>NC_136817.1:31678403-31680198 GCF_951394365.1 Tetrao urogallus | reverse complement strand
ACAAAAGGGGGAGGACAAGGAGCAGGTAAGAATCAGCGCAAACAAAACAAGGAGGGTAAGGTGCAGGTGGAGGTCGTGGAGGAGGAGAAAAAAAGCAGCAACGCTGACATGACAAGAAGGACAAGGAGAAGGAACAGGAGGAAAAAATCAGTGTCAAAAAGGAAATGACAAGGATGTAGAGGGAAAAATCAGGAACCAGGAAATGAGGTGGAGGAAGAGAGGAGGTGGCGGAGGGGGAGGAGGAGGAGGAGGAAAAAACGGCGACAAAAAATTAGGAGCAAAAGGAAAAAACCAACGTCTTTGAAATATGGTGGAGGTGGAGGTGGTGGAGGAGGTGGAGGCGGATAAAAGCAGGAACCACAAAATGATTTCGAGGAGGAAAAAGGCAGCGTCTTTGAAATATGGTGGAGGAGGTGGAGGTGAAGGAGGAGGCGGAATAAACAGCGATAAAAAATTAGGAGCAAGAGGAAAAAACTAACATCTTCGAAATATGATGGAGGTGGAGGTGGAGGTGGTGGTGGTGGTGGAGGAGGAGGTGGAGGATAAAAGAAGCAACCACAAAATATGGTCAGGAGGAAAAAAGAAGCATCTTTGAAATACGGTGGTGGAGGTGGAGGCGGAGGTGGAGGTGGTGGTGGAGGGGGAGGAGGAGGAGGAAAAAACATCGACAAAAATTTATGAGCCAGATGAGAAAACCAACATCTTCAAAATATGGTGGAGGTAGAGGTGGTGGTGGTGGTGGTGGAGGAGGAGGAGGATAAATGTACTAACTACAAAATGAGGTCAGGAGGAAAAAGGCAGCATCTATGAAATACGGTGGTGGAGGTGGAGGTGGAGGTGGTGTTGGAGGAGGAGGAGGCGGATAAAAGCAGCAACCACAAAATGATTTTGAGGAGGAAAAAAGAACCATCTTTGAAATGTGGAGGAGGTGGAGGTGGAGGTGGAGGTGGAGGAGGAGGAGGAGGAGGAGGAGGAAGAGGAACAAAACATCAACAAAAATTTATGAGCGAGACGAAAAAACCAACATCTTCGAAATATGGTGGAGGTGAAGGTGGAGGTGGAGGTGGAGGTGGTGGTGGAGGAGGAGGATAAATGTAGCAAATGCAAAATGAGGTCGATGAGGAAAAAGGCAGTGTCTTTGAAATATGGTGGAGGAGGTGGAGGTGGAGGTGGAGGTGGAGGTGGTGGTGGAGGATAAAAGCTACGACTCAGTATCCACTGAGGTGGAGAAGGAACAAAAGCGGGAGGACAAGGAGCAGGTAAGAATCAGCGCAAACAAAACAAGGAGGGTAAGGTGCAGGTGGAGGTCGTCGAGGAGGAGGAAAAAAGCAGCAACGCTGACATGACAAGAAGGACAAGGAGAAGGAACCGGAGGAAAAAATCAGTGTCAAAAAGGAAATGACAAGGATGTAGAGGGAAAAATCAGGAACCGGGAAATGAGGAGGAGCAGGAGGAGTAGGAGGAGGAGGAGGAGGAGGAAAAAAGGGCGACAAAAATTTATGAGCAAGAGGAAAAAACCAACGTCTTTGAAATATGGTGGAGGTGGAGGTGGAGGTGGTGGAGGTGGTGGAGGAGGAGGAGGCAGATACAAGCAGCAACCACAAAATGATTTTGTGGAGGAAAAAAGAAGCATCTTTGTAATACGGTGGAGGAGGTGGAGGTTGAGGAGGACGAGGAAAAAACATCGACAAAAATTTATCAGCATGACGAAAAAACCAACATCTTCGAAATATGATGGAGGTGGAGGTGGAGGTGTAGTTGTAGGTGGAGGTGGAGGTGGAGGAGGACGTGGAGG
>NC_136817.1:31268403-31673403 GCF_951394365.1 Tetrao urogallus | reverse complement strand
AGGAGAAGGAACAGGAGGAAAAAATCAGTGTCAAAAAGGAAATGACAAGGATGTAGAGGGAAAAATCAGGAACCGGGAAATGAGGTGGAGGAGGAGGAGGACGAGTAGGAGGAGGAGGAGGAGGAGGAAAAAACGGCGACAAAAATTTATGAGCAAGACGAAAAAACCAACATCTTTGAAATATGGTGGAGGTGGAGGAGGAGGTGGTGGAGGTGGTCGAGGAGGAGGAGGCGGATAAAAGCAGCAACCACAAAATGATTTCGAGGAGGAAAAAAGAAGCATGTTTAAAATATGGTGGAGGAGGTGGAGGTGGAGGGGGAATAAACAGCGATAAAATCCAGGAGCAAGAGGAAAAAAACCGACATCTTCAAAATATGGTGGAGGTGGAGGTGAAGGTGGTGGTGGTGGTGGAGGTGGAGGTGGAGGATAAAAGAAGTAACCACAAAATATGGTCAGGAGGAAAAAAGAAGCTTCTTTGAAAGATGGTGGAGGTGGAGGTGGAGGTGGAGGTGGAGGTGGTGGAGGATAAAAGCTACGACAGGATACTGAAGTGGAGAAGGAACAAAAGGGGGACGACAAGGAGCAGGTAAGAATGAGCGCAAACAAAACAAGGAGGGTAAGGTGCAGTGGAGGTCGTGGAGGAGGAGGAAGAAAGCAGCAACGCTGACATGAGAAGAAGGACGAGGAGAAGGAACAGGAGGAAAAAAACAGCGGCAAAAAGGAAATGACAAGGATGTAGAGGGAAAAATCAGGAACCGGGAAATGAGGTGGAGGAGGAGCAGGAGGAGGAGGAGGAGGAGGAAAAAACAGCCTCAAAATAATTAGGAGCAAGAGGAAAAAACCAACGTCTTTGAAATATGGTGGAGGTGGAGGAGGAGGCGGATAAAAGCAGCAACCACAAAATGATTTTGAGGAGGAAAAAAGAAGCATCTTTGTAATATGGTGGAGGAGGTGGAGGTGGAGTAGGAGGAGGAATAAACAGCGATAAAATCCAGGAGCAAGAGGAAAAAACCACCGTCTTCGAAATATGGTGGAGGTGGAGGAGGAGGTGGAGGTGGTGGTGGAGGAGGAGGATAAAAGTAGCAACTACAAAATGAGGTCAATGTTGAAAAAGGCAGCATCATTGAAATATGGTGGAGGAGGTGGAGGTGGAGGAGGAGGAGGAATAAACAGCGATAAAATCTAGGAGCAAGAGGAAAAAACCAACATCTTCGAAATATCGTGGAGGTGGAGGTGGAGGTGGTGGTGGTGGTGGAGGAGGAGGTGGAGGATAAATGTAGCAACCACAAAATAAGGTTTGGAGGAAAAAAGAAGCTTCTTTGAAATACGGTGGTGGAGGAGGAGGTGGAGGTGGAGGAGGACGTGGAGGTGGAGGAGGAGGAGGAAAAAACTTCAACAAAAATTTATGAGCCAGATGAGAAAACCAACATCTTCGAAATATGGTGGAGGTGGAGGTGGAGGTGGAGGTGGTGGTGGTGGTGGAGGAGGTGGATAAATGTACTAGCTACAAAATGAGGTCAGGAGGAAAAAGGCAGCATCTTTGAAATACGGTGGTGGAGGTGGAGGTGGAGGTGGAGGTGGAGGTGGGGTTGGAGGAGGAGGAGGCGGATAAAAGCAGCAACCACAAAATGATTTTGAGGAGGAAAAAAGAAGCATCTTTGAAATATGGTGGAGGTGGAGGAGGAGCAGGTGGAGGTGGTGGAGGAGGAGGAGGCGGATTAAAGCAGCAACCACAAAATGATTTTGTGGAGGAAAAAAGAAGCATGTTTGAAATATGGCGGAGGAAGTGGAGGTGGAGGTGGTGGAGGAGGAGGAGGCGGAATAAACAGCGATAAAAAATTAGGAGCAAGAGGAAAAAACCAACGTCTTCAAAATATGGTGGAGGTGGAGGTGGAGGTGGTGGTGGTGGTGGAGGAGGAGGTGGAGGATAAAAGAAGCAACCACAAAATATGGTCAGGAGGAAAAAAGAAGCTTCTTTGAAATATGGTGGAGGTGGAGGTGGAGGTGGTGGAGGATAAAAGCTATGACAGGATACTGAAGTGGAGAAGGAACAAAAGGGGGACGACAAGGAGCAGGTAAGAATGAGCGCAAACAAAACAAGGAGGGTAAGGTGCAGTGGAGGTTGTGGAGGAGGAGGAAGAAAGCAGCAATACTGACATGACAGGAAGGACGAGGAGAAGGAACAGGAGGAAAAAATCAGTGTCAAAAAGGAAATGACAAGGATGTAGAGGGAAAAATCAGGAACCGGGAAATGAGGTGGAGGAGGAGGAGGAGGAGGAGGAGGAAAAAACAGCGATAAAAAATTAGGAGCAAAAGGAAAAAACCAACGTCTTCGAAATATGGTGGAGGTGGAGGTGGTGGTGGAGGAGGAGGATAAAAGTAGCAACTACAAAATGAGGTCGATGAGGAAAAAGGCAGCGTCTTTGAAATACGGTGGAGGAGGTGGAGGTGGAGGTGGTGGTGGAGGATAAAAGCTACGACTCAGTATCCACTGAGGTGGAGAAGGAACAAAAGCGGGAGGACAAGGAGCAGGTAAGAATCAGCGCAAACAAAACAAGGAGGGTAAGGTGCAGGTGGAGGTCATGGAGGAGGAGGAAAAAAGCAGCAAAACTGACATGACAGGAAGGAAGAGGAGAAGGAACAGGAGGAAAAAATCAGTGTCAAAAAGGAAATGACAAGGATGTAGAGGGAAAAATCAGGAACCGGGAAATGAGAAGGAGGAGGAGGAGGAGGAGGAGGAGGAGGAGGAGGAGGAAAAAACAGCGTCAAAAAAATTAGGAGCAAAAGGAAAAAACCAACGTCTTTGAAATATGGTGGAGGTGGAGGTGGAGGAGGTGGAGGTGGAGGAGGAGGAAGAATGAATAGCGGTAAAAAATTAGGAGCAAGACGAAAAAACCAACGTCTTCGAAATATGGTGGAGGTGGAGGAGGAGGATAAAAGTAGCAACTACAAAATGAGGTCGATGAGGAAAAAGGCAGCGTCTTTGAAATATGGTGGAGGAGGTGGAGGTGGAGGTGGTGGTGGAGGATAAAAGCTACGACTCAGTATCCACTGAGGTGGAGAAGGAACAAAAGGGGGAGGACAAGGAGCAGGTAAGAATCAGCGCAAACAAAACAAGGAGGGTAAGGTGCAGGTGGAGGTCGTGGAGGAGGAGAAAAACAGCAGCAACGCTGACATGACAAGAAGGACGAGGAGAAGGAACAGGAGGAAAAAATCAGTGTCAAAAAGGAAATGACAAGGATGTAGAGGGAAAAATCAGGAACCAGGAAATGAGGTGGAGGAAGAGAGGAGGTGGCGGAGGGGGAGGAGGAGGAGGAGGAAAAAACGGCGACAAAAAATTAGGAGCAAAAGGAAAAAACCAACGTCTTTGAAATATGGTGGAGGTGGAGGTGGTGGAGGAGGTGGAGGCGGATAAAAGCAGGAACCACAAAATGATTTCGAGGAGGAAAAAGGCAGCGTCTTTGAAATATGGTGGAGGAGGTGGAGGTGAAGGAGGAGGCGGAATAAACAGCGATAAAAAATTAGGAGCAAGAGGAAAAAACTAACATCTTCGAAATATGATGGAGGTGGAGGTGGAGGTGGTGGTGGTGGTGGAGGAGGAGGTGGAGGATAAAAGAAGCAACCACAAAATATGGTCAGGAGGAAAAAAGAAGCATCTTTGAAATACGGTGGTGGAGGTGGAGGTGGAGGTGGAGGTGGTGGTGGAGGGGGAGGAGGAGGAGGAAAAAACATCGACAAAAATTTATGAGCCAGATGAGAAAACCAACATCTTCAAAATATGGTGGAGGTAGAGGTGGTGGTGGTGGTGGTGGTGGAGGAGGAGGATAAATGTACTAACTACAAAATGAGGTCAGGAGGAAAAAGGCAGCATCTATGAAATACGGTGGTGGAGGTGGAGGTGGAGGTGGTGTTGGAGGAGGAGGAGGCGGATAAAAGCAGCAACCACAAAATGATTTTGAGGAGGAAAAAAGAACCATCTTTGAAATGTGGAGGAGGTGGAGGTGGAGGTGGAGGTGGAGGAGGAGGAGGAGGAGGAGGAGGAAGAGGAACAAAACATCAACAAAAATTTATGAGCGAGACGAAAAAACCAACATCTTCGAAATATGGTGGAGGTGAAGGTGGAGGTGGAGGTGGAGGTGGTGGTGGAGGAGGAGGATAAATGTAGCAAATGCAAAATGAGGTCGATGAGGAAAAAGGCAGTGTCTTTGAAATACGGTGGAGGAGGTGGAGGTGGAGGTGGTGGTGGAGGATAAAAGCTACGACTCAGTATCCACTGAGGTGGAGAAGGAACAAAAGCGGGAGGACAAGGAGCAGGTAAGAATCAGCGCAAACAAAACAAGGAGGGTAAGGTGCAGGTGGAGGTCGTCGAGGAGGAGGAAAAAAGCAGCAATACTGACATGACAAGAAGGACAAGGAGAAGGAACCGGAGGAAAAAATCAGTGTCAAAAAGGAAATGACAAGGATGTAGAGGGAAAAATCAGGAACCGGGAAATAAGGTGGAAGAGGATGAGAAGGATCAGGAGGAGGAGGAAAAAAGCAGGAAACACGACATTAGACAGGGAAGGATGAGGAGGACAAGGAAAAAATGGACGATGATGAATTGTGAAGTAGGAAAAGGAAAAAAAAAGAAAACCAAAAAAAAAGTGGAGGAGGTAGGTGTGGAGGTGGTGGTGGTGGAGGAGGAGGAGGATAAAAGCAGCAACCACAAAATGATTTTGAGGAGGAAAAAATCACCATCTTTGAAATATGGTGGAAGAGGTGGAGGTAGAGCAGGACGAGGAGGAGGTGAAGGAGAAGGATAAAAGCAGTAACCACAAAATAAGGTTGAAGAGGAAAAAAGCAGCATCTTTGTAATATGGTGGAGGAGGTGGAGGTGGAGGAGGAGGAGGAATAAACAGCCACAAAAAATTAGGAGCAAGAGGAGAAAACCTACGTCTTCAAAATATGGTGGAGTTGGACGTGAAGTTGGTGGTGGTGATGGATGAGGAGGAGGATGCAATCATTTCTCATCTGTAATGAGAGAAGATGCCTAGTTACTTGGATAAACATGCTAGAAGCCAAGTTGGTTTGCATGTTCACGTGTTGCTGCCTGAAGGAAGGAGATCTGGAAGGTGCTGGCAGGCTACTGAAGATGTTATGAGCATTTTGCACTTATTCTTTACCCAAAAGTCTATGGATAAATGTATCTCACTTTAAAATACAGAGTATTTTAAATTCTTTTTTCCCTTAGAAAGAAAAAAGAAAAAATGTTAACATATGCTTTTAAAAAGTTTGAATCACTTCCGTAATCAGGAAAGAAATCCACTGCATTTTCCCTTGTCTCTTAGCATTGTTTACTACTCTGTGATACTGTTTTTATCACCTTACCATGATCAAACCATTTAATTCTGAATAATTCCATACAAAGCAGTGCAGCAAATATAAAAGCAAGGAGATAAAAATTTTTTTGTAAGAAAAAGCACATACATCTCAAAAAGATTTTTTTTTTTTTTTAATTTTCCCAAGGCACAGGATAAGTAATGATGCTGTTGATAGTTTTTTTTTTTTTTTTTTTCAGAAGATGGATCTCAATAATAACCTCCCCCCAATGTTTATTTTTGCAATAGCTGTTATTATTTGCAGGAGATGCATGTATCGGTTCAATTATTACAAATTCTCAGGATGCCTTATTTTCAACATGAATTGCAGTAAGAGAAATGTATAGGTTGCTCCAAAAGTAATACCTCCAGATACAAAGAGCACAATAACACTTTGATATATCCTATTCTCAGATACACAGCACAGTTTTTCAACACAGTCACCACCATTAGCTCTACATTTTTGCCAGCCTGCATGCTGCACTCACAATAATCTGCACCAGGGGAGATGACCCACTATTTCACATATGCTATGATGGCATCATTGCTAGGAAAATATTGCTCACACAGTCCATCATCACAGTCCATCAGCTCAGACAGAAGTCAGAAGGTGCTGAATGCAGACTATACAGTGGGTGTGATAGAACAGTTCAGCCAAGATTGTCAATGTGCTCCACAGTCTTCAAACTGGTAGAGGGCCTGGCATTATCATGCTGCAAGAGAAAAGTTGCCTTCTTCTCTGTTATGACTCTGGAAGTTCGAGCCTTCAGCTTAGCATCATAATGTAGCAGTCAGAATTAATGATTTGTCCAAGTTCCAGGAAATCCAGAAAGATAACTCCTTTCCTATCCCAAAAGGAGAGAATATCACTTTAACCACTGAGGGCTGCTTTGTGAACAATGTCAATGGAGAATTCACATCGCCACTCCATGGATTACTGTTTTGACTCCAGCCTATAATGGTCACACCATGTTTCTTCACTGATAATGACGTAGTCCAGAAAACTGTCTCCTTCAGCCTCATATTGGTTCCGCAAGTGCTGATAAACTCATATAAGGTGTGCTTTCTGTTCCTGCGTGAGTATTCGTGGGACCCACCTGGCACAAACTGCGATATTCCAACACTGCCAGCATAATTTCCAAAGCACTAAAGTCACTATTCAGTTCTGTACAGTTTCCTGGTTGTAATCTGCTGGTTGCTGTGGATGAGCTGATGAAGATGCTCTTCATTTCATGCTGACAGCTGTGCATGGCCATCTGGAGCATGACTTCTCTTTTAGATTGCTGTCATCAGCTGAAATGTACCACCCACTGCCTCACTGTGCTCACATCCACTAGTTGGTCTCCATCAACGTTCAGCAGGCATCAGTGAATGTCAGTGGGTGCCACTGTTTCTGTTTTCACATGGAGGAAGTCAATGCCACCCCTTTGCTCCATGCACACTTCCATGCCAGACTGCCTCTCTGTTGCCAACTGTCACACAGCAACAACATGTAGCAGAATTCTGATGGGAAGGTTCAACCTCTACTGCCATTAAGAATTTGCACAAAGCTTATCTCTGTAAGAGCTCTCCAATTTCCTACTTCTTATGCTGGTCCTCTTTAGAGAACAGGTTCTCTACTGTCCTCTGTGGGACACTATGCTTTTTCTTCCCCTGCTACCTGATTGCCTAGCAGTGCCATCTGTGGCATCTCAGCACTGACAGTGTCCCGCATGCAGTTTGTTCCAATGCAGAAGACAGTGCCAAACTCCAGCTCCCTGCTTTTCTCTATGATACTTTTGAAGTGCCCTGGCCTACCAGGCAATGTGGCAACGGGTACAAGAGGAACAAATCTGTTTTGAGGTATTCCTGCAGCTCCCTGTTTCACTTTGTATTTGTCATCCTGATGGGAGCCTATTTCACAGAGATGGGAAAATACTAATCTGCACAACATTTAGGGGTCTCTGATTCCCATTTGAAGTCGCTTGGGAGTTAGCTCAGCTCAAGGCCAAAGCAATTTTCCCCCAAAATGTGTGGCAAACCAGGGAGTTGTTAATTTCTTTACATCTGTTAGAGGGGACTCTGACCTTGCACGAATATCACCTCTTGCTCCTCAGCTGCAGGTTTAAAGAACAGGGATTTGCAGGTTGGAAGAGCTGGGATGTCACTCGTGTACAGAGTTCTGGTGAATAGGCTCCAATTGACAGTGAATTTTCACACTGTGCAAAAAAAAAAAACCAAAAAAAAAAAAAAACCATCTGAGATTATTTCCCTCAAAATGTGTAGATGAGGAAGCACAGAAAAGCTCAAAAATCACCAAGCCCAATTTTTTTTTTTCCTGGAACAAAAAATATTTCCTCATATTTCTTAACTCTCAGGTGTCATTTATTTAACATTTTAAGTATTACTTTGCCATAATAGGCACTGGCAATTTAAAAGCAAACTGGCTCTGCTGAGTATCAGTATTTTTATATAACTGCATGAACAAAGAGTTCAAGGCTTGTTTTGTGGCATTGTATGCTCCTCTTTCCATTGTATGCCCTCCAAGGGCTGCAAAGCCCTGCTGTACTGAATGTGTCTAAGTCCTGCAGTGATGTTAGCAGCATTCATCAGAAACCACAGTGCTGATATGCATTGCCACTTATGTTCTTTCTGGGTAGATCACTAAACTTCAAGCCCATTGATTTTGGCTGGAAGGGTACAGCGCACCACCTACATTTCCATATTAAACCATCTTGGCTCCATCCCACTGCTGTACGTCGCAACAACGTCTTTTCTTGTCTTAGGGCTTTTGCTTCTGTTGACAAGCTGTAATTTTGGTTGATACGCCATAATTCTGTTGTGAGTCCTTTGGTGATGAAGTTATTTTTAAGAGTAGTAAGAATCCTTACGAAATATTACAAAAATGGGCTTTACAGAAGCTTCGTTACCATGTTCTCAAAATCTTGCCCATTCTGTCTATTCTGCTCAGTTTGTTTGGACTTCAGCTTCTTGATTACGTGATGAACTTGAAAGGTACCGAGTCTCCTTCATTATGATGTTCTTTCACTGCAGACCTCTGATGCTCAGAACAGACTGAAAAATGATAGATTTGTCAAAATAACCTTCGTTTGTTTTTCAAAATAATGGTTATCGTTGGATCAACTTTTAGTTGTTGCTATTATTGTTGTGCTTCTATTTGAATTTTGATATTCCAGAATCCTAAGAACCTAAAAAAAAGAAAAAGCCGAAAAGCTGAGATTCTGATGTCTGTTTTCAGGGCCATAAAAAGAACTCATAATGTTTACTTCTGGGAAAATTAAAGGTTGACAGCATATCCTTTTCACTGATGTTTCCATGACTCATATTCCTCTTTTACCCACACTCTTCTTTAATACAGTCTGTGGATGATACATTGCTTTAAATTATTTATTCCGCACACTTCATTCCCCAACACTTGTTAGTTCACTTTGAGGTAGAGCCCAGTGAAAGGTCTGGTAAGCCTTTGTGAAAAATCAATAGCTCTGGATCCAAACTGTAATAATCAAACAAGGGTAATTAAATGATCAAGCAGCTGCTAACAGTCCATCTTGACAAAGTGCCCTTTTGTCTTGTGGAGGTGAGGTCGTTAACGCATGCAGCGATTAAAAGTTGTAGCAAGGTGGCTCTTCCTGAAAAGTGCCCTTTGTGGCCTCCGGTGGCTGCAGCCATTTCTGCACAACACATGGCCTTGCTTAATCTGGATTTGGGCCATTTGGCTTGTGTGTGCTCTCCTTTGCTGAGCTGATGCAAATTTGTCTGGTTTAAATTAAAATCATTTCTATGTATCTGCTGTGGCATCTAACTACTTACCACATGAAGACCCTGCGGTGTGCAGGGCCATGCCCCCTTCCTACAGGCTGCTTTTCTCCATGTGACACCACCATCACATCTTTCCCACCTGTGGCAGTGACACAGGACACGCTGCTGACCAAATAGCACTCACGGACAGGCAGTAGGCAAGTGTGGGGCAGGAGGAATGGCAGTGGTACTGAGAAGTGTATTTCTGGTCTGTTGTGCAGGATCCAGCCCTTACCAGGAGCTTGTTGCTGGCTTCAGCTGCTCTCTAATTGGGATCACACTGATGGATTGCTAAAATGATGCTCCCAATAGGCCAGAAGGAGTTTTCCGAAAAAAAGCCGGAATCACATCTCTCAGCATGGTAGTCAGGCTGATGCAAAATAAAAGGTATGTTTGTCAGTTTGTGTCACGCTTCCTTCCTCACCTCCTGCTGGAGAGCAGGGCTGATATGATTAGAAGCAGCTCAGGCATGCCCTTTGGATCGCCTGCAGCACTATTCGCAGCTTTTTGGTTTCCATTTATAAAGCTGGGCTTGGTTCCTTCCAGTCCTCCCCTACCGTCACTCTTCTGAAGATTGCTCAGCCTGCTGAATGCATATGACTCATGGAGAAATGCTTAAAATAATCCCTGATTTCTGGCTTAGGCCACAAACTGTGGAGTGAAAATGTTTAGTGAGAAGCACCTCGGATGTTTAAGCTGCAGATAGCAGTGTTTGCAAATAATTCTTTAAAAAAATAGATTCATCTGGAAAGTCAAAATTGAAGGTTTCTGTGGGATTGGGAGCCTGGGAGTTGATGAATAGTTGTGATTGCACTGATGGCCAGGAGAGGTGCAAGTCAGAAAGACAAGCACCACAGTGATGTTTGCAAATGTGATGCAGTGCCTTGGGCCTGCACATGCTGCTTATGCTGCTCACGCCTTCGGTATATGGCATGGCAGATGGGTAACATGATGCAGTACTTCCTAGACAGATAATGTTGCTGTCTGTGCAATGTATAAAATGCCAGGGCAGGCAAAAGCCTCAGTATCTTGGGGCTCAATGGAAATGGTGCTCAAGGGCCCTGCTTCTCTGCTTTCCTGTTGGGAATGTGTTTTCCATGAAACATTATGCTCTTTTTTTTCTGTTTTGAAATTTTTTGCTGAAAACAGACCTTTATGTGTGTGGATGTGAACTTGTCGTTAGTCCAGTTTTCCTCAAGGAATATCTTATAAGGACATTTTCAACTACTCCCTAATTTGGGAAACACAAGCTCTTAGCTCAAGATTTTTGTTTTTATTTTTGATAGTGAGCACTGCACATATTCTGTTACGAAGCCTTGGCTGGGAAAAACATTTCAGTTTCAATTTAGTGTGTGTGATCAACAGTTATTCTGGATTGTGCCACAAGCACTTTGCCAGGTGGGAACCCTTTGTGGTACCCCCATGTTTTACCACCAGTGCTTCATCCAAACTTACCCTGCGTTAGTTCAAATTTCCTTCTTAAGGCTTTGTGCAGACTGCTCTGGAAATCTCTGCAGCGTCTGGACCACCATTAACTTTCTTTAGTAGAGTCTGTGGCAAAGAGGGAGAATTTGGTTGCCCTATTTCCCTTTACAAGTGCACTACTTTTGCTGACAAGGTCCCTGGCTGTGCAGCATGCCAACTTTCTTTGGCCTACAATAAACTGCTGCGAGCTCACAGTGCAGTGGGCATCTAGTTTAATGCTATTGGGATTATGATAAATGTTTTGTGATACTAAATTAGGTCTGCCAAGGATTGATATGACTTTTATCCCGTTTTTTAAATACATATAAAAGTGTCTTTGCTGTAGAGCTGCTTTCTTTGACAGATTTATGGGTGCATTTGGGAATAATGGTGCCATATGATGATTATAAAACTATATAAAGCATTCTTTATTGTTCATTACCATTTCTCTATATTAACTCACGATTATCTCCTGATGCATTGCAGTTGCAAAATCCCAGCCATACCAGATGAAAGCCTGAACAATCTGATCTCATTTGAACACCAGGCAGTTTGGGGAGCAATAGGCTGTCACTCGTTTTCATGCAGAGACAGTGGACTATCTTCTTCCAGCAACTTCCTCACATGCTAGAAATGAGTGGTAGCAAGTTTTTCTATTGTGAGTTTCTTGTATGCAATCCATGTTGCAGATATGCTGATGTACCCTCAGACCATTCAGCAGGGCAGTGGGTACCCTGCTCTGCCCCAAATCCCTCAGGGACCTGAGCATAAGCCAAAAAAATACCCATCCTGCAAATAGGCTGCATTGGTGGCTTGTGTAAATCTAGCATGCTTCAATAACAAACACGGCTGCCAAGTGTTTCTTAGCATGTCGCATTTTGATATAAACGCAAATCTGTCAGAATTGCATTAGATAGAGCTGAGCTTTTTTGGATACCTAGCCTCAGTGGTGAGAATTACACCGATATAAAATCCAGCATCTTCATTTTTTACACAAGACAAATCCTGGAGATGCACAAATAGGTTTCGTTACCTTCAGGAGTCTTGGGATATGGTACAAAGCCACCAGTAGCCTAGCTGCTCTTCCTCCTGTTGGTAAGCACATATGTGGGAATCTCACTGAACAGTCCAACACTCATCAGTTAAATATGATGGTGTACAGGGATTATTCTTTTGCTGCTCCTGCCTTTTGTTTGCCTATCAGACATCTGGCTCTGAATGCAGTATCAATTTGATTTTTTAGCTGCTTATTTCTCTTTGAGTGACATGATCCCCATCTCAAATGCCTTTCCCCAAAGTGCACATTTGAGCCCAGTATGCAATGGCAGTCCGATTGCATTGTGTGTGGCTAGTCGATGATAACATTTTATTGAATTGGCGCATAGATTAAATCCCTCAGCCATGACAATTAAATAGGAAAAAAATGTGTATGCCATTTATAGGGATAATATTTAATCAGAAATAGACAAGAACATGAGTCACCAGCTCAGAAACAAACCCAGTTCTTGATATAAATTCAATTGAACTTGTTCCAGCTGTTTGCAGCAAAAAAGTAGCATTTTTCACAGATGCGACAACAGCAAATGAGCCTAGTTTAATTTGTCCAAAAGCTGAGCCCTCAGGGCATTTTAAGGACCCTATGTCACCATTTATTGAAGGCTGCTGGGGAAAATGAATTGGCAGCGAAGGCCTGTTACTGACTGGGGAGGTGCTGAGCAATGCAGGGCTGGTAAATAGGCACACAGCAGTCGCATCTCATTGAGACTTGAGCTCACAGGTGTGCCTGAAGGACAGCAATAGGTGCCACACACTGGTCCTGCAGTCCTGGCCACAGCCCTGCTCCCCACCATGTGAGCTGGAACTGCTGCAAGGGTCTGGTTCTTCAGGTGGAGGCAAAGCTGGAGTTTGTTGCAACAAATCCATTTTCATACAGCACATTCCCATTAGGGACAGCAGAGAGAGCACTGGGCACTCAGCTGCATTTTTGACAGTCAATTAGTATTAATCAAAGCCAAGATAAATTATTAAGAATGGCCAGGACTGAATATCGAAAGGATGTCTGCTGGGACACCAGGAGTCTGGAGATGTTCCAGTTGTTTTGAAGTTTGCCATAACCTCTTTGGCAGAGAAAACAAGCTGGATGTTTCATGCTGACAGGTTTAGTTGCACAGTATGACACTCCAGCCTAGCTGGAGACAAAAGCGGGAGGAAGTTTCTCATTGAATCTTTGCTTCTCTCTTCAAGTATTGCAAATGAGCAAGTGCTGGGACCCAATTAGCAGCACCCTTGAGTCCCCAAGATTTTCCCAAAAAATCAAGGTATATAAATTAATTACTTTTAGATCTGTTCTGTGTGCTCTGTTGCTTCCAAACTTTTGTGATTAAAGTGCCTTGTGATCCCAAGAACAAAAGTCTAAGTAGGAGGCAATCCTTGTGGTAGCAACTGCAGGACTTTTCCAGAATTAGTATTACGTTAACTTGACAGGGTCATTTGCCCTCATAATCCCGTGTTAAATGAGGTTAATTATCCCATCTTTTTATTCTTTACTAACCTATTTCCTCTCACCTGCCCAAACTGATTTTGGCTGACAGGCCTGTACGTGCTATTGCATTTCACCATTTTAAGGCTTGGGTACTATATTCATCTTATTCTGGCCCTATGAGACCTGGCTATATTCCAGGCAGTGCTGAAAAATCAATGCTGATTTTGCTGAGTGCCCCTTGGCCACCTCTTTTTAAAATTCTTGTCTATAAAGTAAGTAGACTACTGTTCTTAATATGTCTGACTTGAGTAGATGAACTGGTTCATCCTGGCTGGGAAAGAGAAACATTAGTTTCACCTGCCTAGACATTTACCTCAATGAATGGCTCAAGGAAGTTCCAGTGTGGATCAGCTAATGACACCAAAATCAACCACCCTGTTAGAAAGATGGGCAAATGAATTTACATCCTCAAGGAGACCTTGTGCATTAGTGTATGCCTCAGTAAAGAAGATACTTACACATTTACTTAAAGGAAATACTCAATCACTATGTTATACAAGCCAAAGCATGAATGACAATGAACAAACAAGTGATGTGTGTGAGTGTATTGAATACAGCAGCACCGTTCCTGGGGCAGTGACAAAAATGTGCTATTATTTACCAAGCCTTCCAGTCTTCTACTTGGCAGAGATGCCTTTTCAAAAAGTGCAAGAGGAGGAAATCTAGGGCAATCTAATTGTTTTGCATCAAAAATGGGGGGTTGTGGAAGAAAAAACGTAAGCATTCTTTTAGGAGAGGAAAAAAGAAAAATAATCATCTAGCACATGGAGAAGGACACCAGCTGATTCTCTCTCTGAGGGTAAATCTGCACCCCAAGATTGCAAGGGTTCCCCCCTTTTTTCCACCCCAAGATTCCAAGGGAATGCAGTCTGGGTGAATGTTCCTGAGATCCTTCTGCAGGTGTAGTTCAGGTTACTGATGGTAACAATGATGCTGCAGCATAGAGTGAAGTGCTAAATAATCTGTTAGATAACAGTATTTCAGGTCACGGGATTTCATAGCCTTACTGCCAGTGTCATATTTTGAAAGAGTAAAATCTGAATGTATGATTTATTTGTAATGTTTAGCACGTGCATCAAAATAGAAATGGTCCTTTTTCAACTTGGACTATTTGCATGCCAGCTAGACTTGAGTCCTGACCTTGAAAACCAGGGAAAATGGGTTTCCATTGTCATCAATCATTCTTTTGCAAATGAACAGGCCCTCCTGAGTGCTAGGACAACAGCAGAAGGGGCAATATTCTCCAGGCTATAAGAGTAGTGACCTGACTTGGCAAGCTAGCATGTCTATTGGGTGAAGACAAAATAAAGGACAGATCAGCAGCTGAATGATGCCTCAAATAAGCAGAATAAACTACAGGCATACTTTGATAGTTCAGGCTCTGGTGAAGATGGAGTTACAAAGTAACCCGGTAACCTGATGTGCAGCAACCAGCTGCCAGTGCTGTTCTTGAGAGGACGTGCAGAGCACTAAGTAGGGAGCTGTCTCTTTCCCTCAGCCTCATAGGTTGCAGCTTATGGTAAGTTTTTCAGTGATGACATCTGCCTGGCATCATGTTGCCTTCTCTGCATTCCTACCATTGGAGTTCCTTGGCCCAGGACATGCTAGAAGTGGCAATAGTCTGGAAGGTGGCCCACGGGGAAAGCAAATTGTGCGCTTCTTATTTTGGCCAAGAAGGCCATAAGGGCGTGCCTTTTCTTAATGACTTTTCTTGATGGCTGGCACGTTTTGTTGCTAACCCAAAACTCAGTGAAGTTTCATCTAAAGGTAACACTGGAAAACTGCCAAATCAGATCCTTTCTATGTAAGAAGTTTCATTACAGGCTCAATCTTAGCCCAGCTAGAGCTTTTCTGCAGCTACTCAAACTATTATAGGTGTAGCTGTAGTGAAAAAGCAGCTCTGATATCAGGCCTTGTTTGAGGGTGAACAATTCAGTATTTTCTTCCATAATGCTAGTAGCAGATTTCAAAGAGTGGAGCTGCAGAAAAAAAGGAGAAAAAGCGACACAGAGCAAAGTAGCAGACAGAGCAACGTAGCTTTCCGACTGAGGGCAGATAGGTCACTGTTAAGACGTCAAGGGAACTTGGGAGATTTATGATCAAGCGTTTCTACAAGCAACTCTGTGTGTATCCATGAACAGGTCCTTTAACCTTCCTGTGTTTCAGTGACCTGTTTGTAAACCGTGGATAAGTTTGCTTAATTTGGGCTTGCCAGTGGATTTCTTTGATATGACCCCAGTAGGCATTGCTCACACCCTCAGGCTGTGGATTCTTCAGGAAGTATTAGAGATATTTATCCTTGACTTGCATGCATCCTATAAGAGTATGTACAGCACCTTGGACAATGTGCTACCGTGTGGGCTCTTCAAGTGCTACTGGAGCACATATCTCAGTGAGTAAAACTGAGAATTAAATAAAAGGTGATTTGCCATTCCTTTTACCCTCTACCTCTTTTTTTTGCTAGTGCTGGAAAGCTGAAGTGTGAATTGATAGCATGTGTGTCTGCATGCATGTGTGCATGCATATGGAGCATTATGGTGAATAAGCTGGGAGCTGTTAGATTTCTCATGTTAGCTGGACAGCCATTACAAGCCACAGAAATGTTTGTGTTGGGAAGTACCCAGGCATTCCCTAAGAGGCTGTGCTAAATTCCCAAGCACGGGGACAAATATGTATACTTGCTTAAAAAGTCCATGCATGCTTATGAAATGAACTGTTAGAATAGTATTTTATCCCTATGTGGAAGATAAAAGCTCTGTTCTTGTTGTTGAAGAAGGCCTGGCTGAAAATGAGGTAAGAGCTTTTCTTTTTTTTCTCTTTTTTCTGCCTCTGTCTGTGCGTGTGAGAGTTGCTATGGTGAACAAAGGGTAGGAAGAACTCCGATTTTTCCCCACAAAATTGTAATCTCTTTCCTCCTGATAATGCCTGTTTTCTGAGATTTATATATGTATGTATATATATTTAACTGAAATACGTCTGTGCGTGCTGACACTCACATGCAAGGCTGCTTTGGGAAGAAGGATTTGTAACATTAAGTGACAGTCTTCTAAAGACATGAAGTTATCTTTTTGTGAATGGCTCAGCCGGTGACATGGCTATGTTTCCAATTTAAGCAAAGCAATCACAGGAGGAATGAATGAATCAAACAAAAACTTCTGGCTAGTTAGCATTTTAATAGCAAAACAGAGGCTTATTGTCCCCCTCACCCAGCAAGATTCATATGGAGATTCAGGAGAAATGTGTTTGAGGAGCAGGAGGTGACGTATTAAATATCTTCATCTGCTGCAGACATAAAAAAAAGAGATGCCTCTTCTGTTTAAGATTCCTCATTTTTTGGCTTGTTGTTAAAACATATACAATGAGATCAGTATGATCTCAGTACGGGATATGTCATAAGGACAAAAGCAGGTTTCAGCCTCATGTAAATACTGTCATAACCAAATTTCAAAATTTCCTTTTGAACTGACTTTTTGGTTCATTCTGTATCTTTTCAAACAGTACCAATTGACTAGATAAAGTCAGAATTATCTTTGTTTTCTTAGAATAAATTGCTACCAGATATACCAGACAAATTTGGTTACTGTACAGAATTCCTGCACGCTTTTCTTCAGTGCATGGGTTATTCCCTTTATGGATGGGATATAGGTCCAGTTTTCCAATTTCTTTTCTGGTCTGATGTCAAGACTCCAGGAAGCACACTAAAAAAATTTTGGAGTGCTTGGCACTTTTCAACAAAGTATTCAAACATGGATATGACTGATTCTAAATACGTCAGGGTTTTGCTAAAAAAAATCACATTCTTCAGACCTAGGACTTTCAGACCTAGGTATCACTGTTCTGTGTGTAGAACCTGGTTGACAAAGTCTCTTGGTCCGTATTATCTTATTGTGTCTTAATAGTGCAGTTCAGCAACGCTAAGTGCTCCCAGTGAGAGTTAAACATTACTGCTTTGTTCTGTGGCTTTGTGGCCTTGTTATTTTACAAAAATCAGCATTAGCTCAGTAATTTTCTTGCCTTTATTCTCATAAAAATCTTACCATACCTGTTTGTTCCTTGCAGTTTATTGTTTGGAGTCAGCCGTCTGCTATTGGAAGCTTAATGGAGATCTTGAGAAATATGATATCCCTTTGATCTGTCTGAGTTTACTACTTAAAATAGTTTTCTTAGCATACTTTGCCCATTACTAGAGCTGTACCATAGCATAACTTGTAGTCAAGGTAAAGCCCTAGGACTTCTGTTTGTATCCTGCTTCCTTTTACAGTTCAGAACAACAGCAGCATGCATCTCTCTTGCTTCTGCAACATCTCAAATTATATTTCCTCAAATTGCATTTTGTCCATTCAGCCTGGGTTTCTGGACGGGCGCTGGCACTTACCTTGTCTGCCTGAGCACCCTGGGAACAAATCATTGACTGCAAGGTGCTGCAGTGTCCACATGGCAAGGACAGAACCCTTTTGTGAGGTCTGCTGTGGGATAAATGCAGCACACAGAAAACTGTGATGACAGAGTTCATAGAAGTGCTCAGCTAGTGAGGCAGCTTTCTCATCCTCTCTTAGTGTGCCAGGCTTTGCTTTGCCACCCTGGGTTCATAGCAGTCTTTTCAAAATTAGCTTTGACCTTCTAGGTGGGTTGCTTCAATCTAATGAGCATGGCAGCTTCTTTAACGAACATCAGAGCCGAGTGCCGACTCAGCTAATTTGATTGTGTTTTATGCATTAATCAAAACCCTCACAGTAATCTGACCTTGACTAGGACATAATGAAGTTGAATGCTGGTCTGTGCTTCCAGTTGATGATATGGTGGGATGCTGCAGGGAAGAAGGTCCTCTGGGTCGCATTTCTACCTTCTCTGTGGCCCTGCTTGTAACTTATACTCCTTGTGACCTGTTAGTCTTCCACACTGTTCACAAAGGTACAGTGGCTCTTCCTTCTTCAGGTACTTCATTTCTCATCCCTTCTTTTAGGTAATCAGGTGAAATTCAAACTCTGTGGAATACAAACATCCTTTGGAAACCGAGAGAGTACATTTATTCAAAGGGAGGGTTGCTTCTTCATTCGTGAAATTAAAAATGGACAAAAGTGGGATGAAACTTGCCTATGTACCAGCAAGGCAGCTGGATAACTTTCATAACATACAAACTCAAGCAAGTACTTTGGAAGATGATGACAGACAGCAATTAATTTAACAATTAGTGAGGTATCGATTCACAACATCTTAAAACTTTTTGTTACCATTAAGCCAACCAATTACTTATCTTGACAGAAGTAATGTTTGGTTCAACATTTCCATTAAGCATACAGCCTCTCCCTTGATCTATCAATTACCCAGGCCTGGCCCTCGACCATCTCTCACCTGACAAAAAGTGTACAAGTGCAGGCCTTCAGCCTTCCCACATCCACCCATCCGTATGCTGTACATGGATGCCTTTGGTAGCTTTATCATGGTAGCAATTAATGTGGGCAGAGGTGGAAAGCACAGCAGTTTTTTTTAAAAGACCTCACCAAGGACAGAGACCACCAGAAATGTAAGGATGTCACATGGACAGCTATGTGTTATTCACATTAAAAAAATCCATTAAAAAGTCCACCATAAAACATGCTGTTGGGAATGAAGTTTCATATTCAGGTTTGTATCCACACATCCATCTAGAAAATACTTTTCTTCTGGTTATATGCATATGATCTTGCCTTAATCTTTAAGTGCCTAAAATAGATCAGATGCATCCTGTAAGCAGCTGGTTTTGCTTTCTTGGCTAAGGTTCCCTTAGCTCATCTGTGGCTGTTGGCGATGTGGATCTCTGAAGTTAATTGAAATTCTGTCAATGTCCGTCCTTCTGTCTTGTGTATTTTCATCCATGATAGCCAACGGTATTTTGGACTTCCAACACTCCTGTAATCATCCATTCTGTAATTCCTAGCTGAAAGGACAAGAGTTCAGTGACCTGCCTAAGACCTCTCTATGGCTGAAACCTGAACCGCACCCACCTTCCCAGACTGAATAAATAAGGCTGGGCTCAAAAAAGGTTGGGCAGCTGAATTTGGAGCCCCAAAAAGCTCCCCTCCTGAGACAGGGACCTCAACTTTATTCGCAGGTTTATCCTGGAACTGATAAATCACCTTGTGTAAACCATTTCTGTAACCTGTTTGTATTTCCCTCCCCTTGGTCTTTGACTTTCCTGTCTGATACTAGAGAGGAACAGTTCTCTTTCGTGCTAACACTGTAGTGCCTTCAGTGTCTGCTGGAGCTGCTAGCTGCTACTGAAATGTAAATACTAATTATGTAAAGCATACATTGAAAATGGTACTGAAGCTGCAGATGGGACAGACTGAAGGACAAACAAAGTGGCTTTGGAATGTCTCTGGGATGGAGCAAAACTTTTAAATACCTTTGAGAAAAGAGATTGTATCAAAAAGTCCATTTTCCTTTTTAAACAAAACAGTTTCTGCTTTAATTCTCTTTGCCCTTTGTTTCTATTTCTGGAGTAGGCAGGTGACCTTGCTCTCAGAAAATTTCACCAGAAAGGAACATTGTGTGTTACATTTCTCTAGGTGGATAGCTTCTGATACATTTCCAACTGGGGAGTTCTTTTAAATGTTTGTTTGTTTGTTTGTTTAGTAATGCAGAGTGACTCCTGGTGGTTTTTCATCAATCTTTTCCAACATGGAAATTGTAAAAGCAGTCCCAGTTACCAGATCCCTCGTTCAGACAACACTGCTGTGCATTCTGTGATCTATGCAAGCTGTTGCATCTTGTCTTACTGCGGCCATCCCATCATTTCATCTGCTGCTTCTGTGCATCCTGGCTTTTGCCAAGCCCTCCAGCAGCCCCTATGCTTCTCTCCCTGCTGCCCCCTTCTATCCATTGCTATGCCTGAATTTCTCAGATGCTCAGGACTCGCAGCTGTCAGTACTGCACATAGTACTGTAGGTTCATGCTGTCTGGCTCCTCATATGCAAGCAAGGTCCCCACAGTTTGCCTCTGGCCTTTGCTTTCTACCCCATTTTCTCCTCATCCTGTAGTTGGAAGCCTTCACTCCCTTTCTGCTCCCCAAGGGCTTTTAACAGCTCAGAAACTACAGCTGCAAAGCAGAAGGGCAGCAGTGATACTATAGCATGCAATGGCACGGCTGGCTTCATAGACTGAGGACAGCTATTGATCTTTGAGCACTCACTGGGTAGCACCACCGAGATCATCAGCACTTCTGCAATTAGCTGCTGATTGGGGTGAGTGAAGATTGGTAGAATCCATGACTACTTCTGTGCAGATACACAGTTGTTTTTTTTCTCCTTCCAGTGCCATGATCTTCTTTCCAGCAGTATAATTCTCTGCTGCCTTTGAAGATCTGCGTGTTTTTTCTTTTCCAGTTCCTAGTTGGTATTTTGCAGTTGAGCAGTATTCCCAGGGGACAAATTTTGAGGAGGTTTGTGAGAGGAGAAATAGAGATGTCTGAAAACTGACAGAATCCTGGCACACACGGAATTAAAATATTTCGCTTTTGTGGCGGTGCTCTTGTCAACACAAGACTGACATCTGAGCATAACCTGGAAATTGAGACCTCATTAGGCTTCTCTGAATAGGTGTGATGGGATGTATCTCTTTCAAGCAGAGACACATATTACTCTGTGTGGCTGTACGTGGTTTCTGTGTGCTACTGACTGGTTCATCTACAGGTCCCTCTCTCTATACTCACGCACAGGACTGCAGGTGATGTCATGCTGTCATTGCTACTTCAGCACGGAGCATTTTCCCCATTGTTCTCACTTTCCTGCTTGAATTACATTTCAGAATGAATTCCTATTTTGGCTCTGGACCTCTTCAAGAAAGAAGTGAGATTTCTGCACAATAATGAAAGCAAAAGACTCTGGTCTGTTTGTTCACAGGATTTTTATTTTTATTTTTAAATGTCCCCTTTCAATTTTGAGTTTGTTTATTAAACAAAAACAGTTTCACACTCTTGAGATCTTGACCTTCATACTATTTGGACTTAGGCCAAGATGGGGAAAAGCTAAGCTGCAGCACTATAAGCAGAGAGCAATCAGTGACACTTCTCAAGGTAATAAGGAAAAATAAGCTCAACATTTGCACACAGGCAAGGTGTGGAAATTAATTTGAGGTTCCTCACATGAAAAGAAAAGTGTTGCAAGGGAGTGACACATGCCACGTCAGAGGCAGGATGCCCATACATTGCAGAATCTGATAGTCTGCGCAGTTTTCTAATGGGATCCTGCTTGCTTGCTCAAATCTGCCTTGAGCTTCCTCCACCGCTGGCCATCTTGTTGGGCAGAAAGCAGTTCCACTGTGTGCCCTTCAGAAAAAGGTAGATCCTCCTCTGAGGGATTTAGCATCTTAAATCAGCAGAAACTTAGAAGAGAAGAGGTACAGGAAGCACTGCCATGTCAGCCAGCAGGTCAGCAATGCCACCGGGCATGCAGTTCAGGTCTCATCTCCCCTCCCCTGCTGTCTTCACAGGGCAACAAGGCCACCGATAAAACCAATTTGGGAAATTAAGCTGTTAAATATAAATGTGATTTGGCTTTAACGGCAGTGGAAAGAGAACAGGTCAGGTCTGAGAGGGCTATGTACAGCTATGTCTGGAAATAAACTGTTTCTCCTAACGGAAATGATGGGAGATTGCAAATAGTGGGGAAAATATCCTTTAATCTTCCAAAATATTGCAGCAAAATCTTGTATGAGCACACACAAAGCCTGCTGGCTTGTCTTTTCATGCAGGCTGTGCTTTATGCAAATAAAACTAAAAAAAAAGAAAATCATCTCAGAGAGAATGGGCAACTAATGCACACTGAATACAAAAATCCACGAGTTTTTTTCTGTTTTGGAAGATAGCAAAGGTCATTGAATCCTTTGAAGATTAATTCCCTTTTTAAAAATCCCAATTCTCTTAGATGCCATCAAACTGGGTCTTCCCAGTGACCACAGATACAATCTCAGAGCCAAATGCGGTATTGTGCATCTGTCAGAGCTGCAAATCACAGGCCTAGCACCGTGTTTCCAAAGCACAGGCACCTCCTCGCAGCTTGTTCTTGCTCAGTGTCTGCACTTGCTGCTTGTGTTTGATGGGGTTGGCTCCTTCCCTGTTACATTTAGTAAGAACAGCTCCAAGTGAATAACAATTTTATTTCCCCTCCAAATAAATGATTGTAAATCCTCCCTCTTTTGCCCCAGCACTTTCTCTGGACCAGGTGGTCTGCTTGTCTGCAGGAGTCTCAGAATGAGCCCTTTTCTGCAGAAACCAAAGTGAGGGTCTCTTGCTGCTGGATGGGCATGCAAACTATCTCCCCCCATGCATCTTGTTCTCTACTGCCTCACAGTATTTCTTGCAACATGGACAAATGGTGATTACAAGAAGAGGGTATATCTGGGGGTTAAAAAGTACCCCACCCTCCCCCCCTAAATCAGATGTTTTCTTTTCTGCTGACTTTTTTTCCCTTTGAGTATGCTGATTTTCAAGCTTTTCTGCATAGGCCAGAGGGCTGATTGCATTTGAGATTCTTGTGTGATCACGTGAGTCCAGGAACTGGTGTTTTAAGAAAGACAACAAATACTGTGAGAGTCATGAGAGCAGGGGCAGACATTGGCTTAGATCTTTTCCCAGTGAAATTGATATAAATTTCCATATGAACAGAAATAAGCTACTGCTCAGAGCTTTCTGGCGTGTATGAGATACTAGATTATGCATTTTGTTTCACCGAGCATTGTCACTTACAGAGTAAGTAGATTCTGGTTCTTGCCAGGTCTCGATAAACCTAGGTTTCTTCATCTCTCTTCGTCTCTCTCTCACTCAGTGACAAGAAAGGATTCCGTGGAGCAAAATCAAAGGCCAAAAGAATGGAAAGGTGTACATGTCAAAAAAAAACACCATTCACTTGAAAGAAGGTGAAGCTACTATCTGTGTCTGTATGTATATATATGTATGTATATGTATGTATGCTCCAAAGGAGAGCCACCTCTGTGTTAAATACTGCATCTCTTATTTTATTCTGAATTTGCCCAACTTCGGCTAACTCGACCTCAACTTAGGGCACGTTGCAAAGGCTTAGCCTGCTTATAAGTCCCTCAAGTTCAGTCCGCAAAGATTAAAGACCTAAACATGCCAGTCACTTTGAAATATTATGCCAATATATATAGTTGGGAACTTAACAGTAAAATGAGGGAGTGTCTGCTCACTTTGTTTCTCTTCCTGCTGAATTTTATTCCTACTTGGTTGTGACTTTTAAAAATACTTCCATCACCCCTGTAAATTTTATTCATTCCGTGTCCTTAGCCGTGTTCTCTAGCATTTTTTCATGCTTAGATAGCAGGCTCATGATGTGACCTGCATATTTGACATAACATCAATGAAGAAATAATGAATTGAGACCTTCTTTGGTGAAAAAGCCCATTTTTTAGGATGGACAATTGGAATGTGTCGGCTCTGATTGCTACATCAGACGACAGCAGGTGCTTTGTCATTTCTCACTTTTATTTTCAGTAACATTCTCTTCTGCTTTATATGATCGTTTGTCTTATGTTGGTAAATTCCCATCTGCAGCCAAAATGAGTTTTCATTGCTGTATCGATGGATGGATATAGTCAGTCTCTGTCCATTTAGTCTTTGTCTATGTCTGCTCTCATGTTTTTTTGTGTTGCAAATTTAGGAAAGGGTCTGTTTACAAAAATGACTCTGGCATCATTTTTTACATATGCCCATTTGTCGATATTTTTAGCTTCTAGAGTGATGTTACATTTGACAAAAGTGAATGTGTTTTCATCAGAGTAAGAAAGGTGTTCATATGTAATCTCTGGAACTCTAGAGAGTTGTGGGTCTCCTCAGCCCATTTTAAATATCTTAAGAAGGAAAATGTTAGTAAGAACATTTTGATGCAAAATCAATTGGATTTTCCTGAAAGTCAATATTTTCAAGTTGTTGATACACAATTATATACCATTATTGGGTCTGATTCTTCAGGTATAGAAGCAAGGAAAACTTAATGAGCTTCTTGGATGCCTTTGGTTCCTGAGTTCAAATCCATATAGCTACCTACAGTAGTATGCAGTGTTTCGTGATACTGAGCTCACTGTAAAGGGATGGAATAAGCAGTTACCCATGTCTTTCCATTCCTATTTCAGGTAGGAAGATGCAATAAGAGTACTTAGCAGGGAAGAGCGCTTGTGCACTCAAATGACTGTGTATGCAATTGTCAGAGGATTTCTGGCACAGCTCCCAGAGTTGTGGATGATTACATAGCAGTCCATGGTGGAGCCCAAGAGATCCCTGCCTGATGTTGGGGTGCTCCATTCCTAAGTTTTCGCCCTATAACTTCTTCCAAAATGGCTTTCACCTTAAAGAAATTGCAAAGAACAGGGCTGATATGAAAGAAAAGTATATGAGAAAGAAAATACAGGATCTGTATCTCTCCTGGAAAAGCATAGTAGTTTAACTTTTAGTCTATATCATGTCACAAGTAAATGCGATTTCAGTGTATCAGAGTCAGAATTCTCTTTTGCTCGTTTTTATCACTTTTTGAAAACTTTACTTTCCATTATGCTTTTAAAATATGGTGTTTTAACAGCATTCCTGTAGACAATACTACCAGTTGCGGAACTTGAGAGTGTTGCATGTGCATGCCTCTTATCTCTGTGCCACAAATGCAGACCCTACATCTGCAGGCTACATTAAGTCTCTATCAGGACTAATTCCTGATAGAGAAACCGTTTTCAAGTGCTTTGGTTTTCCTGTGGGTAGGTCTCCTCTATGAACTCTGCTTCCCTAATAGTATTCATGCCCATGCAACTTCTCTTTGCAAGGATCCAATCCAGGCTATGGTTCTCATTCAGTTCTAAGGTATGAAACTTCAGAGTTACCTTCTTTTCTTGTATATTGATAGTATACCATGGATAGGGTATCTGGCTACTAACTCTCTAGTAACTACAAAGTGCTGTGATATTAAGTGACCATTCTTAAGGATATTTAATTATCCCCTCAAAGGCTCCAGAGTGTTCCTAATGGATCCTCTGGCTCATGATACACATTACTATTACTCCCCTTTGCTTCTGATTCTCATTCCACTGGCATCACAAAGTGGCACAGATCTGGCTAACAAGGGAGTTTTTACAGCATGATCTCAGTCTGCTTCTGTTCCCATATTTCTGTATTTCACTGATCACAAGTTTTCTAAATAGGTCTCTTCTGGGGCTCCCTTTGCAGTTCAACGAAACCACATGTGCCTTTCCATTCTCCTGTGTCATGGCAAATTGGGTTATTGTTTCAAAGCCCTTTTCCTGTGTCTGTTTCAGGTGGTTTGACTATTTATCCCAGTGCTTATGCATATTACCACCCTGCTTCCCTCTGTAGGAAGAGAGAAAATTTGTGCCAATGACACGGTACTGATAAAGACTTCTCTCCTTGGAGTGGCCTGTCTCTTGAGCAAGCATGTCCTTAGGCTTCATAAAAAGAAAATACAGAGAAAAGGCTGATTTTAATGGCAGCAGACAGGTGTCAGGAAAAGCTGCTGATGAAAATCATGTGCCTTTTCTAAATGACCTTGGGTGAAGACAGCCACTTGTCTTAAAGCTGTTTGATTTTTATTTCATTTTTACATCTGTATGAATTTTAATTGCTATAGTTTGAAATACATCTATTCTGATTCCTGGTTACACATTCTGTCTGCTGAAAAATGGGAAGATAACTTCCTAGGGAATGGACAGTGTTTCAGACCAACTGCTCTGTTAAAGTCTTGGCTGCCAGCTGTATTTCAGAGCTGCACTGTTGCTTTTTATAAGCCATGGAATACAGTTTGTAAGAGCAATCATCTTCCCAAATTGGTCATTACCAAAGTTAATGACCTGTTTATTAGAACATCAACCTTGGCTTTGCCTCATGCTGTTGATTAACAAATCTGTCATTAACTGCTGGTAGCCATGAATTTGCGCATGTGTGTGTTTCAGGGGAAGGGGATAGGGTTGCTTTACTAGCTAAGGCATATTTAAGGTGGTATCTCCACATATTGGCAAGATCACATTTTTAGACAGTTCTCACATGCTGTGTCATTCCCATAGAGTTGTCTGTAAATTTGATTGATCCCTTTTGGGACCTGCTTTGTTTTCTATTTTAAACAGATTCTGTATCAGTTTATGCAGGTTTTCATATATTCCCTAGTCTCCATGCAGTGATCTCAGCCAATGGCAGTGTTGTACTGACTTCATCCATGGCACCAGGGGGCTGGAGCACCTCTCCTACGAAGACAGGCTGAGGGAGCTGGGCTTGTTCAGCCTGGAGAAGAGAAGGCTGCAGGGTAACCTCATTGCAGCCTTTCAGTACCTAAAGGGAGCCTACAAACAGGAGGGGAGTCAACTCTTTGAAAGGGTTGATAACTGCAGGACAAGGGGAAATGCTTTTAAGCTGAAGGAGAGAAGATTTAGGTTGGATGTCAGGGGGAAGTTCTTTACAGAGAGAGTGGTGAGGTACTGGAACAGGCTGCCCAGAGAGGTTGTGGATGCCCCATCCCTAGAGGTGTTCAAGGCCAGAGTGGATGGGGCCCTGAGCAGCCTGGTCTGGTATTAAATGGGGAGGTTGGTGGCTCTGCATGGGGGAGTTGGCAGATTCATGATCCTTGAGTTCCCTTCCAACCCTGGCCGTTCCATGATTCTGTGGCATGGGATTTTGACACCTTTCCTCATATCTCTCTCAGATTTCTCTTCTCCAAGCTGAAGAAATCCAGGGTTTTCGTTCCTTCAGCTAAAATCCTGCTCCAGTCACACTCCATCCTATTCATTTCCTTATCGTCCTTACCTTGCATCCCTCCATTGCTTGTTCCTGCCCCTCCTTAGTAGTGGCTGAGCACTCCATGTGTCATTTCTACTCTCACTATTGCAATTGCTCCACCTGAACCCTACCCAAACTTGAACCCTAATGCTGCAGTCAGACTCAGGGAGGAGGGATGGAGAAACTCCAAGGGGAGATGAGTGCTTCTAGAAACTGCACAGGGGCCTCTGTGGCTGTCCAGCATATGCAGGTGCAAACCACAGTGCCTCTTGCCTGTAAAAATTAAGCTAACATGGAGCATGTCTTAATATTACATCACTAAGAAAAAACAAATGTTTTTGATATTTTCAGAGTGTGATTTGCAGTTACCATGTATTGGGAAGTGCACTCAGAAGGCAGAAGAGCAAACCTCAGATGAAAGAAATTGTTTATGATCAAAACATTGCCCTGCAACAAAATTATCTGTTTTGCAGAAGGTGCCCATAACTAATTAGCTATTTGTTATTTTCAAGAAAAAATGCAATCTATAATGGCAAGGTCTGGCATAACATCTGTCTCCTTAGATAGGTTTTGAAAACCATAATTCAGGTGAGAATTACAGGTTTTATCTGCCTTTGTTGGGGATAAATGTATTTTGCCACTCCTCTCAGCCTTGAGTGCTAATTACACTGTCATAAAATGCCCTGGATTGATGAGGTTTAAAAACGCCTACACCCATTTTGGGCCCATCCTCGGCTCTGCAGTAGCTGTTCCTGTTTGTATCACCATGTAGGTGGAGGCACCAGCTAGGAGTAACTTAACTACAGATAGGCCTTTGGGTAATATTTGGCATAAGCCAAGTGAGACAGAAACTGTTCTGAGGTGCTTATGGTTCAGGGGCATGTTTTGTTAGGTGACTGAACTGGTCTCACAATCATTTGCCCTACAGAAAGATCACCTCTTTTCCTTTGCCCACTCCAGCTCTTGTCCATACAATTCCCTACTCATCTTGGCATTTATTGCAGGCCCTTCTGATCCAGTGGTTTCTTCACCTCCCTGACATACCACGAATCAGCTGTATTTTCCACTGTTGTTTTTTTGTGTGCAAAGATTAAACAGCATTGATTTGAGGAGAGTCTAGCAAGTGCCCACCCTGAACACAGAGGATGGAGCAAGTGTGGGTGAGGTGAGTGCATGGCACAGGAAAGACAGGTGGAGATGACGGGGATCTGGTGGTGTGGTGAATTACTGAGGTGGCCTGAGTGCATGATTGACTCCACCTTGCCCACCAAGAAGGCAGTTTGTGCATTAACAGGAGCCTGCAGCAAAGCCCTTAGTTACAGTGAACTTTCAGAAAAAAATAATGAACTCATAGCTTATTGAGCAGATAACCAATTTTAAACCTGAGAGGGATCTGGTTAACTCTTAACAGGGCTAATTAATGTATCTCAGACTCAATTTTCTTTAAATAATGAGACATGCTGGTGTCCAAATACATTTGAATTCGTATGAAAATAGAGTTCTTCTGAGTACAATTAAAAATCCCCACCTTGGAGCTCTTTTGGCTGAGGGTAGATAGCCTTTTCAAGGTCAGAGAGAAAGGCAAGAGGTAAACCTTCCCCAGTGCTGCTCTGACCAGGGCTTCTCACCTCTCTGTCAGAGATGAAGGGAGGTGACACAGAGGTTACCACACAAGTTGCTGCTATTTACAGATTCTGCCTGTAAGGATCATCAGTGCTTGGAGCAAAAATGTTTTCTGTACAGAATCACTGAGCAGTTATTTTCCTTCATTAGGTGTTTTCACCTTGCACTGGATTAGCCAGGAATTGAACAGTTTGCTCCCTCACACCAATCCTCTCCTTGGGATCTGCAGACTTTCATTTTCTTTTTTTTTCCTAGGGGCTTTACTGCTTTAAAATATGCCTATATTTGATCAGTCGACAAAGAAGGGAGAAGAGGAAATGCCTGCTGAGACCAAGGTGTTTCATCCTACTTGGAGGTATATAAGGCACAATAAAATGTAAAGTTTAAGAGTCACACAGGTGAAACCTTGGCCCTAGAGCTCACTCAGCTGGCAAAAGATAGGCCCTTTGCTCTCCATCAGCTCATGCTCCACTCACAGGTTATATCTAGAAAAGCAAAATAAATAGGACATTTTGGAACAAATGCTTCAAAGCTATTTTACCTTTGAATGTACATATTTTAAATAAAAACAACAAAGCTCAAAATACCCTATTTGCCAAGTCATCAGGGAAGAATGTAGTGAAAGATTCAAATTTTGTTCCCATGTCTGACCAACCTCTGGAGAAGAACCTTCTATTATTCAACCTGATGCTCCCCTGACAGTTCCATGCTGTTCTCTTGGGTCCTGTAATTGTCAGACTCAAGCTCAGCTCTGCCCCTCTTCTCCCTGTGAGGAGCTGTAAGCTGCCATGAGGTCTTCCCTCAGTTTCCTCTTCTCTGGGCTGAACAAACCAAGGGACCTCAGATGCTCTTCGTACATCTTGCCCTCTAGATCCTTCACTGTAGACGTCCTTTGGATGCTCTCTGGTAGTTTTATGTCCTTTTTATTTTCTAATGTTCAAAATCACATACATTGCTCAAGGTGAGGCTGCAGCAGCACAGAAAAGAGTGGGACACCCTTCCCCTCGCCCTGTGGCAGCGCTGGATGTGATACATCCTGGGGAACAGTTGGCCCTTTTGGCTCCAGAGCACAGTGCTGATTCAGCCAGAACCCTCAGATCCCTTTCCATGTGGCTGCTCTCCAGTCTCTCATACCCTAGACAGTACCTATAGTCAGTGTTACCCAGTCTTCGCTCTGGGATTGAGCCAGGATTCTAGTTCCTCTTGCTTTTTCTTCTTGATGCATTGGTGTGAAGCATTTCAAATGTGCTTTGTTGTACCCAGCACCTTGTAGAGCAGACAAGAAGGGTCTCACTAGCACACAGTCCCCTGAAGTTTGGTGTGCTGCCCCATAGCCTGTCGCTGGCGAGCTTAGTTTTATCCCTTTCCCCCTTCAAATGCAGTTTAAAGCTCTATCAATCAGCTCTGCTAGCTCCAGTGCAAAATGCCTTTTCCTTCTCTGAGAAAGGTGCCTCTCATCAGGTGCCAGCAGACCAGGTGTGGTGTAGATGTCTTTGTGAGTGTGAAATCAGAGATACTTTGTACATTCTCGGTATTCTACTACCTAATCAGAGTCATGGTTTCTTCAGTGTCCCACTGTGATATCTCATATAAATAGCTAAATTAGAGAAGCTGTCAAAACTACTTGCAGCTTTGGCTGGCTACTGGAGTCTCTGTATAAATGGGAGGAAAATAATTATCAAATAAGCAAATGATTCTTCAATTTGTAGGAAAAACTCCTGCCTTTCATATTCAATGTTCAATGTGTTGATTATAATAAGGCTGCTTACTGAACATGCTCAGAGCAAGAAGGGGGGCAGAATGGAGCTGAAAGTTTCGCGTTTTCAGTAAATCATTTGTTTAAAACAGCAGTCTCCTCACCAGCTAAAGACCTTCTCATCTTAAGTGCATCTGGCATTGTCAACAAATACTGTGTCTTTTCACTTGATTGATCATGGACTTTAAAGAAGTGGTTATTTCCCTGATAAATGAGATATCATATGCATTCATCTATTACAGAACTTCTGTGGATAATTAATCACTGCCATCAGCTCATTACAGCTCTTAAGGGTATGTGTGAATATTCTCTAAGTTAACGGAACAAAAACTCCAGGTGAAGGTTAATTGTACTTTTAAGATCAAAATGATGTGCAGAAGAGGTCAGCCACTAGCTTTTAGATTTGGTACCTGTATCATGGGATTTCCTGTGAGATCCTTGCCTGTACTGACAGGCCAAGGTTGTGACCAAGTGGCAAAGGGAACAGCTGTGCTGAAATCAGAGGAACTATCTCCACCAGAGATGCAAATGTCTGTGGGTACAACCAGCTGAAAAAATACCCTGCTTTGTCCGTGCAGAGCATAGCCCAAGGCTCAGAGCAGATTACACAATGTGTCAAACAAACTGGAACCCACAGGTGAAGTGCCACTGGACCTCAGCAGTCAACAATACAAATCATCATCCTATGCCTCCCTTCATCCCTCCTAGCATCAGATGACAGCAGACCTGATCATGATAATAAATGCTCACTTTTAGGAGAGGCTGGCATCATTCTACTAGATGCCAGCAAGAGCCCATGTGTATGCCTTGTTTCCTTCCAAAGGGTTGTCTTTTAAAGTGTAAGAGCAGCTTTGGCTTACAGACCTGTTCGTGAAGATTATCAAGAAATTTTCTCTCTCTGCCAGCAGTAGACACATCAGATAGGCTAAAACCTCTCACCTGTGTGTGTAGGTCTCTGGGAAGTCATGGACCTCCCACCTTGCTAACTGATGCTGTTCATCTTGATGTATTACCTCCTACTGAATCTCTTTCTTTCAAAGCCTTTGGGGAAAAAAAGCAGATAAGTGGTGAAAGATCTGTTTTCTTTTCTCACACAGTTCACTCATTGGTTTGTACAAATACCTGCAGGGTGTCTTGAGTCATGTTAGGCTTCTGTTCCCCCAGAAGAAAAAGTCTTGGAGGGACCAATAGAAATAACCAAACATGTTTACAAAGAGAATTTTTCATAATCAACTTTAAGAGGCTTTGCTTGCAGGGTCTGTTTGAGATGTAGTAGTAATAAACGCAAGAGAAAAAGAAGCAACATCAAGAAGCAGCGCATTCAGGATAGCGTTTCAAGAGGATTGTTTTCAAAAAAGAAACACTCTTTGTTTTGCTGATTCCCTGGATTTCTGAGCTGGATTAGCACAGTATATATGGTAGCAGGGCTCTCTGGAGGGTAACAGTGGAGATGATGTATATTTTTAGAATCATATTCCCAAGTTGTAACAAAGATCAAAGCCATCTTATTTTGAAGACAGTGTGTTCAAGTGTTTGGTTTCAGATTGTCTCACAGAAGGAACAAAAATGTTCTAGACTGGAGGAAAACACCATTGCTCCCCCAGTCTTTTCAGCGAAGACTGTTGAAATTTATGGTTTGAGACATAGGCAAAGTAAATGACTGAAGAGCAGGACATTTAGGATAACTTGTTGTCCTGCCAATAGTGATAATTCTTACACCAGTGAAACAAGGAAGAGCTCTGCAAGAACTTCTTTTTGTAGCTGCTTCTCAGGAGAGCCCAGTACCGACAGTTTATGTCTTGATCAAGTGAAGGATCTCATACTTAATTTGAAGCTAATGAATAATCACATCTTCAAACAAGAAGCCTATCCTGCAAGACAGACTTAAAGCACTGAATACTCTCTCTTTGAACTTGCTAAAAAATTCAGACCCATGTATTTTCATAGGGAGCCCACTTACAGAACTGAATGGGCACTGGAAGTCCTGAGAGAAAAAGGAAGATTTTGGCATCACTGCAGACAAAGCCAGTGGAGCAAAGCTCAGAGCTGCAAGAAAGAAGAAACAATGCAGGCAGCTCTGTTGGCCAATGGTACATTGAAAGCCCTGTAGACTTGGATTTGTCTGAAGGCTGCAAGGGAATATGAACCCATACACTTGAAAGAAGCTGCCTTTCAAACACAAAACAAAGCCCAGGCAGCCCTGTGAAAGGAAGGAATAAAAGCAGCTTGATGTGTTCTGGTGGTGAAATTAAAAAGCAGACATATATAAAAGCCAATAAGCAAACTGTGCAAGTCAAGAAATATGATGTGCCCTGTATTCTTTTATTAGTTTATTACTTGCAGATTACACAATATTTGACATTGATGCTTGAAAAGCCTCCTGCCGTTTAACAGTACTGTGCAATAAAATGCTATAATCTGTTAGTGCACCACACTGCCACTATAACCCAGAATTTGTAGGGGAATATTTCCCTTCCCTTCAGTCTGTCTGTCACTTTGTTTAAAGAAAAAGAAGAAACCACTATTTCTCTCTGGCCTCTTTTTCTTGATTACAGTCCCCCAGCTCTGATTGCTGCTCCCTGAGAGCTTTCTGGCTGAGTTTTCCTCATGCTTAGCCTTTCCCAGTGTTCCTCAGAGACTGCAGAGGGGATAGGAAGAATACGCAGAAAATTGCAGCAGAGGAACTCAGACAGCAGTAGGTGAGGAAAAATTAATATTTTCCACTGTTGGGAAAGCAGTGCTGCAGTAGAGGACAAAGGGCCTCATGGGCAAGAGGAAAGGCTCTGCTGTATTGGGGTCTGCTGTATTGGGATTGGGGTCCAGCTGAAAGGTGCCAAGGGAAAGCAATGTACTTCAAGCAACGGGCTGGAAAAGGTGATCCCTTGGCAATGTTTTGAGTTGGCAAAAGACAAACGGAACAGATTCAGATCTTAGAAATGTTACATAGTGAACATATCTTGACATATCTTAGGCTGGAGAAAAGGCTACATTCAAAAACAAGGGTCAAATGAAGGAGAAAACTTTCTTGTCCTTTGCTAAATACATGACCTGGATGCAGAACTGCAAGGAATCCTGGAGTATGTCAGCTCGTATACAGTGCTCAGAGGTAGTGGACTAAAGCAACTGAGCGAGCCACCATGGCAGCAGAGGTACTCTGGCCCCAGTTCCCAAAGTAGCACACTTGTTTTTCCACCACAGCACTGCTATAGGCAAACCCTGACAATGCATTTATTTAATACTTCAATAGTTATAGCAGTAGCTGTTGGAATTAATTATGATTAGTTTAATTATAGGTATAAACCAGGTCTTTTTCAAAGTGAATTATAGTTTCCTTCAACAGTATGTGGTGGTTAAGCACTGGTAATTAAAGGTTTGAATGAGGGCTTGACAGTGCATTTTCCCATAATTGAAATTCCTCTGCAAATACCATAGTATTTGCAATCCAGCACACAGCCATAACCTTTGTCTGTTGTTTTTTGGTTTTGGCTTTTTTTTTTTTTTTGATAGCAATATATATAAGGTAGGTTACCATGAAGGGCTGCTTTGTATCAACCTCCTGCTGAATCCCTAAAATGTCTCATTACTGTGTTTGTCTGTACAGTTCAGTATTAATAAGCTAGTTTGAGAGATAACTGTGCTATGGGTCTGACACCCAAACGTTGACTTTGTTTGCATGGGAAGGGCAGAGGATTCACATTTGCCTCTAAGTCTCTGGCTCTGACACTCCTGCAGGCTGCAGGCAGAACTTTTGTTAGAGAAACACAATTTTTTTTAACATTAAGGTACATTTATGAGCTGGGCACTGCCTCAATGTGGCTTTTACGAGCTCCTGCTGGCTTAGCACCTCAAAAACCCTACATCAGTGTGAAGGTATTCAAGAGCATTTAGAGCAGTGGGAGAGGTGTTTCTTTTATATATCTCGGCTTTCTTGTGATCTACATTACTTTCCAGTGGTTAAAAAGCCAAATTTGTCTGATATTAAAATACAGGGAAGCACTGATACTTTCACGCTTCTAGCTGAAGTAAGCCTCATCTTTCACAACTTCAGAGAGCCCAGGTACCACATCCACGTCTTGAGACCAAGACTAGTGACCCACGAGTAGTGATGCTTTGAGCTGAGTCCAGCCAGGCTGCTCTGGCACTTTAGTCTGGCTGCACAATGGTTTTAATGAGATATTAGCTATTTAATTCCACTAAAAAGTAAATATGTAGTCAGTCACTAGCTCTCCATGTGATTTCCGTTTGGAGAAATAATAATTTGTTGAAATGCTTTTAGAGTAAACAGAAATAATTTGTCCTGCACTACAGCAATTCTAAAGCACAGACCCATCTCAGCACGCAGTGGTAGGGGAGTGCCAAGGGCTGGTGGTCACAGATAGCATCAGCTTCTGGGTAATACATCTCCTTCTGGGACTAGCTGTAATCATGTCCATTCATCCAGGTGGTTTTCAGTGGCTTTTAAATCCTATGGGAAAACAAGCTGCTTAAAGTCATTAGTTTGCTCAGAGTGAGTCCACCTACAATTTCCAGGTATCTCCTGTTACACGTTTAACAATAATCTTCCATGCTAGACCATTTAGGGTATTGCAATGGGAGCTGAGTATCAGTGATAGGACAAGGGGGAATGGTTTTAAACTGAGACAGGGGAGGTTTAGGTTAGATATCAGGAGGAAGTTTTTCATACAGAGGGTGGTGAATCACTGAAACACGTTGCCTAAGGAGGTTGTGGATGCCCCATCCCTGGAGGCATTCAAGGCCAGGCTGGATGTGGCCCTGGGCAGCCTGATCTAGTGGTTGGCAACCCTGCACATAGCAGGGAGTTGAAACTTGATGTTCACTATGGTCCCTTTCAACCCAGGCCATTCTATGATTCTGTGATCAGTGGGACCTTCACAGCCAGGGGCTTTGGTTTCTCCTGCTTCCATACAACTGGATAAGCACACCACCAGCTCAGTGACCCACGAGATGTAGGGCTTTCACACACCCCATTTCTTTGGCTTCGTACCAAGCTAAGCAATATGTTGTGTAAAAATAGGAATTTATTTCCTACCATGGTGTATAAGAACCGTTGAGTCACAGCCTGAACCACTGATTAATCACCTGAGGAAAGGACTGAGTCAATCCTGGGAGCACAGGTGAAGGCAATTCAGCTGTGTGACCAGAAGGGGTAGAGCCTGGCTGTGCCTCCCTCAGAACTCATTTAGGGGCTGACTGCCACTGGGGAAGGATCTTTTTCTGGAGATCCCTCCTCTGTGGAGTCCTTCCTGTGAGGCTACATCTTAGATGCAAGTGAGTGTTCCTTCCCTGTTTGTTTCTTCTTCCATTTTTCCTTCGGTAATATTTCCTGCTGTAATGCGTGGGCTAAAAGTGTACTAATACAGATGACTGAACAAGGAAGAGGGATGCCATTCAGTTCCATGAGAATGTGATGCCATCTAGGTGGGAACAGAAGGGTGTGGTGTGATCACTGGTGAAACAGCAAGTGCTGGTCCCTTCACATGTTTTCTTCAGGCTTTCCTCTCCTCCCCAGAGAAAGGCAAAGTTTTCACATTGGACTTGTGGTCCTTTGTCAGGTTGTCGCAACCTTAACGTTATTTAAATGTAATTTTTTAGTCTATGAATTTGAATTATCCATGGATTCGATTCATTACCAACACATGCCTAGTAGCCAGTTTCTAAATTATGTTGCTGCTGACTTGAATTATTATAAATAAGACTGTGCCAAATGTCAATTGATTATTCAGGAGTAATCAATAAAGAGAGAGAAAAGACAGCTTTGGTTGACTAACAGCAAATTATTTTTATTCTATAGTCTTGAAACTTAGACTAAGGTAGTAAGTCAGGCTGTACTCCAATCCCCTCTAAAAACAGAGAAAAAAAAAAAAAAAAGCAGAGCTGGTCTCCTTGCAATTAGCAAGCAGCAAGCCTGCAGCTGGTGGTGGCACAAGCACAAATGTACTTGGTAAAGCACTGCAGCTGGTGAGCCTCTAGGTTCACCTTGTTCCTAGACTAATCTAGAAGAGAGGCTGTCCCAGGTTTTGCTCTCTTCACAGAGACTCTTTGCAAACCCCCACTTCCTTGATACCTTTAGAACAAGCAATGAGTAAAAATGCAGTCATTGTGTAATTTCCTGAATTTTATACAGCTGGGGGAAGATACGATATTGCTGTGACAGATACACGGTGTTGCTATCTCTCAGTCTTGTGGCATTTGCTGCTTTCCTGAAAATCTACTGGAATCTTGCAGCTGTAGGGTTCCCTGTAATTGCACAGGAATTCAGTACTCAAAACAAGCAAATAAATACTTGGTTTTAGGTACTGTAGCTTCAAAGGGAATCTTTAGAAAAGAAAGCTAAAAGGCAAATTTAAAAGAATCCTTGATGAACTCTTTAAAAAAAAAAAAAAAAGATGCTTGGCCAGTGTAGCTTTTAAAGAAAGCTTCCCTATGGGGAAATACTAGAGTTTTTTTTTTTTTTTTTTTTTAGATTCTTAGAAGGCAAGCAAAAAAAATCAGGGTCTGAAGAAGCACTGCCAGTCTGCTGAAACTTTTAACACCATGTATTTTGCCTGTCCTAAATCATATCATTGCCTTGAAGTCAGAGCTAGAAATGTGTTTTGTTTTTTAAACAAATCTTGAGAGCTGGTTTGTAAGTTTTTGGGTTGGGTCCACTGTGGGTTGCTGCAGGTGGCATTGTATGCAGGTGCTGTAAATCCCCAGTGTTGGGTGGGAGAGGCATTGGGGTGATCAGTAGCAGTGAGTACAGCTGTGTGGCTCAGGGTGTAGTGCTGGAAGCTGGGATGGGCTGTGCAGTGAGGAGATGAGATGTTGGTTCTGCTTGAATGTCTGGGTGAGGGTGGGAAGGGTGATGTAATCCTCTTTAGTTACTGCATGTTAGCTGGAGAGGGTGATTTGTTGTTTGATGTGAAATAAGGTAAGCAGCTGATATAGTAGCCCATTTTCCCCCTGCTTTGCTCTGCAATGGGATGTGAGAGGTGGCTCTATGAGTAAGTCTAGAACAGGATTTTGTTGCTGTGAAGGCTGCTTTAAGATGTGTGAGGCAGAGGGAGGTGCAGAGCTGGGATGGGGGTGAAGAAGTTGCTGAGGTTTTACAGGCTTGTTTTCCTTTTCGTGCCACAGCTCCTATGTTGTGTGGAGTTGTTCTTCATGCCCAGAGTGCCACCCTCATTGAAAAGGCTGGCTGGGTGCCCTCTGCCTTTGTTCTGGCACCACTGGTGTGCTGCCACAACTTTATGCTGTGCCTCTAAGCACAAAACTATCATATAAGCAGTCCTGGGGAAATGGGGAGGTCTCTTTCTGTGGGGTCAGACTGTGCCTTTGCACAGCAAACAAGCCTGGGGCAGGTGGCATGGCCAGGCTGAATTCCCATTCCCATAAGGAGGTGATACTTTCTTATGCCAGGCTGATCTGGGTTACCTCTGCATTTTCACAAGCTGATGTGTTTTCTTGTTTATTCAGTGATGATCATGTAATGATGTTCAAGTAACTGCTTACTTAGTGAATTTTGTGCAAATGCTGATGAATGTATTAATAGCTGTGCTGATACCAAGACATCGTGTATGCAGCCATCTTCACTTTGAGCACTGGGTGTGGTTTTGGGTGCCATAGGGGGAAAAAAAAGACACAAAACTATTAGTATCCAAAGGAGGGCTACAAAGGTGGAATGAATAGTAGCTGAGGTCGCTGGATTTGTTCAACCCAGAGCAGAGGAAGCTGAGGGGAGACCTCATAGTGGTTGCAGCTCCTTACAGGGAGCAGATGGGCAGTGCTGAGTTCAGCTCCCTGTGGCAGGGCCTAAGGGAACCACATGGGGCAGTTTGTCAGGGAAGAGTTAAGAAAGGGTTTTTCCACTGAAGGCAGTGGGCATGGAGCGGGCTCCCAATGGCAATGGGCACAGCTCTGAGCTGCTGGAGTTCTGGGAGCATTTAGGCAGGGCACTCAGACATAGGGCTTGGGTTCTGGGTGGTCTTGTGTAGTTTGTGGCAGGGTTTAGATTCAGTGGTCCTTGTGGGTCCCTTCCAGTGCAGGATATTTTATGATCCCACAGCTGTGAGGCCTTTGCACTGGTGAAACCAGGCTGGATTGAGGGAGATTCTTTTTTTTTTTTTTTAATGTGTTGTTGTTAATTAGGCATCCAGAGCATGGTCTGTGGCCTCAGGAAAAGACTGCTTCTGCAGTACTGCCAGCTCCTTTGGGTGGCTAGCACTGGGTTCTTTGGATGGCGGTACATTTACTGCAAGTGTGCTAGAGGTGCTGACCCCCAGAGCAGCTCCTGTTCTTGGCTTGGGGCACCAATCAGTGCTGCAAAAGACTCTTTGCACTTCATACTTAAGGGAGGTATTGGGAGGAGATGCTGGCTGATGCAGCTTTTATTTTGGCAGTAGTCTGAACTCTTGTTAACATGGAGGAATTCAGTGACACCCGTTTGCTTCATAAACATTTCCACATCAGATACCATTTTGTCAGGCTGCTCATCTGCTGCTATCTGTCACACGCCAACAACTTGGAATGGGATATTGGTGGGAAGGTTCAGCCTTTGCTTCCATACCACCAACATCCACCTCTAACATTGTGGGCCAACATAGTAAAATAGGAGGCATTACATTTGGAGCACTCCCCAAAAATTTACAATATAGTTAATGTACGTAAGTAGCAAAATGTTTTAAATGTTAGGGTTTTTTAATCAAAACATAAAAAGGAGGTCAACAAGACCATAATAATGGGATATTTGACCAGAGTTTTGTGAAGCTAATGCCTGAGGCTGGTTAAATGGCAGTGGCTGTAGTTCTCTGTGAGCTCTGGAGGTATTTGTTAGAGACTTTAATGCAGTTTTACTCTTCCCGTGCTTCATCGTTGAAGACAGTTGTTCACAAATATCCATACTGCCAAGTGTGATGACATGAATAAAGCGTGACTGTGAAGTGAGAGATACTTCTCTCTGTTAAGAGAGGGCTTACAGAAGTCTGCTAGAGAGACATGATCAGATATTTCTTTGAGTTGAATGTCTGATTGCAACTCTGTATGTTCTATTTGAAAGTATGCAGATTGTGTATATATGTTGACTGAAAATGGAGTTACAAATATACTAAAAATTGATATTTTTTTGGCAGTCTTGAAACCCGTTCTCAAATTTATCAAAATAGAAAGCATGGCTACATAATTTTTGTTCACAGGCTGGTGTTTACCCAGTGCATCAAAGTCATAAACCTGTTTGCCGTAACTTGAGTTATCACTGCATGGCACCCTCCCTGTGCCCTGTTTTCAGCCCAAATGTTTGGTTGGCTGCTGGAGGGGCAATTGGTCTGGAGCAGGGTTGCAGTGCAAGCTGTTCTGGGCCGCATGCAGGCTGTGGGTTTGGATGTACTTGGCCCAACCTTTGTGTTTGTTTAACAGGGAAAAGTCTTGCAGGTGGTGAGACTGGCAGGTGTATGAGAGAGCTGCAGGTTGCTACTGGGCTAGGAGAGTGTGCAGGCTCAGTATTTTAGCTGCTAGAATACATTACCTTGAAATTTTTTTCTAATAAAATTTTAACTAATGGAAAGAATAACACTTCTGTATCCATTTCGCCTCAAAGATAATCTTAGGGCTGGAGCGCCAAGACAGGCTGAGTTCAGTCTAGAAAGGCTGCAGGGTGACCTCATTGCAGCCTTCCAGTATCTAAAGGGAGCCTATAAACAGGAGAGGAGTCAACTCTTTGAAAGGGTAAACAGCAGGGCAAGGGGAAATGGTTTTAAGCTGAAGGAGGGAAGATTTAGATTGGATATCAGGGGGAAGTTCTTTACAGAGAGAGTGGTGAGGTACTGGAACAGGCTGCCCAGAGAGGTTGTGGATGCCCTGTCCCTGGAGGTGTTCAAAGCCAGACTGGATGGGGCCCTGAGCAGCCTGGTCTGGTATTAAATGGAGACATTGGTGGCCCTGCATGTGGCAGGGGGGTTGGAGATTCATGATGCTTGAGGTCCTTTCCAACCCTGGCCATTCTGTGATTCTATGATCTGTGTGGTCATTTAATTAACCTGTTTAATGTGTTATCTCCACATACAAAGAGCTTATATGATGGGTCAATAGGATGTGTTTTATACTGAATGCTGACAGATGTCTCATGCTAGACACCACCAGAGTGATAAAACATTCCAGGCATGCTGCACGCACACACTTGTGGTACAAAGGTCTGCCAACATTGCAGTAGTTCAATCTGTGAAATGAGTTGGAACAGGCATGCTTAGCATTTAAGAGATTCTTTTCTATAATGTTGTGTACAGCTCCAGAAACTTTCTATGCAGGAGGTAAGTTAGTTAAAACAAACAAACAAAAAAAAAAACCCAAAAAAACAAAAAACAAAAAAAACAAGAATTAATTGCTTTGCTTGAACTATGGTGGAATAACTCAAGAGAACCAGGCTTTTAAATGTGACATAAATCAATGGGAGCCCTAAGTTGGGATTTTCTGCAAGCAAGAAAAAATCAATGAGCTTGGAAGCCTTGTTTTCAATAAGCACCTTACCTCAAACTCTTAGAATAGCATCTATGGAAAAACTAATGGTTTGGTGTTTTTAAATTATTTCTTTTCTCTCTCTCTCCCCCATGCTTTCATTGAGGGCCCTGTGATGTGGATGTTTCCAGAATGACTACCTAGTGATTATTCTGTATTGATGCTTCATGGAGTGTTGGTTTAAAGCAGCAAAAGGTGATGAAATTAACTCTGGCTTGTGGGGAGAACCTATAGCTCTTTGTTCTGTGCTTGCCATTCCCACAGTGTGAGCAGTGATTTCCTTTCACATGGGTTAGGTGACAGAATATGGTCCTAGTGCAGGGTGGGTGCCTCTCGCAGCAGCGTTCTGGGTCCTGCATAAGGTAGTGTCAGGGAATGCACTGATTTCATGGAGAGGATCATTTTGAGATGTATCTGGATGCAACCTGGCAGTGCAAATGTCTGCGTGCTCCTCCATGGCTGCTTCAGAGGGAATACAGAGGCCCCTCTAAGGACAGTAAATTGTCTTAAATCTTATACAGAGGCCTCTGCCTACTCCGCTTCTTGGCCACAGCTTTTACCTTGAGTAGTGCTTTTACCCTTCAAAGCATCTTGGTGTTGGTGGAGAGGGCTGTATGTAAGCCAGACTTGCTGACCCCACTTTCTGTGCTAATGTACAGATTGGTGGAATATCTTCTCTGAGAAGGAACTGCAGTTCTCCAGTACCAGATTCTTTCCTTTGTTTCTAGTGAACACAGAAGCACTGGCAGTCAAAGTATATATCCTCTGCTTTGAGCAGCAGAGCAAAATCCTATGTACAAGGGATAAAATTAAAGCTGTGCCATCATGGCTACTTGCTGGACACTAACAATAGAGAATTCGCCACATCATACTTGTGCAATCTGATGATGTTTACAGGTAGTCATTACTTGTATCGGGAAGCTGGGCTGCGTGGTATTATGGCAATTTGTTAATGGCTTCGTTTGGTTGTCACTGGTGAACTAATTTATGGAGGCTGTAATTAGTGATGATGGGTCTGCAGGTGGGAAACAGTAAGTGGTGACATTACTTAGTGACTTCAGGAGGGATTTGGAGTGTCCAGCAGCCAGCTGCTAAATTAAAGGCAAGAATGAAAACAAACAAGGGGCAAAAAACCCATGAACAAAAATAATGTACAGGTGCACACAGCCCTCTGTTTGTAAGAAAAGAAATAATCTGGGAAGACGAGTGGAAAATAAGGGCCTTCTGAGCAATGGATTTAGGATGCTATTTTCCAAGCGGAGAGATGTGATGTAGATCAAGTAACTTCCCAGGAGTGCCTGTGTTTGTTTTTTCACTAGGGGCTGCTGCTTGATTTCTACAAAAGCAAGCTCTGCCAGAAAGTGTGTGCCTTGCCAGGCTGAGCCAAAATATCTTGCTGCTGTGACCTGGTTTGTATGCCCCAATGAAGAAATGAGGTGTGTGAGAGCAGAGTCGGAGATTAGTCTGGCTAAAAGTAGGCCTTAATAAGATGAATTGCATTTGGTCTTGATGATCCTTATGGATCCTTTCTAACTTGGAAGATTCTATGGTTCCAAGGGTCACCATTTTCATTTGATGTGTGCCTATGCTGTTATAACTGTTTTTCTGTATGCTGTGGCTTGTTTCATTGCAAAATGACATTCTTGGGAGAGAGGAGGAAATGCTCAGCTACTGACTGGGGAAGTGGCCCTCTGCTTGTTGATCCTCACAGAATGCTCCTCGTAAGGACAAGTTTACTCCTGTGTTCTGAGTTAGGTCTGTGTGACACAATGTATTATGGCCACTGCACAGATCCTGTTATGGGCTGTTGGTCATGGCCCTTGCTTGTGCTGCTGTGCAACTGGGAGAAAGCTCAAAGGAAGAAACAGAACGGAACAGTGACTGCAACCATTGCCCTCCAGTGTGGAGATTTTCAGCTTATAGAAGGCCACTAGGTTGATCAGGTGGGACTTGCCATTGGTGAGGCTGTGCTCCTGTCCTGGGGCAGAAAAAGCAAAACAAACATTGAGGTATCTCTATTGCAACTCTAAAGCTTCAGAGGCACATCTATTGCCTCCCACTGCTGGGCTGGGCTGGTGGATGGTGATGCCTAAGTTGACTCTGCACTCAACTTGGTGACTTTCCTTTCCCTGCATTTTTTTCCATAAAGCTCCATTCCTTGGACTAGTGTCTTTAAGACTGAAATTGCTTTTCTGTGCAATTAAAGAAATACCTTTCAAGTAAAAGCAGTAGAAAGAATAGAATGAAATAACTATGTCCGTCTTTTCAGATTAATCAGGTGGAATTTCTGAGCTACCCTCAAAGTTCAAAATCAGTTGAATATGGGAAGTTGTCTTTCAACACCTCTTTTGTCCTAGTTCCAGAGTGACACTAATTAAATATTTTTCAATTAAATATTGAAATGAAACTCTCTGATTCCTTAAATTGAATTTCATACTAAGTTTTCTTACAGAGGTATGAAAAGCCATGTCTTTGATCAGCCACTGTCTGTAATGCTGTTCACCACGCAAGTCAAACCAAGAAAACTCATTTGTCTGCAGATTTTCCTATGTACAAGTCTTTTTCACTTGTATCTTGCAGAAATAATTCAATAATCTTAAAAGTCCTCAGCTGGTACTACTGTTGTCAACACCTGGGATTCAAGTATAAGTGTGGGAATCTAATACTGTCAGTGGACTCAAAACCTGATTTAAACCACGGAAATTGTGCTTAGCAAGGATTTGATACGTTTAATCATGCATTCACTAATATCACAATTGTGTGTGTGGCTGTCCTGGCTGTCTGAGAGCTGCCAGTTCTTGTAAGTCAAGCAATGCATGGAGTAGCCACAAAATGGAGCAAAATCCAAAGTGCTAAGCAAAGGAGTGACACTGATTGCTTGCAAAAAGCCACCTGAGGAGGGAGAAGGGTGGCTTACACACTGGCATTGCAGCATCTGCTTCCTGTCAGGGAGTGAAAGCGAGCACACCACAGGCATAATCGGTTTAGTATTCCCCTTGGGTTGTTATAAACAAAATCAATATGTACTAATGACTGCAGCAATAAATTTCATCATACTTCATACAGTAGCATTCTGCACTTACCCAGTTGTTGGTGTGACAGAGTAATAGAGTTTACCATTTTAAAGTTGTAAATTACTATGAAAATGCTGAGGCCTCATGGTAAAATACATTTGCGGATGATTTTAAGCTCAGGAAATATTGGTAATACTTTCACTAAGCATACTATTAAAATAAATAAATAGTATTTATTGCTTGGTTTCCCAGCTGCAGCTGGGTGAAGAAACCTAGCATGCATGTTTATCATGCTACTTGTGGTTTCATAATATTTATCTAAAATTGATTCTCTGAGAAGCTTATTTTTTTCACATATCTGTTCAAAAACAATCTTCCTCCAGAATAGATTTCTGAGTAAAATCTTGATTTTTTTTTTTTTTTTTTTTTTTTTTTTTTTAGTGCTTGGTAGTCTAGGAGCCCCTCTTCTGTTGAGAGATTTCTTATGTCCTTGCCTCTCCCTGTTTTTATCCCCCTGGTATGCTGGTAGATAAACATTTTGAAGTTGGATTAAATGTTTCAGTCCCAAATAAACCACTTGAGATTCTTTGCTCATATTCTAAACTTGAACACTCAACACTTCTCTCTGAATTGAAATGAAACACTGAAATTACAAGTGTCTCTCACAAAGTATAAATGAAGATTTTTTTTGTTTGCTATGCAGATTTCTTTTCTCTCTTAATCTTCCAAACCTATGAAGAAACAGAAAATGTGGGTTGTTTGAATTATACTGTTATTATTACAGTTCCTCCACCTAAGAGAACCCCCTGAGGAGTCAATTTTGGGTAACTCTTAATTGCATTGCAATCACTTTCACAAGTTTCACTAAGCTTTGTGTCATGTGGGTCATCCAAAGGGGCTCTCAATCTACAGGTGTGGGTAATGGCTCCAGCTGAAAAGAAAGAATCCTTATTTTTCAAAGCTCAAGATAGTTTTTGTTTTGTTTTGTTTTTTTTTTTTTTTTTTTTTTTTTTTTACAAAAACACTACAGGCTGTGATCCAGTTACATCTTCATTGCTGTGTTTCACCACTTGATGTTCATAGGGCCAGTGGATCCCTCTGGTTGGAGGAATCTTCTGGAACCTGTTGATTTCCTCATGCAGCCAAGTGAGTTGACTGCATGTAAATAGTGGGGGTTTTCTGTGCCTGGGAGTAAATGAGAGCCACTCCCCAGGCTTGCTTTTCCACAATAATAATTTCTCATTGATCTGGAAATAAAGCAAGTTGCCAGAAGCCACAGTCTGAGTGTGTATTATAGCTGAAAATAAATCAAACCTGTCATGGTATTGGCAAAGATCAAACCTGCCCTGCTGACTTGATTTCTGTGTAGTATGGCAGCACAGTGCTTGGTCAAAGAAGGCGGGAATGAGTGCAGATTAATTCTTCAGCAGCTCCATCTTTGTGTAGCGAAGGCTTGTTGCAGTACTTGGCCAATTGTGTGTTGGAGTTAGTCTCTGTAAAACCAGGCTTGTGTTACCCAGCTGCTGCTGGCTTATTCCTGCAGTGAGGTCCTTTGCACATTTCCTCTACGTGCATAATAAGAGTGCTCCTGATGTCCCATGCAGCAAGGACCCCTTTGGTGCCTAAATGGTGGTCCCTTTTGGGTTGGAGTCCAATCTGTGCTGGAGATGGGCAGTTCTGAGGTTACCACTGAGCAAAGCTGGCAACATCGTGTTTAGTGGATCACTATGAGTGCTGTGAGCAGCTGGAGGGCTGGCATCTGGGTTGCAAGACCCAATGTGAGGTTTTCAAATTCAGTTCACTGCTGTCTGTAGGGAAGCATCCTGTGGCTGAGCTGCACAGCTCAATGAACTGTCTCATGAAGTAGAACCTCTTTTGGTCTGTTCTTGAACCTCATGCTTTTTGCCTTGCTTGATGTTCTTGAGGTGTTCTTGGTTTTTTTTTTTTTTTTTTTTTTTTTGCATTAGAAAATGCTCAGCTGTTACTCCTACTCTCTTTTCCATGCTGCTCTTGATTTTTATGGATCTCTATGATAACATATTTTCCAGCTGGAGCCATTTGGTGTTTGTCCCCCTACGCAAAAGCCTTTTCATTCCTTCAGTCGTTCTTGCTGTTATTTATACCTTTCTAGCTCTGCTTCAATTTTTTGGTATGTGAGGCCAGCTCTGCTTGCAGTGTTCAAGGCACCATGGGTTTGTAAGGTGATACTGGGATGTTTATTCCTTTGTTCTCCAGCGCAGTCAAACAGGGAGGACTGTGGGATAAAATAAAATGGTGCTCCTCTGCATTCCCATCTTTTTCCCATCCAAAATTGCTCGACAAGGTGCAGGTGTTACTGTTGATTGTCTCAAGGCTGTCTGCAAAAACTAGTGTAATATCATAACTCATCTATATATGTGTATAGCATTACATCCCCCAAAACAATAAATTGCATTTGCATTAGGATATGAAGCTGCTAGCAATGCCTATGTTAATTTTCCATGGCTTATTAAGGAAATCATAACAATGCATGCTATTTATGCAGGATGTATTCAGAGATTTATCTCCTTAGTAATGTATTAAATTAGAATGGTGACATTAGAGACATAGATTAATGTATTAGCATTTCTACTGCAGCTTAGGATCAGGATTATATCACAAAAGGAATTAGTTCTGTGGTCTCTTCATAGATCCATTTTCAGTGCTGTCCTTCACCAGCTCAGTGTCAATCACAGTCACCCGATAGATTCATGTTTGTGTCGCCTTTCTTCTTATGTTCTTCACTGTAAAAAATGAGATATTGGGAATTTGAATGCTTTGTAGGGTCTCAAACAATAACTTGTTTACCACTTAGTCTTTGTTTCAAGGAGTTGCATTGGCAGTAGTTTATATTTCTTCCACATCTGTTGCATTAATCCCAGTGGTGACTTTGTAGGATACTGTGAAGGCTGCATCCTCTGTCTGTGACTGTGGTTCACTGAGTACATGTGGGAAGGAAAAATCCTACTACTGGAGCAACTGGCCTGTCATATTTGATCCTTACCTGTGATATCAATAAGTCAGACAATGAACAACTGAACTTTCAAAGAGTGTCCCCTGGTGTTGTAAAATAAAGATGGGAGGAACTTACCCTGTGTGCTTTTTGGACTAGTTGGAAGATTCTCTGCAGCATAAATACTTTGAGGTTATCTCTTTTCTGACTTGTTGCTAGAAAACCAGGAGATGTTTCACCCAGCAAAGGTCCCGATAGATATTTTTGCAGTTTTGATGTAAGGAGTGCTTTGGAATGTTCTGTGTGAGTGCCAGGGCTGCAGGTGGATTCAGTGCTCTTGTGAGAAGCAGCAACAGAAACTCAGATGTCTTTTTCCGGACCCCCCCCCTTTGAGGAGAGCATTCTCCAAAAATTAGTCTGAGATCAGAAAAATCTCTACAGCTGCTGTTCACTTGGTTACCACGTGGGTAAAATTGTCTGTTTACTGTTGTTGTAAGAAAAACTGAAATTGCTGATTTCCATCACTGAAATGCTGCTCCTCAGGGAACTGGCTTTTCTTCAGAACCAGCTGAACTCTGCTAGGTGCCCTTCTCCTCTCCTCTGAACTCTCCCCAGAGAGACTCGGTGAGTTTGGTGGGCTGATCCAAGGGGCAGAAAACTCTCCTGGGCTTTTCTGCCTCAATGTGGCTTTTCTATCATTTCCTGAATGCCCTGGCTGTCCTGCATACAAAAATATTGAGACAGTGACTGTCCTTTGCAGTGTTTGCCCTGTGCGGATAACAGTGCTGCCTACCTGCTACCCATGGAGCCCCCCATAGGAAAGATAGTACACATATGTGTGAGGTTATAGCTTTTTTTCTTCACACAATAAAATGGTGGCAGTGTGGAAGGACCTGCTGGGAGCAGGAGATGAATGATTTGGCTTTAAAGCTCTGTGGCATTTTCTGTGCTTTGTAATCCCAAAGCAATTTTTGAATGCTTAAATTGCAGGAGCAATGAATGAATACCTGGGGTATGAGTAGGACTTTTTTCCCCCTATTTTCCAGTAGCCAAGTGTGATTAAACTGGATTGATAGTATGGAAAATTTCAGAACCCCCTTTTCATAAGCAGAAATATCTACTAGGAAAAGGTTCTTGATCATCCAGTGTATTATTATGCATCATTTAATATTCCAGTGGTGTTTCACTTGCAACAGATTTTTGCTTTCAGTGGAAATCTATAGGGATACAAAAAATGAGTAAGTAATCAGCAAATATTGTTGTGTGTGCTGAAAATTATTAGTATCTATTTCAGATTTCAAGATGGAGCTCCTCCCTGCTTTGTTGCTTTTGCTTTTTAAGAAGGAAAGTCGCAAGTTAAAATGTTAATTCCTGGAGACTGACGTTCCTCAGTTGTGAATGTACATGTACAGCTTTTTCCTGTCTTTAGAATTTCAGCATCTGTCATTTCTAAAACTGCCATGTTTAAAAAAAAAAAATCAACGAAGTCCTCCAAGGTTTCCTGGAATTTTTCAATCCTGCAGAGATGCCAGCCTCATTTCCATAGTAATGCAGTTTAGAGGTTGTGAAATAACAACTCAGTGAGCAAGCTCTGTGTTTGCTTGTGCTAACTCTTGTTTCTAGGTCTTGATGAAGGCAGTCACTGCACCACAGACTGCTCTGGCACATCCACAAACTTATTGGTGGTGAGGTTGTTGACTATGTCTGGTACTGAGGTTTGGTCAGCCTGGGGAAACCTATTTGTCACTTGTACAGGGGAAGTTGGGCTTGAAGCAAGCAAAATAGCAGTGAATGCTCATTTGTAGATTAGAGTTCATTTGCCCTGAGCACTCTGCCCTTGTGGTGCCTACAGAAGCTTTCAGGAGTCCTTGGGGTTGTTTTTGCTGCTTTCTTCTCTGCTGCTGTGGAGCAGTGCCATTTTTCTGGATGCAAATGGATATCAGTGGCACATAAAGAGATGAAGAGATGGAAATGAAGCCTTCAGACCTTCAGAGGGCTTGCCCTAGCTACAGGGACCTTGATGAGGGAGGGTATACATTGCTGCAGTAATTTTGACAATGCTGTGAAGCGTTGCTTTTAATATTATTTGGTGTTACAGGAGACTTTAAACTGGGAGCAGATATTCAGAGCTTTCCCATGGTGCTGCAGTGTTCAGTCTTTGCTCTCTGCCTCAGGCTAATTCTTTGGAAAAGTTAGAGATGAAAATTATTCAACCATTCCTAGAAGCAAAGCTAAGGAAAATAGGAGGTCTTTTTTTTTTTTCCCTTTATTTTTCTCCTTTTTGGTGAACCCAAATATATCATGGGAATTTTCTTTTTTTTTTTCTTTTTTAAATCAGTGAAAGCTTTGAACTGTCACTTGTGCCTGTCATTTCATCTCTCTTTGGTGAGATGAGATGGCCTTAAGGTGAGCGTCGATGTTTCTTGTAGTCATTCTGTGTTTCTTCTCACAGGAAGCACTGCTGGTCTCTGTGCAAAGGAATTTTGGACTCAGGGCCTACCATTTAGAAAAGATGCTGAAAATGAACAAGTAGAAACATGAAACAGCATTTGTGTTAAATGTCCTTGGTGTAGTGATGAACATTGTGTGGCAGTATGTATCCATCACATGGTAGCTTAGTGTAAGCTGTGTTCTTGTCCTCACCGTATCAATGTTGTGGGAACCTGTCTCATGTGGTCATCGATATCTGACATAATTCTCACTCATTTCCAAGCTCTGTGATGTTTCTGAATGCTCAGCAACTATTCAGGTGCTTTCTCCAGACCCAACAGCCACTGAAGGTGCTGCAGGCAACATGCAAAGAAACGTTTCATCACCCAGAGTGAGCCTAGCATCCTGCCAACTGCAAGAGCAGTTTGTAGGTTAATTTGTGGCTTCATAGGATCATTTCAGCTTGTGTTTGTAATCACCCAAGTTGTGAAGGAGCTGCCTGCTGCTGCCCTGCGAGCTGGGGTGTGCTATGGGTGGTCAGGCTGCACACTGACTGACAGCCTGGGACTCTGCAAGCATCCTGCCATGACTGTGCCCTTTTGTGTAGTCAGATGAGATGACAGTCAGAAGCCAAACAGCATGTGATCATCTTTTTTCCTTTTTTCTCTTTTTCTTTTTTCCCCATGCTTTTTTTTTTTTTTTGCTTGTCTTGAAAAATATGTGGCTCTGTTCCTGTATGCCTCAAAGTGTTCAAACATGATTGAGACACTCTTCTGGAAGATTTGTCAACCTTACATCTACATACATTACTGCTGGTTTCACTGCTTATCTATTTTGGCTAAATTTCTCAGATTTTTTTTTTTAAAGTATATAATTGACTAGAGTCAGTTTGCAATTTAAATGATACTTGCTCTAATTTTGAATATCAGTGCACTCACGTGGATTTATTTAGCATGTATGAAATGATGATCAAGCCAACATGTGCAGCAGTTCAGCCACTCTCTGCTGAAGGTTTATGTGCAGTGGTTCAAATTTGTATTTCATTTCTTTTGCATCTGAAAAGTTTGTTGATAAAAAATGCCAATTTGTACTTGTCTGTATTTTTCCTAAATTCCAGGAAGGCTTCTAGTTCAATGTAAAGGGTTGGGTTTTTTTTTTTTTTGCTTAAATGGAGAAAACTAGGAAAAACTATGCATTTATTTACCACTGCACTTGATAGTGCAAATAAAGCAAGCCCAGGTTTTTGATGTTAACTTCTGGTTTATGGATGCCTAACTCAGGATGCCAGAGAAAGGCCTGATCTCTACAACATGAGTCTGCAAATTACAGTCCTCTGGGTCAGCATCTGTTTTTGAGGATTCTGTGTTGCTGATTAATTACCACATTTCAGCGCTTAGGTCTTTCTCAGCTCCTAAGTCCATCTCACAGTGACTGCCCATGGCACTAAACCATGCTGTGTATGTTTTGTTGGTTTTGTTTTGGTTTTTCTTTTTGTTGGTTGCCTTGTATAGTTGCATGTATCTCACATGAAGGACCTTTTATTTGGAAGCTTCATGAAATTTCCTTCTGATTGTCCAGCCCGTGGAGATCTCTCTGAATGGTAGCTCTGTGTGTTGGCTTACTCACCTCTTCCCCGACTTGATCTTGTCTAAGAGGTTGTTGAGAATTACTTTTGTTCAGAAGGCCAGGTTCAGCAGGTGTGCTAAACAGAACACCCTGGGAGAAAAAGTATTTCCACAGGGAGCAGGACTGTAAAGTCTCGGTGCCTGATGACATAATGTCTCATTATTGGATTATATGGTGACTGAGAATCTGCCAACTCAGCCCATGGTTGGGGTGAATGTGGAATGAGTCTCTCCATCTACTATGTTGAACGTGAATTCAGGCTGTAGCCTTTTCTCTGGAGGGACCATTCAAAGTATATTATACAAATTCTAATTTGGTGTCCAAAACCTTTAGAAAGAAGCATGCTGGCTGATTTTGGTACACACAAAAAGATGGGAAAAATTAAAATGTGAAGTAGTTTGGACAGTAGCGCATGTGAATTAGGAATCTGTACTTCCAGTTGGGCATCAGTAGAAGCAATGGTTTTTGTTACTTTGAGCAGAGGATGCTTGCAGGCAGGGTACCTCAGTAATACTGATGAAGGCAGCACAGAAAGATGGTAGAGAATGACAGGAGCACAACAGGCTGAACTGTAATCAAGTTTATGAAGGAATCTTTGGTTTTCTTGCCTATTCAGAAATGGTCTGATCTTCCTATGCAACTTGCATCTTCATTTCATTCAATGTAACAAATGCTGACCTTTGGTGCCACGTAGTTTAAGGGCACAAGCATGGGTCTTGCTCATGAGGCAGGGCAAGCAAGCAAAGCAGATTGATTGACTCCATTGGCTGCCTGTGTGATCTTCTGAATGGGAAGCTGTTGTCTATTTGAACCCTTGGATAGTGTAAGATCATAAAAACCTCAGGCTCAGAGTTTATTTAGGATGGGTTTCTGATACAGACATAAACAACGTGTGGATCACACAAGTCAAATACGCGCAGGTTTGTCTTCCTGAAGAGACTGATGATGAGCTCAGATAATGTCAGGGCTCTTGTGTGTCATGTGCACAAGGGGAGTGATTAAAACCACAGAAAAGCCTGGGAAGGCTTTGATCTAAAGCAGCTTTTCTGTAGCAGCAGGCAGAGAATGCAGTGTGAAGTTTTCATGCCTTGCAGCTTCAAGATACACAAGAAGTTTGCCATGCCTAAGGGACCTCTGAGCATAATGTTTATTTCTGAGGCCTCAGCAGTGCTTGACGCTCATCAATAGGCAAGCTTCCTTGTTAAAGCAAGGAAACTCAGGCTACTGGTTCTGACCTTTCGAGTAAGGATGAATAAAAGCCAGATTAATGAAATGCGCTGCTCCACTAGCAAATCAGGAAACAACTTGTCTGCTGCTCAGAAAAACGGTAAATTGCCACCAAGATTTATGGAGGACTCTGGTGTGACTCCAGTTGTGTGAATCCTCTATACGTAATTCACTGCATTTCTGTGGGAAAGAAGACACTGCTTAGCTTTAGTGAAACCCACAGCTCCTTCTGTCTCCTGGTGGCAGATAGCGTTAATCATAAAGACTGTGATTTGCTTACTAAGAGACATGGTCCATTTACTGTTTCTGCCCTTACCACTGGCACTCCTAAAGTGTAGCCAGGAGAACTGTATCTGATATAGTGTGCTGAAGAACAGCATAAATCTACAGTGTGAAGCATTCTGACATGAGTTAAGTCATCTGTCCACAGAAGAGCACCCAGAAGTGTTGGCTATCTAATGGAAACACCTTGGAGCTGGCACTGGACCCATAATGCATTTGGGACCCTGTTTGAATTTCCTGGGGTCATGCAAGTGTTTGTGCTTTAAACCAAACTCTTGCAAGCAGTGATTTTTTTTTTTTTTTTTTTTTAAAGCTCAGGATATTCATGTGAAGTGGATATAAAATTGGCATGGCACTTAAAAGGAAATACTGTACTAAAGATCCAGTTTGATATGAAGAATGGTTGTTATTTATGGGATTAATTGTGCTGTGCCAGAACTCAGGAATTGGCTCTGCAGCCCTGCAAGGAGCTGCTCTTTGCTCCAGCAGTTACCTACCCCACAGCTGAAGGCAGCCCTGTGCTAACCTGGGGGTTTTGGAGTGCTTTCTTGGCTACTTATAGCTCTCTCTGTTGCTTGTGAGGATGAAATTTCCTTAGAGGAATGAAAACTGTCTTACTGGGTTGGAACATCAGTTATTTTCAAGGTGGCACAGGAGGTTCCTGCTCTTAGTGCCAAAGTGTCCCAGTACTTTAGGTTCAGATAGTTTGTGGCTGAGACCAGGAAGTGATCTTCCTTGTCAAGCTTGAGCTCCAGAGAGGCTCTTTCCAATCCAGATAATAAAACTGACTTGTAGCATCTAAATATGTAACTATATGGGATGGACGGAAGAACTCGGGGGTGGAATGTCAGTCTTTCACTGTGTGATGTACCATTGCCCTCCTAAATGCAGGGAAAGCAAATGCTAGGGGAAGACTCCCTTTTTAAAAGCAAATCTGGTCATTTTCTTGCTAACTTTATTTTCTTTCTCTGGCCGTGTTCAGTTTAAAATAGGCCTCTGGTCCTATTAGAGGTGCCTTGGAACTTTCCTGCTGGCTTCTAGTTGCCATCAAGAAAAGCAGCATTATCCCACAGCTTCCTTGTTGCTTCTATTGGCCCCAGATGAAGGTCTCATCCCTGCTGTAGCATCTTCAGTGATGCTGCGTGCCTGGGCAGCTGCACTGAATCCAACCCTGTGTCTCCCTTCAGCCATAGATACTTGCAGAAATCCTGGTGATGAATAAAACACTGGAGATAAAATTTCATAGTGGATGATTCCTTCTCAGGGCCATTAGTGAGCCTGAAAAATCAGACTTTATAATACAAAGCAATCTTCCACCTGAACTGCAGGACAGCTACTCTAGCTCCACAATATGTTATTTAAAGCCTGTTTTATAATAGAATTTGGTATGGCAGTATGTATAATTTATAATATATTAAAACCCATTTCATAATGTATTTTAATCTCCAGTGATGAATAGCTGGGACAGTTTTGCAGGTTCTGTAATATCACTATGGCAACATCCTTTTTTTAAAAAAGTAGGACAATTGAGAGATATCAAGGACTGGTCAAGAAAAGAATAATGGCACTTGTCAATTTGCATTCTTTCTGATAGTTTATTTTCTTCTTGGAAATGGTATCCGCTCTGGTACTTTTGCATGTATTTTCAGGAAATCACCTGAGACATTACCGAAATGTTGCATCTCCTTTAACCTTTGAGGGCTCAACTTTGAAAAGATTTGGTTTCCATTGCAGAGCTAAATGACTTAGCCCATCTACAAAGATGATTAGAACTCAGCAGCTATTGGTGGACTGGAAAAATAGTTTCCATAGGTTTCCAATGTCTTTGAAAATCAAAATATTACTTTGAGTCTAACCTTAATTTAGAAAAATGGAGTTTGTCTGGTTGGCCATTTTTGAAAATCAGGCTGCTTGCTTCAAAGCCTATAGATTGAGACTAAGCCTCTAAATTGCAATTATTCTTTTCCTTAGTGGTAGTCAGTTAAGCATACTCATCGCTCATTAAGAAAGAAGCTCCATTTTGCCATCTTTTCCAAGTGGTGGTGGGATCTCTAAAGTGTCAGTACAGTAACTGAGATTGAAAAGCCTTACCACTTGTTGATCACCATTTGCTTATCAGGTGATGTGCACATGATCCATGGAAAACTTATTTTGGGGCATATTCCCAAGCTCAGGCAAGCCTCTTCCTGAAGAGCAGACTTTTTGAAGGCTCCATATCTGAAGACCAAACACTAACAGTACATCAGGTTGCTTGTTGAAATATATTTGTTTTCCGTTATTCCTAGACTTGTTCTTTCAAGTATTGAGAGAACAGTTTTTGAGGATTAAAGTTTATGACTGTAAATGGTTTATTTTCTGATTTATATTGTTCAGCCACTGAGGGGCTCTTCTGTCAAATACATATAGCTGCAGGCATGAGTTGCCAGTCAGTGAGGGAGACAGTGCTGAACACTGAGCTGTGCAGGAGTTCACTTGCCTCTGTGCTTCCTGCTTGGTTTTACCAAGTACCTCAAGCCTCTGCCATTCCAGTCAATTCAACAAATAATTCCTCACTCTCTTAAGGTACAGCTTCTGTTTTGTGATCCCCAGTGCAACTGATTTCCTTCAGTCTCTGAATTCTTCCTTTCCAACTGAGCCTACCCCTTGCCATCAAAGGTCTAGCACTCAGTGCCAACCTCTGCTTTCTATGGCACAGCTCACTGTTTGACTTTTTCTGCTGAGAACTAAAGCTTCTCCAGTGAATCCAGCCATGCTTTACCTGGTGGCAGATCACACAAACCAAGGTTGCAGAAACCATGGCAGCTGATACGAGGTGGGACTGAAGGTAAAACTCACCTAAAATGTCTATAGGCTGGGGACATCTGGGCATTCATTTTCTTTCCCTATTTGTCCCAAAGCAGATCACAGGTGTTGACCTTTATCTTATGAAACCATCTGCTTACTCAGGGTTTTGCTTGAGGGGTGACAGCAAATTAATTTCTGCCTATAGGGCAAATTTCAGGATGTATCCATTACTGTGCCATTGACATTTGCCAGCTGATTCTTGTGTTTTCAAAGTAATTTTGTTCATGTGCCCAGGGAAATTAACAGTGAACTGTTAACAGGATCTTAAAAGCATTTCTGGAATAAAATTTCTTTTAACTCATCCTATTTAAGTCATTGCTTGCATGGAACCACTGATTATGGAGGAGCAGGAATCCTCCTGAGAAAGAATAGTAGTGAACTTGATCAGTTCCTGTTGTGACTTTTTTAGTGTTTTCCCACTATAGAAAGCTTAGTGCCATGGGCACCTTATCCGTAACGTTGGATCACAGTCTACTAATAAGGGTAGGATTTCATTTTCGAAGATGCATTGCTCTTGCAACATAGTTGTTAAATGTGTAGCCCAAATCCATTTAACTGTGAAGATATATATATACAAGAAGAATACAGACTTACTCATTTTTTAGTGATGGAAAAGCTTCCATAGCAGTGGGATTGGTGGCACATGTATCCAGCTTTACATTGGATCTGGTGCTCATACTGCAACTACGTTATTATCTGTAAGATAAGACAGGTTTATCATGAAAGTGCTTGAAAATTGACATATCAGGTTTCTTAGTGAGCAAGCTGAGGCATCTCTCCCTTTCAGATCCCAAAGCGTTGGTGCTGGTGGCCTTTCTTAAAAGGGTTTACTCTCTTCTCATGCATACTTATGTTTGAGAATTAAAACCAGCAGAGAGCAGCATCATGTATAGCTGTTTTCTTGTTCTATGTGGAAGATGAGTACTTTTGCATCCCAGGACCACTGGACCCATTCAAAATGCAACCTTTAAAGTTTATGAACTGTGAAATTAGGTGACTAATAGACAGGTGAATCATTAGGCAGAATGCCACAAAGGCTGCCTTCAGTGGCCTCTTTCTTCCTGCTTCTTGCATCTCCCTGTAGATAAACACATTAATTTCAGCATAGAGGAAGAAAAACAACTTCAAAAACTGCATGGTACTGAGATCCCACTTAATTGCAGAGGAATGGGATTTTAATATTTCCCAAGATGTAGTGGATACCTACTATATCTGTCTAGGTACCTTCTCTGCACATCATCCCTTGTGCCACACTGAGGTACAGCAGGAATTTTGACCATTTTCATTTTTATATTTTTTTATGTGGGAGGAAACCTCTGCAGCCTCTGCCTCTATCTGCTGTAAAAATTTTTTTTGCTATTCCAGATTATGTCCTGTGCAAAGCGGTCAAAGCAAGCAGTGAGCAAGAAACTGATTATTTTCAAATCCTCCTGCTGCAGGAATACTATGATAATAAAATCCGCCCAGGTGTTTTGAAAAGGTTTGGCATTCTCTTTCAGGGAGATTAACTACTAATCATATGAACAGCACTATTGGCTGACTTGTTTATGTCTCAGCAGTTCCATCAAAATATTGACTTGCTCCACCCCTTTGTAGGTAGAAAAGTCTTAAACAGTACTGGGGAAAAGTAGACAGAAGTGAAACTAGCCCAATTGATGGCACTTAGCTTTCGTTCCAGTAAGAAACTCCATGAGTGTTTTTGGAGTGAAGACTCGGGACTTTGCGTATCAGTTCTGTACATGTCCTTGCTTTCAGATTTTACATGGATTTTGATCCAGGAGCACTGAAGTGCTCTCCAACTTTATCAGATCTCCTTTCCAACTTATGTTTTCATTGGTTACAGGTTGTCACATGTACAATAGGAGCTATGGCCAAGCTGTATCTCTTGGTTAATTAAAAGGAACATCTACTTAATATAATATAAAGCGTACTATAAAGGGTATTTCCTTTGTACAATAGGCTGAATGAAATAATATATAGTCCATTGACTTAAGTTCCTCTGTGCCTATTGAATAACCATCAAAGAGCAAGCTCCTTGATGTTGTACGCATCCCCTTGAGACAACATGAAAAAATAAATATTGTAAGCTTATCTGGAAGCAGGTGAATCCAAAAGAGCAGAAGGGGATCTATACGTTCCCAGAGTACAAGCTGTAAGTGGTAAGAGATGAATCCAGGCAGTGATTATAAAGCCCAAAGCTAGTTCGTAAGCTACTTAGTAAAGACTAACTTTAGGGTTTGGATGTAAAACTGTGTCCGATAGGCTTGGTTTCCTGTGCTCACAATAAGAATAATTTCATTTCTTCAATTTCATTTCTTCATAGACTTAGGAAAGATGGATGAAAAAGTACTGATGTTGTCAAGTTGTCTGAATGCCTAATAGGAGTGAAATCAAAATAACACACTTGAATGGTGAAACCATGAGTGAATTAGGTAGACCCTTTTAGCTTTACGCAATCAGAGCATTCTCATCAGGCTGTCATATACTCCGTTAATTTTCTTTGCATAACAAATATTTCAGTACTTTTTAGGCTCTATAAGAAAAAAAAAAAAATCTCAGGCAGCAGTGAGGAAGGTTGGATCCCATGCTGATACTCCAGGGTTTCCTTGAGCTCCTGTGCAATGTCCTGGTGGTCTTGAAACATTCCAGATTCTGAGGCAATCTCCTGCCATCTGAAATGGGGAAGAGAACCTGACAGTTGTTGTTGTTATACTAAAATCAAGGATCAGAGGCTTAGCAGCAAAGCAGAGATCAGCTTGATCAAGACACACAGACTAAAAGCTTTTGGAGTAGACAGCAGAAGTCAGGACTACAGAAGAGTTTATTTGCAAGCCTCTCTGTCTAGATGCTTTATATAATTTCTGTGCTTTTCCTGCTGTACTCAATGTACAGCTGAGAAGAGTGCCTGAGCCATTTTAGACAACACAGAGGAGTGCAGGATGCTATGTTGGTAGTCTGCAGTATTTTCTGATGCTGGAAACCATCATCTTTGCTCTTGAAACAAAATGTTTCCAACTGCGTGGCTTGGGGGTTCCACTTAAATCCTACGTGCTAATGTGCTAGTTTATCATATTAAGGCAGATTAGCTGAAAATAACTTGGCACATCAGGATTTTCCACTCTTCTTAGGCTTTATAATCTCTTTGCTTTGGATGATGTTTATTACATACCGAGATAATAGGTTTAGTGCTTTTATGACCTCTGTAACATGTTCTTTTGTGCTTCTACTCAAAACTACTCTTGCTTAGCTAACCTTTCAGCTGGTAATCAGTACAGCACAATTACCCTGGGCATACTGGCAGCCATTTCGAGGACTCTCTTGGGCTGAGTCCTGCTTCAAATCTGCTGCAAACAAAACAGGCAGTTGAGCTTATTAATTTTTGCTATTATTTTCTTTCCTTGCAATTGCAACCAGTTGAGAGCCTTGCCCCTGGGTTCCCTCCTAGCTGTGTGCAGTGTATCATGCTTGGGGGCTTTCCAGCTGATGCTAACAGAGTCCCTGCTTGGCTGCTGAGGTGCTTAAGGAATGTGATGCTCTCATAGAGGGCTGTTGAAGGATCTCAACCGAAGTGGGCTGTGCAGGGATTTGTCTTTATTTTGGTTGCTAACACACCGGATTCTTCCATGCATGTGGCTGCTAAGTTTTGCATAGCTCAGTAATCTCTTAAATTGGCTGGCCAGATGTCCCCAGGGCTCTTGGAAGCTGGAGGTGGTAAACTTCAGAGGTCTGTGCACAGTCTGCTCATTTAAATGCTGTGTGTTCACAGATTCCTGGGGCCTTTCTTCTGCTTACTGTCTATAGCTTTTCCAGCTTTTTGAGTCTGTTAATGCTGCTGGTAGCTTTGTTGGTTGTTTTTCCTTACTTTTCTCTGTGCCCTCCCCAGGATGTTTCTCACAGCCGGCCTTATCTCCTCCTCCTCTGCATAGGAGACCTGAAGTCAGCCAGTGCTTTTGTTGTTTTTGGCAGAGTTTTGCTTGCCATCCTAGTGAGACAGCTGGGGGTGGTGAGTAGTGCTGCTGTGCCCTGCACTGGGGCTAGCTGGGGTTTAGGCCTCATTTCCCTAAATACCTCTCGTGCTAGCCTAGCTAAGGGCAATTCCCTCTTCTCCTTGTGAAAGTGCTTTTGGAGAGGAAGCTTGAGTTGTGTCTTTGACGGAGAGCAGGAATGAAGAGGAGGAAATCAGTCTTAGGGCAATTAATTCTACAATTGACAGCAAGCCTGTATGCTTCTTATTCTAACTTTCTCTTCTCTGAAGATGACTTCTGCAAATAGATGGAGATCATCAAAGCCTGTAGCTCCAGATCCAATGCCACCTTTAACAGCACAATGAGAGGAGTCTCCACCATCTGTCATCAATGGAAAAACAAACATTACTATTGCCTCTGTCTTCATAGAATTAAAACATGACATCAGAGAGTGTCTACATCTTTCTCGTGTTTGTGCGAGGATTTTTTCCCCTTTTTTTTTTTTTTGCAGTTTGCTTCTGTTTGGGAAATAATGAGGGCTTCTGCCTTCCATGTGCCTTTTATCAGGGAACAGTGCTCTTCAGCAGACTCATTAAAATAATGGATTGCCTCAGATGGTTAATTACATCCAAAAAATTCTTGCTGTCCAGCAGGAGGAAAGCTTTCTGACATGTGACATGGATAAGAGATGTAATGGTACAACAATAGTTCTTGCACTGCACCCTTTAGGACATATACAGAAATGCTGCTTTAGTGCCACTGAACCAAGATGAATGATCTATTTTGGTTAGCTAGATGGCACAGCCAGCTTGGTTGTTGGGAGGAGGGTGAGTTTTGGATTGGAAGGATGCCAGCAATTCATTGGGTTTGTGGGAGTCATTGCAGAGCTTGTAAGGCACATTGCCACTGGACTGAATGTAAATGTGGATAAGGGAGGAAAAAAGGAATCTCTCACAGAAGCCAGCATGATTGAGGGGGAAAAGAACTTGGGCTCACCAAGCCCTTCAAGCTATGCTGTCAAAGAAATGTATGTTCTGGTTAATCCATCACTTCTGATGACAGGTTGCATATGGTGAACTGCTTGAAATGTGCTTCCTTTGTCCAAATTTTCACTTCTTAAAGACTGGTTTTCAAAACTGTTTTAGCAATAGATGTGCTTTATACATTTTTCAACAACAGAAGCAGCAAGTGTATGAAACACGTGTGTCTAGCTTAATAGAATTCAGCTTTCTTTTTATAGTCTGGGTGAGAATTCAGAACCACCAAATTTGTTCTCACTAAGTCTGGCCTTTTGGGAGCTTAGAGCTCAGGCACAGACCAGATACTGGGAGCTGCTGTACGCTCAGTCCTTAGGACATCCTTGGGGCTGGCAATACTGCTGAGCAGTGTTAGCATGGCTATTTAGTCACCTTAGTGAACAAGTGTCTTTTGGGCCATGATGTATGCTGTGGATAGCACCCAGCTAAATTATATGAGATCCAGTTTAATTAAAATCGAGTCTTGTTTTCAGATAGGAATTAGCAGTAGAGAACCACAGCCAGATGACACAATAAGATGCACATGAACGAAGTGCTTTGAAAAATTCTATGTGAAAGTTTGAAGGTGTTTTTGAAGGATTTTTCAATTTACTTGACTGCTTCAAGTAGCATTGGAGACAAGGTCTTTTCAACTTGCGGAAGTTGGATGAGCCTGTGATATATGAGACAAAGTACATTTTGCTACAGGAACTGCAGAGAAAAGCCAGTAGCTTGTGGCTCTTTGAGACCGATCCATTCTTCTGTGTATATGTGTTGGTGCTTTATTATGTACCTTAGTTCAGCTGAGCCACAATCCCTATCCAGAATCTCTGTGTGCTACTTGAATGCAAATAAAAACAGGTGCCCCTTTATAGGTTTTATTTTAAGTTGCTGAAATTACTCACCTGGGTAACATTAGAGATCAAAGCTTTGAGCAAGTGCATGTATGACCAGGAACCTGGTGTTTGATGGGAGCTTATAAGCTGTAAGGAACATCTGCTCTTGGTAGCAGGCAATTTCTTTTCTATATTGAATGCTGAATTGGGTTAGCATAGTATGGAATGGTTTTCCTTCTTCCTTTCATCTCCTTGGTATTTTTTCCTGCCTGTTCAGGTTTCATATGGATTGAACAGTTGTAATGAAAGGATAGTAGGCAAATGTGTACAGAAGCAATTTAGCTTTATATGGTGGCAGATGCCATTAAGAGAAATTCTGTAGCTTTCTTCTTAAAATACGACCAAAATGCTCTGATGTGCCAAGTCTGGGCAAGCACATAAGGTGCTCTGTCAGAACGCCATTCAGCTGCCCTACCATACACACACGGCCTGATTGACCTGCTGGTGTGGCCAGTGTGGAAAAACTCATTTTTTTTTTCTCAGAAATGAGCCCTTGCTGTTTCGGTACTGTTAACATGAGTAAGCTCCAGGACTTTCAGGCATGGACTGAGAGTAAGGGATTTCTCTCACAGCAACTCCCTCCTCTGCTCACTGCAGATTGCAGTGATTATACTTTAAAAATCAGTGAGATTTGTATACATGATTTTAGCCACCCTCCTTTGTTACTTGTAACCTTCCATTTCCCCTCCACTTCACCTGACCCATTCTTCATCCTTTGTGAGCACCACCTGATGCTTAAGTGCCTCAGCTGTGCCCAATATTCCCTGCACTACAGCTGCTCCATGTCTCCTTGGCATGCAAAGAACTGGCGAGTTGTGGGACAGGTTGCAAAAAGAACGTTGAGAGGAGATGAGGCAGGAGAAAGCTGCTTTGAGTTGGTGGGAATTTACTGGGAAATAACCCAACTGCTGCTAGAAGATAAGGTGTGTAAGAAATCTTTCTCCTGTGAAGGAAAGCTGAGGAAGCTGGTCTTGTTTGGCTTGGAGAAGAGAAGGCTCTGGGAAGACCTCATTGCAGCCTTCCAGCAATTAAAGGGGGCTTATGAACAGGACAGAGACTGATATTTTTTTTATTTTTACGTGGTCTGATAATGATAAAACATGGGGGAATGGCTTTGAACTAAAAGAGGGGAGATTTTAGGTTAGATGTTAGAAGGAAACTCTTTACTTAGTGGTGAGGCTCTGGCAGAGTCTGCGCAGAATGCTGTGGATGCCCCATCCCTGGAGGTGCTCAAATCCAGGTCGGATGAGGCCCTGAGCAGCCTGAGCTGGTGGGTGGCAGCCAGCCACTGGATGAGCTTGTAGGTCCTTCCCAAACTAAGCTATTCTGTACAAGGAGTAAGAAGCACTTACTCTGACAACTGCATTTAGTTCCTGTCCTGCACAGTCCTGTGTGCAAAGATAAGAGCCCACTGTTTTTCAAGACATTGCTGACAGTCCTTGCCAGGAAGAGCTGGATTGATTTGTTACTGGCACCTTAGTATTTTTAATCAATAGCTTCATAAATGGGAGTTAATATTCTGCTAGCTGCTACTATTTTTTTCACTTTATTTTAATCAATTATTTTTGTTGCATAAAAAACGATAGTATGAATACTTGAGGATTAAAGTAACTTTCTCAGCCTAGTAATTTGGATTTATGTCACTTCAAAAGCAGTTTGCTTTGAGAAACAGGAACACCAAGATTAAAGCTTTATTCCAGACAGGTAATTAAAAGGCTAAATCCCATGTACAGCATTACAACTCTAATATGGATAGAAGAGGATTGCTCATTAGAGTCCATAGGGATTTCTATTATGACTGGGAACAGATAGCCACCCATCTCGTGAATCCTATTATGGCAAAGACTGAACTGCAAGGCACCATGTCACAGTTCTCACTTGTGTGACTCTGAGCAAATGTTGCTTTGAGCAGAGGAACTGGATTCAGATTTTTCCCTTGCTAGGCAAATGGTTGTGTGGATGCGCATGCATAAGCACAAAAGACATTCCTATCTGCTGCAGGGCCTTTCCTCTTACTTGTAGATCAAGTTTGTCACATAGATTTAGTGGAAGAAGACTATACTATTGTTTCTTATGGCTAATGGAACAGTGGTGCATTACCTGATTACTTATTTTCCAGTATGAGCCAGCAGGGAGAGCTAACTACTGGTGGACTCTTGCTTGTGGCTAATGCTTCGGAGGTGAGGAGGAGCTGTTCTTCCTCCTTTTGTTTGCTTCATCTTGGGAGGGGTCTCACTGACTGGTTTATAGAATCACCACCATGCCTAACAAATCATGCCCCTATGAGGCAACGTCTCCTCTGACTTGAGAAATATGGTTTCATCTTTGTTTTGGATGGCATGCTGGGTTTTGAAGGTGAAACTAGGTTAGAAACAGCTTCCTGTTCTCAAGGGAGCTTTTAAAAATGATCTGTTCCTGCTTAGGATAGAGAGCCCTGAAGCTCTGAGCTAACCAAAATTCTGGATCAGGTCTAATAAGGATGTCATCCCTAAACACTTAAACAATCTTAGGTGTTTTTTGTTTGTTTAACACTTTAAATAAAACAAAGTCTAAAAGGAAAGACATTAAATATTAGAAAACTAACTTTTGGATATTATGAAGAAGCCTCTTTTCTCAGAAAGGATTTAGTTCCCAATAAACAGTCTGAAAAGATAAGCAGACTTTCATGTAAAATTTCCAGCCAAAAGGAGTTTTTGACAGTAGCAGCCAGTAAGTACCAGAGGCCTCTCCACCTCTAGTTTGTAATATTCAAACTGTAGTGATATAAGGGCAAAGTACTTATTGTTCTTGCCTTGCTACTGATGAACCCACCAGCAACAACTTTTTATCATACAAAGCCCAATTCTGGAGTGTAAATAGAAATTAGCCTGAAGCCTAGGACAAGCTGGGATGTTTTATTATATGTTCACCTAAACTGGAAATGCACCTTTGTGTCTAGGGAAAAAAAAAAAATCAGAGAAACAGAAAAACAGTAAAAGCAGTGCTCAGAGTAAATGCGTTCTGCCCTCATATCACCATTCCTTCGAGCACAACAAACTCTTTAATCTATTCCCTGCTGAAAGGATTCAAATCCCAGCCTTTCCTACCTAGTCTTACCAGATCAATTGCAGCTGATGTGCCACTGTACACTAATAGTAAGGAAAGACCTGCTGACTTTCCCCCCAAGTGGCAACAGGGGCAGACTCTGCCTATAATAAATTCTTATAAGAATTTATTTGTTGCATAAAATACAAGATCGTATCATCTCCTTATCCAAAGCAACTTTTTAAAAATCAAAACTTGTTTTGACCCATGATGTTGGTGCTACACATCACCGCAATATGTGAGTATGGCTGTTCTCTCTCTATCCTAAGGATCTGTCCTAAGGAACAGATCATTTTTAAAAGCTCCCTTGAGAACAGGAAGCTGTTTCTAACCTAGTTTCACCTTCAAAACCCAGCATGCCATCCAAAATAAAGATGAAACCATATTTCTCAAGTCAGAGGAGACGTTGCCTCATGGGGCATGATTTGTTAGGCATGGTGGTGATTCTATAAACCAGAGTCAGTGAGACCCCTCCCAAGATGGCTGTTCTTACATGGATTGTTCAAGTTTTGTCAGTCTCAGAGCTCTGTGGTTTGGGTCTGTCTATAGGCATTGGAGTTCAAGGCAGGTTAACTTCAGTAATTGTATTTGACGATGTTCTCAAAGACTGTTAATAATGTTTTACAAGTAGTCACTTTTTTGGAAAAGCTGATTTGAATCCAGTAAAATTTATAATTTGAGAAAATCTCAAAAGTTTTCTTATTTTCCCCAGTATTTGGACCAATTAGGCATCCAGACCTTTCTGTAAGTCTCTTTAGACTCCTATCAATAGGAAAGCTGCTCTGGATCAGCTTGAACAGATTCAGATTGGACTCTGTCTTGCAGGAGAACAGGGAGCTTCAGTCTGACAAGGCTGGGACAGGATGGCATTGGGTGCCAGTATGTCTGAGGTGTACCAGTGCAGGCTATGGATGGCATCAGGATGCAGCTATTTGAGGCTATTGCTGCTGTCTGCTTTTTGTGTTTTTAGGGTGGCTAGTCAGAGAACTTGTAATAAAAGCTAAATCTGAGCACTCTCAAGCTCTGTTCTCATATATAAAAATCTATTATATATATAATATAAAGGCCCAATCTGCTCTCAATTTCTGTGTTATTTATTGCTCCTTGTGCCCTCAATTCCCTGAGAAACCAAGTACAGCTCATGCACAAAATGATAGCACTCCATAAACTTATAAAAATGGAAACACACTGTGTTCCAAGCAGGTGTGTTGCAGTAGCAGGTGAAGAGAAAGCTTAAGGAATGACATTCTTGAGTCAAAGCTGCCTTAACGTTTTGAGTTTTTTGTTAATTTGAGATTTTATGGAGACAGTTGCTGAATTTTCAAAGTCACAGAGATCTGAAGAGTTTGAAATACTTGCAGCAATGAGGACCGCTTCTGTGCTGAATAATTACAGCTGTAGTTATTGTGGCTTTCATCTGTTGTGCAGCAAAAGTGTCATGTGTGCTAGGTCTGCATTTCAGCAGGAGCAAGGCCTTTGGACATGCTGTGCATTGCCCCCACCTGAGCGACTTGGCTTCTGAACACAGAAAGCAACTTTTCAATGCTGATCATCTCAGGTCTGAAAAGGTCCTTAGGAACTCGCCGTGTGAAGTGACTGTAGGAAAAGGTCATGTCAGAATAACCAAGTGACTCTCTAGCTTCCCCTTGTCTTCCTCCTGTGTTTATCAGGTCATTTGAAGCCATCTGTCTACTTAGTTGTCAGTGTATCGACTCATTGCTATTAAGGACCATTAATATTGTAAGAGCCATATGCTGCTTCTGTAGCCTAGGTAATTATAAGAGACAAAACTAGTGCCTTGCCTAAGTACTGTACTTTGAGGGGAATAAGCCCCAATGGCCTGCACTGGTACTGTAACTTAAAAGTCAAGCAGTGGGAACTGAAATAATAAAGCATTGGCATGGCTGTTGTGGATAGAGTCAACTAAATTACCTCCAAAAGAGCTTTGAATTAAAAAATGAAAATACAGCATGATCAAATTTGATTCAGATTCTCTTAAAAACCTCTCTGTGCCTTTTTGGAAGTAGAGATGGTCCTGCAGATGAGTTCTGGTTGCTGTTACATCCTTTCTTGTTCTCTCTAAGAATTAAAGAAGACTGGGGCCTGCTGGCAGTGGCACTTGCTAGGTGCCAGCCCTGCTGGATGCACAGCCTGAGCCTGAGGAGGTACTCTGAGGACAAAGCAACTGCACTTCCCAGAGGTGGGCAGGTTGAGTCCCCACAGTCCACCTGGCTTCCAAGAAGCTGGGTGTGCCCTTCAGGCAGGAAGTCAAGGACTGCAGGAAGTGTTGACTGTTTGGTCTGTAATTAAAAGAAAGGTACTTACAAGAACCTATTCATATCCTTTATGATCTCCCCTGGGATCGTTTAACTGACTAATTTGGACAGCCCAGACAACAAATGAGGACTTGGTCTCCTCTCTTTCTACATCTCTGTAAACATAATCCCTGATTGATTGGCCTCTAATACATCAGACCTAAATGAAAAATTAATTAGATTGGCTACAACCCCGAAGTGAGCACTTTACTACTTTGTTGTTTTGTCCATTTGATCCTTTCTTCTTTGATTTATGGGCAAAGGAGAAAGCAGAGAGGGGAAAAAAAAGGAGGAAAAAGGGGTTTGTACTGGATGTCACGTGGAGTCAGATGGCTTTATTGAAAGCTGAGCTCTGCTCAGCCAAGGAGCGTGATGAGCAGCTGCTCCGTAGTACATGCCATAAAGGTGGAAAATTCAGAGGGAGCATATGCTTTTCCCCAAATCATGTCTTAAGCGAAGATATAGATTTTAGCAATCTGAGTGACTGCCCGCTTCTCCTGAGGGTGGGTAAATCCATTCATTTTTGGGAGGCTCTCCTCATCTCCCTGTGTTGACTTTTCTGTTGCAGCCAAAGCTCTACTCAGGGAGCAGAGTGCTCTGGGAGATGCCCATGGCTCCAGTCTCTTGGCTTGCACATGAATCCTTTGGATTCCTTTTTCTTTCTGAAATTATGAGGCTAGTGATAGTGATCTCCTTTTGAAAAGACCAATAGAAGTGTGTGTCAGGGGTCAGGATTGCTGGTTTTCACAAGGAGCGCTGGAGGCTGTGAGAGCTGGCTGATATGATGTCAGGTTGCTTTGGAAAAATCTTATGAGTTTGTTGAATAGTGCATCATCTGAACAAGTAGCCAAACATGCAATAGCCACTGTGCTTAATAATCTCAAAGGGTGAAGTATACCTCAAGGTGAAAAATAAACTGCTTCCTAGGTTTGTAAAGCATTGTAGCATTCAGAGCAGAGTTGGAAGACTTGCTTAAAATAAAAGCCAATGCAGTGAAGACCAGAAATAAAAAAATCTGAGCTTCAAGTCCAAGCGTGGAGAGCAAATGAACAGCCAATTGTTGATCACAGGCGAATTTTGCTGAAGCCCAAGGCCCAGAAAGGCAGCTGAAAAGTTGAAGTATATTAAAAACAAAACAGTCTTTTGGCCTAGAGGAAATAATGGGACGCTAAAGGGAGGCACAGCTGAAATGAGAAACTACTTCTTCAATCTAAAGAGTTATTAAAAGCAAGGGCACAAATTAAACTGAATTCCAGAGAGCAGTTATATGGTTGTGTATATAAATGGATGCCTTAGTCTGGTTTTACCTTGAGACAAAAAATGCTCAAGCCAAGTTTGAAAAATGGATCTTTTCTTTTTTTGTAAATATTTTAGGAAATCTGAGAGAAATGATGGCCAATTTTAGGAAAGCTTTTAATCACAAAATTAAGATGCTTATAATGTTTTAAGGCTCTGCCACTTCCAGAAAGTACTTCTGACACAGGAGACTCTTAGCACACTTGGGCTGGATTTTTGGTCTTTTGTTCAGAAGCTGTTTTCTTTACGTGCCACCCCTCCCTCAGTCTTCCTTTCTCCCTACTTGATTTTGCAGGATTCAGCCCTCATGTCAGCACCAAAGCACTGAAAACTCTTGCGTGCGATTTAGAGGCAGAATCTGTACTGTGTGCATATGGTTTATGCCCAGCTTTTTGAAATAGACTTTTAACAAGGCTTGGTTGTTCTGAGTGCGCCTGACTTCATGGGGAGGCAAGGATGGGGAAATTCAGATTTTTTTCCATTTCCAGTCAAAACCTCCAGGGGTAGGCCAGGCAGAGCAGGGACTTCTGCCAGTATTTCCTTAAAATGATTAATTAGGAGGCTGCTGCCAGCCCAGGAGGCTCTACCTTGCATCTTGTAGCAAAAGCTTTCAAAATACCTCTTTCCTTTTTTCATACTGTAAGAGCACATTTCTGAAGCATGGTGTTTCTCACCAAGTGAAGCTGCAGGTTTTATTTGCCAGCTGGAGCAAGTGAATGCCAGCCTCACTCATGAGACAAGCTGGTAAATCCTCAACAAACTTCAAGTGGCACTAATGTGTGTAGAGCAGGTCTGTACGTGTGGGATGGGGGTCTGTTTTAACATGCACAAACTGAGTGCACGTGTATCCAGTAGTTTTCTTTAAACACTTTCCTACAAATTCCTAATTTGACAGCTAGATTTGAATGGAAATTGCTTATGGTTTGGTACAAAGTTAAAGCCTGAGGTTTCCAGTCCTAAAAGTTGATTTCCTGACTTTGGTGCAGTCACACAATGCTGTGTTTAGTGGCGCCACAGTAATTGTGCAGGATGTGGCCTGATTTGTATTTCTGCCACTGTTCCTCTTATCCTAGTGAGCTTCTTCCTTCTGCTTGTGGTAAGAACAACTTGCTACAGTCAGCCACTTCAACTGATTCACTGGACAGCTTCTCACCTGGGAATTTGTACCTTACCGTGCTGTGGTGAATTTTACTGGGGCAATTCCAGGTTTCCTCCCCCATTTTGTTATTCTAATGGCAATCTTTGAGAGTTGAGACTGGGAGTGGGGAAAAAAGGGTGTTTGGCAGAACTTATTTTCATGTTAAACAAAGATGACACCTTACTACATGGTACGTTATCGATGTTGTCCAGGTGGCCCCAAGGACAATAGATGGGCAGTCCTGTGCTACATCCTTATTACAAGTTTCAGATTCATATCCGCTTGATCTTCTCAAAAGGCCTCACTTCCCCAGTTCACCTGTTCCAGAAAAGACGTACCCGGACACTTCTGTGACAGAACTAAGTGATGGCTTCCCTCTTCTTTGAACTGGAAAGGGGTATAAACTATTCAGTTTTCCTTCCTTTGCATCTCTAATCAGCTTTCTTAAAATTCTCATCAGCTGCTGGCCCAACTATTCATGTCATTTTATGGTTAATTCAGCACAGTTTGTGGTCTTTTTCTACCAAGATAACATAGGTGATGCTATTTGGGAGGAATGCAGAGAGCCCAGCTAGCAATACCTGTGATTCCTGCACAGATGATGCAAGCTCTTAACAACTGTGTGTTGACTGAGGCAATGCAAGCTGCTGTGTGAAACTCAAAAAGTGAATAGCTGAGCACCTTTAATTTTCATAGAATAACAGACTATCCTGAGTTGGAAGCCACCAACATTTTAATCTTACTCAAATTCTTATTTTCTCTAAGTATTCATTTTCTGTGGATTATTTTTGGTGGAAAATACTTTTCCATCATCTTTTTTCTTAGTTTTGGGTGCTTGATCCTATTGAGCCAAGTACAGGTAGGGAGGAGAAACTGTGCTACAGTGTTTAAATAACTTTAAGGGTCTATCAGCGATACCTCTTAATTAGTTTTTGGACATTATCAAATGAAGCCATTAGCTTCTGAAGCAGATTAAAATGAAAAATCTTTGAAGTTAGAAAATTGTCTTGGGGAGCTATCTTCATGAAAATGGAATGGCTTGGGTTCTTTTCTTCCTTTTTACAAACAGCAAAACGACATGTTGAAACTTTAGCCTGCTCAGATCAATGTCTGAGAACACAGGCTGAAATATTATCCTTCTTATTCTCAGCGGCAAAGTCCCCACTGATTTCAGCAGAGTTATGATAAATCCTTGTGAAAAATGACGTGTTGCACTAAAATATTCTCAACTTTTTTTCTTTTTTCTTTTTTTTTTTTCCCCCTGTTATATAGCTCATGTGCCACATATGCTATGTTTCCTACCATCTCACAAAATCACTTTTCTTGAGAAGAGCAGGTCTGGTATTCCTTTATGTGTTATGTAGTTGTAGTTAAGATTTTTGAGGTATTTCACTGGGAGCAATAGGCCTAGTCAGATGCTGGGAATTAGGTACGTTTTGGGGTAAGTTAAGGGGTTCCTGGGGTGATAGTCAATTACATGAACCCCTCCATCTTGCAAATACTTTTGACTGTTAGTGCGTCTACTAAGCAGAAGATGCATTAACAATTTCTTCACTGCCATCTGGAGTCTGTGTTCAAATAATAATAATAAAAGGACTGGTTATTCAGCTGGTATACCTGTTAATGTTATTAAATCCATTTTTGAGCTGATGGTGTGTTGCTTGCTGAATGGAGCAAATGAAGTGGCTGCTTAGGAAGCCCATACATTTTGGTTAGGGGTGTAAATGAGGACAGGATTGTATTAGCGGTGACGACCTTCAGCAGGAATGTTTTTCTTTCCTATTAGCCCCAACACAGCCAAATTTATCCGGATGCCTGCCTATTGTGTAAGTCAATACTACACCTAAGGAATGGAGGGGTGCTTTTGTAGGGGAAAATATCCACAGCTTGCCAATTTGGGCTACTTTGAGTCTTCAGAAGTGCTCAGCAGCCACCATGCTGAGCACCAGAGGCTGTGGGGACACAGTACCCTGCAGTATCCTCTGATGGGAATGAAGCTCATTGAGGAATCCCTCTCTGACTGGTGTGGAGCTGGTTCTGAGATCTGTGCCTTTAACTGCAGAACTTTCTGACTTGCACATTGATCAGATTATTTCAAGCCTGTAAATAGCTTTTATGGTGCAGCTCAGTCACTTTACTGATTCCAGGTTTCCATCTCACTTCTATCTTAGTTTATTTTATTAAGGAGAATGATACAGCCCAGAGGGTTTTCCTTCATATCAAAGAGGCCAATACTTTGCTCGTAAAATGTAGTCTATATCTGATGGAAATGCATTCAGCCTACAAGAAAAATATTCCAAAAGCAGTATCAACATTACAGATCTGTCATTGGCCTGGAATTGGGTAGGACCCAATCCTGCAAACATCCTCATGAGCAGTTAACTTCAGGATACAAAAATCCTCTCAGTATCAATAAAGCTGCTTTAATGTAACACACTTAAGAGTTTTCAGTATGGTATTGTAGACTTTCATTCAGCATAGCACTTGAGCGTATGCTTAAAATTAAGAATGGGCTCATGTTTAAAGTGAAGCACATGGTTTGGCAATGAAATACAGGATCCCTTTCAGTCACTGTCCTGTATCAAAGGCCTTGTCTCCAGCTCATGCCTTACGCCTGGGCTCTGTTGCCTGCCTGGAGCATGCCTGCATTTAATGAGGCTGCTGGCAAGTGAGTGCTCCAGTTTGAGTCACAAAAATCAGAATTGCAGCTTGTAATTTGCAATTAACGACTGCTGACAAGGGAACAAATAATAAGTGCTTATTAATAACTTATTAATGTTCATTTCATGAGTTTCAGTCACTTTGTGCAATAATGATGCGTTGGCTTTGATGTGCTGTGTTTCTGGTCAGTGCCTGATCTGCTGCTTTGAAATGGATTAGGGTCTTGTCCTGGCTCCCTTATCCTGCTAGGGAATGGGAAGTCCTGTCTCATATTGCTGAGGATAATTTCTTAATATGAAGAGTTGAATTAGCAGACTGATATGCCAGTCAGATATTCTGTACTCTCAGGCTAGTGCCCTCTCTTAGCGTTTTTTTTTTTTTTTTTTTTTTTTGAGAAATTGGGAGTACCAGTTTTGTAAAATGAAGTAATTTTGCTTTCTGCAGAAGCTGGTTGTGCAGGGAGAGAAAATAATCACTGAGGGTCTGTGAAGATTTAACGTACACAATGTTCTACTTCATTTTGATATTTTTGCCTGTTTTAAAAATGCTTAAGTAATATCCCATCACTTTCAGACAAGGCTTTTTAAGTTCTAAAGAAGTCAATTGCCTTAACCTGTTGTTCACTGCTTGTAATTCTCACATGGATAATTTTCGAAATTGTTGCCAAGCTGCCGAAAATTAATACTGTTATCGCTTGCCCTGTTTTGGTGACTTTTGTTCCTGGCTCAGAGTTACTACCCCATGATTTTCTATTTCTAGGCAGGAAACTTCTGGAGTGTAAATGCATTATTTAGGGTCTGCTGGAGAAGCAGGGCAGGAATGGGAAGCCGTTCCTCACAGGTTGGCTCATGGGTGGTTTCTCTTCATTTTTTGGTTGTATGCAGGAAAATATATCTCAAATCTGACAGTGCACGATGCCATCAGTAACACTAGCCTCAAACTGCCACCTGTTTTGACTCCAGCACATCACAGGCCGCCATCAGATGATGCTCAACATCTCACCATTCCTGATCCTGTTTTTTGGAGCGTGAATTGATGTAACACAGCCATCTCACTGATCCTGGTCCCAGATCCTAGTCCCAGACAAGCTGATGCAGCAAGGAGAGGTGTGCGATAGTTTGAGCCCACAGCTCAGGATGCTCAAAATGTGGGCAAGGGAAAGAGCAGCCAGTGTGAACTGGTTGCCAGCCTACTGGCTTACCTGGAAGAACTAACATCCAAACAAATGCAAATCCTGAGTGTGATCACTGATTTGAGATGTCATGCTTGCTCAGTGTCTAGGAAGAAGAGAAGATAGCACTAGCAACAACTGTGATACAGTCATTGAGTACTTCAGCTTGAGAGATTTTTCCAGTGGTGATTAACATATTTAACTTATTTCTAAAGATTTACAAACACGAAATGCCACTAAGCATTCCATTCCATGAATGTCAAAGAGGCTGATATAACTTTGGAAGCATATATTTCATCCATCATAACACTCTTGTCACTTAAATGGCACTCAATCCACTTAAAATTACAGCGATTATGGAAGGAACATCAAGTTTCATTAGCAGTGATTACACTGTGATTATCGCACACGCGCTTCTCAGGGCATCTTTCGCTCTTACGCAACTGCCAGTTTGCAAATACATGCTGGGGAATAGCATTTGGGGCTTGGAAGATAAACCTGATGTTTCCATCCCATCAGAGTCAGTCCTTTCAGCATGTTAATCTGTACTTTGGCAGAGAAAGTTTAACTCTTAAGAGTGATTTGGAGTGGGAAGGAAATGAAAGTGTCAGTGAAGACCTACTCCACCTGCAATGGACCACAGTAGTTAAACTAAGCGGAGGGAGGGTTTGGTAGTTGTCTTGGGTCTTTTCCTGACTTTCCCTTGTCACTTCACTGAGACCAACCAGAGGGAGCCGACTACCTTCGGCAGGCAAAGGGGTGGAGATCTACCAAAGTGTGCTTGTGGCAGAAAACAGGAAGAACAAATCTGTTCTTTTCCATGATAACACCCTTGTTTCTATGCCTGGCTTAAATGAGAATGCAGGACTCTGTTTCCCTGGGATGATAGTAGTAGGCAGAACTGAAAATAGCAAGCTCTGTCCAACTCATGTGGCTATCAGGGAAAATTCTGCTGGTGCCACAGACTATTATATAATAAAAGAAATTGGTGGAATTGAAAATAAAAAGATCCAATCTGGTCCAAATGTATTTCCCATGAAATCGGTAGCAAAAAAATAAAGCACACAAAATAAACAGGGATTTGGTTTGTTTATTTCTATAGCATTAGGAGCAAAACTTCCAAGAGGACTCAGCTCTCTGCAGTTCTTACTGTGCAGAGCAGCTGAGCTCTTTCAAAAATGGGAATTTCAAACAGTATCCTCATTGGACAAATATTATCTTCCCTTCTATTCTCAGACCAATTGAGTTTTCCTTTAGTACTTAGCAAGCACTTGAAGAAGCAGGAATTTTCTCTGAAGGAGTGGGAAAAGAGCACGAAGTATTGGCTTGGCAGCAGTGCAGGTGAAAGACACTGAGGCAGGTAGTAAGTCCCTCTTAGTATTGATCAAGGTTCAACATGACTGAGCCATTCGAATGTGGTGAAACAGCATATTCAGGAACAGCATGTCACAAAATCACAAGTTATGCCATGGAGAAAAGCTGATTTCTGCTGGCCATCCTCAAGAATCAGCACCAGCACTATCTCTGCCCTGTGTATGGCAGTGTCATACATTGTCATGAGCCACAAAGTGTGTGTGTGTGTGTGTGTTTTGAATTAGCCCAGGATGCAACAACTGTGTTGGAATTCAGTGTTTATGTCTTCTGTTGTGCTCTTAGACGCATCACTACTGCTTGCTAAGTGTGTTTGCAGACAGGAAGGGAGAAACGGAGGAAGTGGTGTTTCTCCTCCGCCCAGGCATCCCCTTCTTATCTTCTGTGTCCTTTCATTGTAGAGAAGCTCACACTCTAATTTTTTCTATGCTGTTAATGAAATATTTAAGCATTTGTATGTGTCTTTGCTTTGTTGCTTCCTTTTTTACGTGACTTATCAATACTTACCCAGTTTTGGAAAATGGATAGCATAGTAAGTAGGATGCATTTAATTCTGTGCCTTCATAGTGGCTAATAGTGAAAATTTCAGTGTTACAAGTTACCAATAATTTTCTTCCTCTAGCTTCTGTCAATGTTTGCATGAAACCCATTGTGTGAGAGGGAGGGGAGTTAGTCGATGCTTCCCCTTCTCCTCTTGACCTTCCTTGATTTTATCCAGATACAAACATATAAAAGACAAGCAACCCAACTTTCTGCTTTCAAAAGACTAAAGAATAGAAAGTCCTTAGAATTTATTTAGAAGTATTTTGAGTTAATAGAAATAGCTGTGCATCCTGTCAAAAGTGACATTTTCTTGGATGGAAATTGATTTATTTATTTACTTTAAAACTTCACATTTCATGAGGATGAGTTTTTGAGTCAGAACAATTTTACCAGCTTCTCTGAAGATTTGGTCATGAGGAAACCATCAAAATGTATGGGGAAAAATTTCATAAATGGCAAGAAATGAAGCAACGCCTATGCAATGAAGCAGGAAATGAGTGCTGGCATCTGAACTTTCTGCTGTGCCTTACACATCCAAGGAGGATTACTGCACTGTTTTACTACTGCAAGTTTGAAAGTAGCCCAAACTTTTCCTAAGAGATGAAGTTCAAAACACTAGATTTTTTTTCTTGCTAGCTGCCTCAGTTCTTTTTGGTTTGTTTTAAATTCTGTGTCCGTGTACAGCATTGGAGGAGTTCATGTTCTCTGCAATGGAAAAAGTATTTTTTGCTGTGAAAGCCTGTCTGAACTACTGAAAATCTGGTGACCAGTACTTCAAAGCTTTTCTTCTGAGTGGTTGAGTGTGTATATGAGGGAACTCCAACCATATTCTGGATCTTTGTCTGGGTAACCATGCAGCTTCTTCAACTTGCATGCCTCAAGAGATAACCTTCTGCAGACTGGAATCTTGTTGGCAATACTATCTGATGGTCAAAATGTGTTGGCAGCTAAGCACATCTTTTGTTAAACTGGCTACTATGTTTGAAAAAAACTAGTATGTTTTTTAGTGTAAATGTCCTTTATGAAGATAGATTTTGAAGCTAAGAACGTTTGCTGAAAGTTCAACTGGATGTATATGAGTTGACAATCTTTGACAGAAAAAAAAATATACTAAAGGCAGGTGCCTATAGCATAGTGGAAATGCCTGCAAAGGGAGAGGCATTGATAAGCGCCTTATCTCTTGGAGGAAAACGAGAGCCAGTTGCTCTATAGCACATGAAACCTGGAAAGATTAGCAAGCAACAGAGATTATATTGTTCCATCAGACTAATATCTTTATTGAGTTTTCTGTTTTCCAGTTCCCAGTAGAGCTATCAGTCTTGTTTTCATGTTCACTGTTGGGCAGAGTTTGGCAGGGCTCACAGAGCAGCTCAGGATCAGTGGGGGAGCAGTGAGGGATCAGTGGGGGAGCAATGGCTTCGTGAGAGGCTTTCCCCCTCAGATTTGAGCAGTTGTGTGCACAACTGCTGATGCAGTTTGCCTCAGCCTTAATTGTATATGTTTGTACAGAAAACAGGGTGTCTTCATGCTGATACGCTTTTTCTCTTGGTTTAAATATCCATGTGTAATTACAACTGAAAGGCTTTCTTTATCAGCAGGAACACGAGTTTAAAACAATTGATATTTGTGTCTAAATGTGTTTGGAGAAAGTCATGTCGCAACTGCACTGTATTTCTGAAATCAGAGGCAGTGCTTCTTGTTACACAGTTTGAGAGAAATGATATATTGGAATGGAGAAGACAGGTGCAATCGTTGCTTTCCCAATCTGCATTTATTATATCTCTATTTATCTCTGCTGCAGGAGTGTGCTAGAAATCAGTACCTTTCCTGTTAGAAGCCATCCTGCTTTCTGACTAAACTTATGTATAACAGAGACAGATCCAGCCATCTTTAAGTTAACACTGTTTTGAAAAACCATCTTTGAAATTTTCTGTGAGCTGAGAAGAAGTTGCGGACTTCCTCAACTTCTGTTTTGCTGCATATAACATAGGAAGTTAGTTTTCTTCTAAACTGAGCTGGCCACCAGCTTTGTCATTTTTGTAGCACTAGTTCATAGCTGCCCCCTCTCCTGCCTGTTTGTTTTCACCTTCCAGACTGGTTCATCTGTCTCCAATGAAATCTGTTGCCTTCTGTCTTCTTAGTGGATTTGTAGCTACTTTCAGTCCCTCTGGTAGTCCTCATTTTCTGAATTTAGTGTATTTCTCTTGTGGCGTTATAACCAGTGCTTTATTGAAGTTTGACTAGACTCCATTCCTGAATGCCCTTTATCTAAAAAATGAGTTATCTTTTTAGAGAAAGCTGCCATCTAATTCTTGCATGATTTCTTTGGTAAGCTCCTGCTATGGTTTTTATTCTTTTTGTGTTTGTCATCCTTATATTGTTCTTCCCTTAAAAAGTTGTTCCTTTGCTGCCAAATTAACATTTTGTAATTGCCTCCAATTCACCCTTCTTCCTTACTTTCATACTCTGTAGATTGATATTTTTAACTCTTATGACACTACTGTGACTTACTAGATTTAATAAAAATCCTTTCTGTTAGCACAGTGATCTCATGAGGTTTGTATAAAAAATAAAAAGGTTCCCAAGCTCAGAAACAAATCTCTCATTTTCCATCTGCTACTGGATGATATCCTTCTTGCTCTTTGGCACTTGAACTCCATAGGTGAGGATCAGTTAATTCATGCTCATTTCCTTCTTGGGTCTGGAAGGACTTATATTCACTGAGACCAGATAGAGGATAAATGCTTTGGGGAAGGAAAAAGGATTTCCCTGAGAAAGATCAAGTTGTCTTTCACCATACTGGGCTCTGCTCCCCAAGTAGGGGGAATACTGAGATGAGTTCCTTCTTGCCATTGGCAAGGTTCACAGGAATGCAGACTTCTAAATCGGCAGGTGTTTGTTGGCCTTGAGAAGTGCTCTGTGCTGAAATTTAATGCTTTTCTGAGTAGGCCTGAGATCTTTGCATTTGTTGATGCTTTTGGGAGGAACTATGGGACATCACACTGGGTTTTCACTGTTGTTTATAATTATGTTCCACTGTTGCCTAAAGTGGACAAGATGCTATTATATTTGGTGCTGTACAATCATACTGGCATGATTACTACTATGGGGATTTTTTTGGTCTGAGAGGAGTTAGTGGAAGATAGGATTTATGGCTGTTGCACAGTGATGGGAAGCAGAAGGTATCTGGCCAAAGGTAGGCCTGCAACCTTATATAGGACTTAAATTAAAACAGAGCCCAGTAATCACAACTATCTGTTCAGTACTCAGACTTATCTATAGCAAAACTTATATTTAAGTCTGCATCCTTTTATCCTTTTTCACATTCATGATTTTAAATCTCCATAAATTAGCTCATGTCAGTAAAAATTAATGTGACTTAATTTTCTTCCCTGCTTTTGTGTATTTACTTTGGCCACTGTGAGCATCTTTAAATGATCACATACTGTCTCTGACTTGTTCTGTCAGAAACTGAAATCCAGTGATGCGGGGTCATGTCCTGTTAGAAGTGATAATAGGCTTCTAATGTGGAGAAAGGTTTTGAAAATCCATCCTGCAGAAAATGAGTGCACAGGAAGCAGCACAGTTTGAATGTGTCTTAGTGGTTTGCTTGTTCCAGTGTGGGTATGAGAAGAAAGTTTCAGAAGGTGAATCTGGAATATAATGATAGGGATTGACAAATCAGGCAATATTTCATGAGGATTGATCTTAGTACCTGGCTTCTTTACGATGCTTAGGAAATCCTTCCATCAGGTCATGTGAGCACAGAAAAATAGCAGTTGGATTGATAATGTTTACTGGGAATAGGAAATGTACTTTGGTTAAGATGTAAGGCTGAGAGCACAAAAGATGTAGATGAAAGAGGACTGTGCAAAGCAGTGTTGTGCAGAAACATCAAACTTAGTGATGGCAGAGGTGCTCATCATGTAAATGTGCTGTTTTGTTTTTGTTTCTTGCAGGATTACCAGAATGTGATCTGGATTTTTGTGACTGGAGTTTGCAGAAGAGGTGAGTATTGTAAAGCTCCCAAATTCACATCTGGGCACCTAAATGTATGGCATCCTGCACCACCCTGAGGGCTTTGATAATACTTGCATGCATCACTGCCCACTCATTAAAGCCTGCAAAATAGACTACTGCAGACTGGAAAGCACAGAGATGCTTAATTCTCTAGGCTGTTTGGTTTTGTCTTTCTTTTTTTGGACATTGCATAGTGTTCTGTTAGCTTTGTGATGATCACTGGAAAACCACATTACGTCTTCTCCATCAGTTGATGAGCCATGCCCCTCAGACAACCCAAGAAAACAGCATTATTTTGGCAAAAAATAATTTAAGGGTTTTACGCTAGTTTCTTCATCCTGCTTTTAAAAATAACAGAATATTTTTGCCTTGGCAAATGTGGATTTTGTGCTAATTTATGTAAAGGAATGTTTTTGCCAGGTTGGTTGGAAGAAAAAAAGTGTGATGTCAAACTTTTTAAACTGTTTGAGTAGCTGGCTTTTGCTAATTGTGCTTAGATAAGAGCTCTTTGGGATTTTTTTTTGGGGGGAGTGGTATTTTTTCGCTGCAAAGTAGTGATTTGTCAAAACAACTTTTTTTGCTGAAATGTATTGGTTTGATGCAATATTCACTGCAAAGGTTCCTCTGGAGGAGGGTGGATGTCAGATGAAATGAAAACCTGTGACCCCCATTACCTTCCAGAGCAATCAACAGCCCTGCTTTTGGGGCATGTGTAGTTCAGACTGCCTGACTGTGGGTACCAAAAAAAAGTTTCCTGGATTTAGTGTGCCTCTCTTTTTCTTATCTACTGTTGCTTTTTTAGTTTTCTCTTGTTTTGTCTCTTCCTCAAGCCTTGTCTTCTACCCTAAGACACTGGCCTGGGCTCTTCTCCAGAAAAATCCCTTTTCTAAATCTTTTCTAAATCCTCCTTTGACCTGTTATCTTTTAAGCGGAAACAAAACTTTAAGACAGGCCATTATTCTTGGTGAAGAAAGAAAGTAGTTGGTTTCTGGTCATTCTTAATGAAAAGTCCTATTCTTGGCAAAAGTCAGTAAGGCTCTTCATAAAATTTCTGAGCACCTCACCAAAGGCAGTTCTGGGGATTGAACCCACTCAAGAGAAAGCTAAAAGACGTGATTCTGGGGCGTACGTACTTCATATTCACTTCATTAGAGAAGGAGCTAACAGATACTAATAGTTTGTGTGGTTTTTCTTTTTTTTCCTTTCAGTTTTCAGAAATTCTGTAACAAGAGCTAGAAGCTACAAGCTGAATTTAGAGGAGTTCATGAAGACAAGGTATGCTTTTCTTGCATTTTTATTTTTTTATGGGCATACATTAATCATTGGAACAGTTTTCCAGACGATGCAGTGGATCTTTATGGACTTCAGATCTTTAAACGCAGTCAAATTATTGCTTTTAAAATAGCTGGGCTACGTATGTGCAAGTTTTAAGGCAAAATGAGGGAACTGCTGGGTAAGATCTGTCTGGGATAGAGACAAAATGAGGAGTTAATTTCTAAGTGTCACAGTAGCCCTAAACTGTGAGTCTCTCAGTCTGCTGTTATATTTAAGTACTACTAATGAAATTTTATGGATGCCTTTTGTACTTGATTGAGTGCATATTTATTTTGTGTGTTGTGCTGAAGAGTCTAAGCTGGCCTTTCTTAAAGTCTACTCATAACCATAAAAACTGTGAAATGCACTCCTACAAGTTAATGCATTTTGCATGGTTAGTTTGCCTTAATTTATCTGATTGATTTTTTTTGTTTGTTTCTTTGCTTTTGTTTTGCCTGGATCCGGTTTAAGTGCCAGGTGTTACACTTGTAATTGAAGCATTTTGTTCTCATATTTAGACATAAGTGCGTTGTAGCACAATTATTCTCTGGCATTGCCTGTATCCTTGCTTACACCGATCTATGCTGCTTTTTTGTGTTACTCCATGCAATACAAAATGCACCCCCCACTGCTCTGACTATAGGGAGAGAGCACCCAGGTGCACTGTCCTATCTTTGCAAAACATGCCACTGATTTTTGGCTGTCATGCTGATGCTTAGATGGAAAATGCTGTAAGCAGGATGTGAACTGGTAAAACAAGAATTCACGCCATCCAGTGGAATTGAAGTGGATGAGTGTGGGCTTCCCTTACTTGTGGTGGATCTGTAAGTTGGCACAGTGGTGCCAGAGCAGTCCAGTGTCTTGCACTCTTTGTTGTATAGGAGATGGCCATTTGGTGAAAATAGAAATCAGATCGCTGCTCTCTAAAGGGGTGTCTTTTTTTTATTAGCTTTACTTACCTGGAGGTCAGCCTGTAGCAAAATGTCTTTCCCATGTGTCTGCTGTTCCCTGTGAAGCTGCCTGTCCCTGTTATCCACCTGAGTCATACAGTGGGGCTATTTCTGACCAATCCCTGCCTGGACTCAACTGCTGCATGTAAATCCTGAATGCTTAGTTTTTCTCATCAAGGCTTTGCTCAATTCCCAGTGTGTTACTGTTCACGTTCCTGCGCTACCCACAGCACACAAACCATTTTGCTAATCTTGATTTGTGCAGACGGTAGGTGGGCTTTAAAGATGAAGTGAAGCATAATTACTGGAGATATCTGCTTGGAGGGAAGGAGGGCTTGCAAATGGAGGAGCTCTTATGTAAGCTCATCCTAAAATAGGAGCTTTGTGTTAGCAGCAGAAGAGTCCTTTTTGTATCTAGTGGGAAGCCATCCATGCGACAGATAAGGAGAAAAAGTAAACTTTAAAAGACGGAACTAAAACCAGCATCTTTAAGTTGCTTCTTAAAGGAAAGTGATTTCTTGTGTCATGCACTTTTTGTTTTCCTGTCAAAATGTAAGATAAAGGGATAGTAATGCAATCAGCTTCATGGAGGACTTGGAAGCATCCATCCCTTTCCTCCCCCCACTGTTTGCCTCCAGAGTCAAGAAGGACTTTTATTTCTGTCTCTACTTAATGAGCAAACTAGCACCAGGGAGGTGCAAAAACACAGCAGCACTTTGCCTATAACTTTCGTCACTGCACCAACTGACAGGATTTGAGCTCTGGCTTACCCCTGAGTCTGGACTTCACGTTGCATTCATTTGCAGCATGCCTCCTGCTCACTCAGGGCATCACACTTGCCCAGGACAATGAGCTGCTTGGCCTATTCGTGATTTATAGTTTGCAAATCTCAGAAGGAGGAGAGGCAGCTTGACTCAGCCCCACAGGCATTACAAAAGCTGGTAGCATATGTTCTGCTCTCATGGGGATAATAGCACCCCTGCTTCTTGGCACTCATACAGCCTCCCTCTCTGTCCCTGACTTGCAATCCTGGCCTTGACCCAAATCCAACAAATGCACATCTCCAGCTGCTTTTTGGTTGCCCCATAAGTAGCAGCTCCCATGACAGTCATCCAATAGGAAGGAGTTGCAGGGAGCTGACTTTGCTGGAGTCTTTCAGGCATGTGGTTGAGTTGTGAGCCAGGTTGCTCTCCTCCTTAGCAGTCACATGCTGAATGCAAGGAATAGTATTTTGGAGATCCTCAAGGTCATAGGAAATCACAGCTAATAGGCTGTGATAGTGAAAGGCAGCAAATGGGAGCAATAAAAGGAAAGGAAAGCAAGTATCTCAAATAGGATCAGTGATGACCAAAGTAGTCTGTGTAGCAAGTTCTCATAAATCTCAAACCCTGAGTTTCTCAAAAGGTCATATCTTTGGAAGAAGCTTTACGTAATTACTGAGTGATAACGAAGGTCACTAAGCATATGAATTCCCCTCTGCACAAAGGAAATAATAGGTTTCATTTGTTTGTATCCAAAATTAATTGCTTGTGTCTTTTTAAATGGAGTTACCCACAACTAACTTAACCACTCTGCTGTAAGGACTGCAACTGAATTCAGGGAGAACAATCTGATAATCTGCACCTTTGAATGTTAAACCAAGTCACTGAGACAAGACAAATTAGGGATTAGGTGTGTAATATTGGTAAACTGACTTGAATAGTTTGTCCTGTCTGCATGATGTATGACTTGTTGTTTACTTTAATCACACAATTTATAAGAATCTATTATACAGTGATGCAGCATGACTTGATACCGTGGCTCAGATCAAATGTTCAGTTGAGCTGTTAAGTATGTAAGATAGGGCAGAAACAAGGTTTTTCGCTAGTGTATTTCTAGTACATTTTTATTAATAACTTCTGATGAAAGGATAAGCTCAGACAGAGCAGTTAAAGAGGGAAAGAAAAGCAGCAATATTGTTTACGCTAGCTATTGCAATGCATCTAGAATCAGAAAAGCTAGGATAGCAAGGAACTGGTTGGTGCTGGGTCAGTGTCCCTTTGGTTTTCTCATGTATATAGCCAGTCAGAAGCTTTTAATAGTTACATGTGATCAAAAGTTACGTTTATGTAGCTTGAACTGGTTCTTTTGTTGCTTTTGATGTTGCTGACAGTTTGCTTCTTGGAATAATGCTTCTATCTACATTTCATTTTGGTCTAAAAATACTCCAAGTTCTGATGACAAACCAACTTTTCACATTGCAAGGAACCCTGATGACAAACTTCTCATCCAATTTTTGCACTTCGTGCTTTTACCACAATCCGCAAGGGTCTCAATCAAGTACCAGTCTGCACTCAGCTCTGCTAAGGCCGAGCTTTGCTTCAGCCTGTCTGCTTGGTGTCTACTTTCTTGAATTTTGTCCAGAATTTCTTTTGGGTGCAACTAAGTGATTGGATGAGAAGTTGTTTGGAGGCCACTGAATTATCAGAAACATTAACTGGTTCAGGAAATCCCTTTGGCTGAAAGGAGATAGAGACAGTGTGTGCTTTGGAAAAGATTGTTCAATACTCATCCTGTTCATCGTGTGTTCTGAGTGTTTGCTTGTGGATGCCATTGGAGACAGGGTGCGGGGTCAGGTGGACTCTTGATTGATGTTATGTTCCTACAGTAATAAGCATATACAGCAGAAGATTTAGGTCTGTATAGGGCTGTTCTGCTGGCCACTCCACTCATAGCCATCTGTTGCAGAGTAGTAACATTCTCTTGACTTAATGAATCTGCTGGATGGCAAGGAGGAGGCATACACCCCCTGAGAATGGGTTACCTCATCCCCAGGGCCCTCAGGGTAGCTCACTGAAGTGGGATGGAGCAGGCAAGATACAGCCCTAAAGGGAGAGCCAACATCAGCTGCAGCACTGGTGGCTGAGAATGCTAGTTTCTGTTCAAAATGTTCTATTCTGAAATTTTATTTTCTGGACACAGAGAAAAAGAGGGATGTTTGAATATTCAGATGGTGCAATTTGCTGTCAAAGGCAGTTGGCAAACGTGTGCTAAACACCATTTTGATTTGATTTTAATTTTAAAATGTCTGTTAAGTAGTCACTGCTATTGTACAAAGAAGAGTTTTTGTCAACTAGAAATTGTCTATGCTCAGAAAAGCAGTTAACTGTCCAGAAAATCTGGATTTAGGGTATGTATCTGTCACTTCTGTGCTGCGACAGCTTACTATTCTATTGCATTCTTTCCAATTATCTGAACCACCCTCAAGTCTTTTAAAAAAGTAAGAGTTCAGGATTTGCTGACTCCCTCAGAAAAGTTTGGCCATTTTCAGTTTTAGCCATCAAATAAGAACCTTAATCTCAAATGACATTTAAGCTGCAGTTGTTTTGAGGCCAATAGTATGATTAAAATAATCATTCTAATTTACACTGTCACTACATACTTAATGCTATTTCATTCTTCTAGTATTTGCACTTTGCACACTTGGTTTGCATGAAGCTCCACAAGCTTCTACACAGGCTTGGTTTTGTGTGTAACCCAACATCTTCACAATGAAAGTTGTTTTCTTTCTTGTCAAATCTACTTGGTCTCATGTCTTTCTTTTCGTATTATGTGAAAACTCGCATCTTGCAGGGACATTTTAAATTAGAACCAGCCGCTACTAATTTTATCAGGGAATAGGAGAAAAATCAAATCAGAATGGCTGCTGTGAACAGGTCGTAGACAGAAATGTCCATGGCATGTCTCTGTTAATAACATCACTATAGTGCTCTACACTGGCTGTTTTGGTTTTTTTTGTTTTTTTTTTTGTGTGTGTGTGTGTGTGTGTGTGTGTGTGTGTGTGTGTGTGTGTGGTATTCACATTAATATCTTTTTTGTATTCCTTTATAATATCATTATTACTTTCTTTGCTATAAATCTTAGAGTAACTTTTGGGTTTTGAGAGAGAAGTGAGATTTTCACAAGACGCCTGATTTCCTCTAATCATGTGAACCTAGTGTCATACCATAAATTATCCTTCCCAATCTATCAATGGCATACATTGATTCCAACTGTGAGGGCATGTGCTACTTATACAAATGTCTGACACTGGATACAAGCCACTTTTTTCCATGTTAATTGAAGATGGATAGTGATGACTTGAGCTCAACAAATGGGTATGTTTGTCATGTTGTTAAAACTCAATCTGTATGACACTAGAAATGTTTTTCAGCTCCTTAAAATGAAAGGGAAACTGTCAGCTTGAAAATCACATGTCTAACAGAGCTGTCGCCTTTTCACAATCCTTCCCAAAAAAGAGCTCAAAGGCTGTAGCTGGCAGGGAAAAAAAAAGTCTAGAAAATGCAGTATCACTTCTTATGGAGATGTAAATTTTCAGATTGAAGCAGTGGTGGGACGCATTCCTGAGCCGTGGCTCAGCCCTGCTGCGCAGCATCCCTACGGCAGGCAGGTACGTTCTCATGTGGTAGCAGTGCTTGCCCATGGCAATCCCTTGGGGAAGGACAAAGGCTGGATTTTGAGGAACACTGGGAGGAACAAGAGGCAAGCATGGGCAGGGCTGCTTTCTCTAGCCATGGACATGATACATTCATTTGTCTCAGAAAAACAACTCTGCTTTCATTACTTCTGTGGTTCAGCGCCATTTTGGGACTTTGTTAGCGGTGCTCCCAGGCACTGACATTTCTCAGACTGAAAACTATTTTGTGCTTCTGGTACATAAAAGCCTATAAAGTGAGAGGATCTACAGGGGAGATACTGCATTCACTGGTGAATTAAGACATGGTCTCAAGGTTGTTTGTCTCTTGTTTACCTGCTATGACAAGCAGCCGTTTATTTGTGTGGCCCTGAATGTTCGTAAGTCGTTTCTAGATAGCTTCATCTTGCAATACTATAGGGAATTCTCTACAACCCAAAGAGATGCAAGCTCAGCATTCACTAGTAACCACCACTGAGCTATGAAGAGTCAGCAATTATTCTGAAAATAATTTGTAAAATATTGATCTGTATTTTCCCCTCCTCCTATCTCCATTGGTGCTGATAGAGGAAAATCCCTGTGCAATCAATGTCAAGCAATAGATTCGTGCACGATGTCTGTCTGCACTTGACTACTTTTGTTTGGCCGTATCTTCCTTTAGAGGGCATATGAGCCCTTTACAGGCACAACAGTTTATGCGCTCTGCGCATCCTGATGTATGGGTTCATTTATAGCTTGATAGGAAAAAAACCAGCATTATTTCTCCTAAGTTTCTCCATCCCTTCCAAGCAGAGTGTTTCTTTAAATCAAGTGAACACATTTAGAAATACCTTAAGCTGTGATATTTTAACGTCCGTATTCATTACTTGTAATGCCATTCAGTAAACGGCGAAGGTGTTCCCAATTCACACTGGAGCTACCCTCTGTCTGTGATAGGTGAGATGTGAAGTCTGCAGGAGGAGATGCCAAGAGACGTGTCTGAGCCGGTGTGAGTTGCTCTAAGCCTGCTGACTTTGAGAAGGTGCTCTGATTTATGCCAGGCATGGCTCTGCCCTCATTTCCCATTTAGGTTAATGGTATTTCTGCATCCGGCTTCCCCAATGTACCATGAGGAAAATTGGCCGTATGAAGATTAACACTACCGTGATGATAATATCCACTGGTTGTTACAATAGATCTGTTTATCAATACACTCTAGACACATTCAATATCTTTGTGTTTCATAAAGAATTACTGTAAGCTGCCATTCTGTTTATCCTCTTATTGCATTTTCACAGTGCATTATAGGAATGATAAAATTCCATGAGCCATAACTCCTAATGGCATAGATGATCAATTTGACTTCTAATTTGGAAGTAAAAGCACATACATGGTGTACTCTTTGCCCTAGTTTAGAATAATAGTCCCACTTATTTTTGTGGTAACGGTGGGACATTAGTGGTAATGATTAGAAGTAATGGCTTTTAATAATAATTTATTTCTAGGCATGTAAATATCTGATTCATTGGTCTCACAGCTGATGCCAACAATATCATATAGGCATGTAAGAATGTACATCTTTCAAGGCATCTGTAATTCAGAGCATCCCTGAGATGCTCTTTTTAAAGCATAGAAGTTGTAGATAAGGAGGTGAACTTGGCTGTGGTCTGGTCTGCTGGTTCCAAGTGAACTGTGGCAGTCTATGACATTGATGACTACTTGCACATCTCCCACAGTAAATTTAAGGAATTAATATTCTAAGTTGAGCTTCACTTTCTGTGAGACGTCCTGCACTGCTCATGACGTTGTCACAGTCCTGGAGTGATAGGAGGTGGATTTTTCTCAGTCTTAAAATTTTTATGGAAAAGCAGTTGGGAGGCTGATGGTCTGCTTGGGTGCTGAAATCTCTCTGGAACAAAAGAAGTAGGGCTTGACTTCTTCCTGATAAACTGAGGCAGATGGCACGAGTCGTGCTCAGGCCTTCCAGCAACTCCTCAATAGCACTTAGAAGTAAATCTACCACTTGAAATCTATTGTCTATTTAAATCTATTTAATTTACAATTAACAAGACACCTCTTGCTCTCTCAACTTAATTAAAGAGCTACTGACTCTTAGTGAGATTGAAATGCAATAAGTAAGATAACCTAGTTAGAGTATAATTAAGAGAATTTACATACGTAATAAACATGATATTGCTGCCTTCTAACATAAAAGTACCCTGAACTGATGCTCATTTAAAAAAAAATAAGCCAACCTATAATTAAATCTCTGAATACTAATTTTAATAGCATAATGCAAAATAACTATGGGGAATTAATTGTATGTAATATCCTTTAAGTAACCATTGAAAGCATAACACACCAAATGGCTTTTGTGTCATCTGTCAGCAAGCCAGGTTTTAACCTCTGCATCTTGGATTAACCCCTTCAGGGCTGCTGCTGCTTTTGTTGTAGGGTGATTAAACGCATAAAATAAAAACAATCTGTGTTTAAACACTTGCTTGACCTTGGGTCAAAAACAAAGTGTTAATTTTCCCAGATTCTGGCTGGTTCGGAAATAGGGGAAAAACAATTGCTCTTCACTGATAGCAGATACTTATTTCATCCAGAATGTTAGAAAACTAGCAAATTTAGCTGTCTAGGTTTATACTAGAATACCTTATATTCTTATTAATAGGATTTTGATGCCAGCTTTAGAAGGCGTACCTTCCATTTGTGTTAGGACACGAGCTACACATCACTTTGAATTTGTTTATTCATTTGTGAGGGAGGAAAGCAACACTGATAGGGAGAATACCTGACACGAAGATAGTCTGCAAGGTGTCTGCTTGTGCCGTAGGACAGCATGGTAACTCTGTATCGGCTTTTGGTCTTGCCTCAGGCTGCAGAAATCCAGAAAACCGTAGTTGGATTTCTTGTAGCTCAGCTTCTCTTCATGCTAGTGGATTTCTAGCTGGCTGCTTGGTCAGTAGTGTATGAAAGTATGCTCCTGGAGCTTCTTCACCATCACAAGTGGTAATTCACTCCTAAATAGTGTATGTGCTTTCCTGGAGGTAAAGCACACTCCATTTATCGTTCATAGGAACAACCAAGAAAAAGATATTTTGCAGTAAATTAAGTGCTTCTGAAGGCAGACTTTCAGGATACATTCCTGCTGTGAAGAAGAGGATCATATTGTCTGAGCTTAGAATGCTTGTCTTTCTTGTGTGTACCTTGGAGATGTGTTCCTTTCTGAAAATAGAAATGGGATTGATGTTAATGGAAGTATCTGAAATTTGTTTATATACAACATGGCTATCAGGTCTGTCTAGTGCCGCCTTAGCAATCCAGATGTTCTTTGGACACTTGGTATTACTCTGTTTTTGAGAATATCCCATATCTGTTGTCTTTTTGATCTCCCACCTTCAATACGAAAATTGTCCTGTTATGTATTCTTTTTCAAATGAATTAGCTTCTTCACATATAGGTTAAGGTGATGGATTTGAAACAGTGGTGAGGGTATCCTACGGCCTCTACTCTTCTCCTGTTATTAAGTCGGGGCCAAAGGTAGCACAGCTACAGATGCGAGTGACAATGGCAGCCAGGGCTGTAGCATTCGTGACAAAGGCAGACGTTTTCTGATGGAAAACAAAAAAGCCTCCTCCACAAATCACATTAAGCCCTTCTTTGCATTTTGAGAGGCAATATGTGCTTTTTCACCTGCCACGGCTGTCATCTGGTGTGTGCCATCTCTGAGTAAGACAGCGTCTGCAAATTCATCATCTGTGTCTATGCTCCCACACAGAGCGTTGCAGCCTGCGGATCCATCTCCATTCTCCGAAAAGCTCCCATCTTGCTTGCTGGCCACACGGCACATGGGCCTAGCCTGCAGGGTTTATGAACTCTTTCCCAAGAAGGTTCTTAGTATGCATCTGCTAGTAAGGATTTCAGAGATGTCCAGTTTTAAAGTTCATTTTTTTGTGGGGGAGCTATTATTTTTACTGAATTTTGAATTAAGTGCATAACGTTTCTATTTCTATTCTAAGCTCTGGTCAGATGGCAATTTGTATGTTTCTGTGCATCATCACCTAAAAAACTGAAGAACACATGCTTCAATGTTGTATTCAAGCCAATAATCTTGGCTGGCCACTTTATTTTAATTGGAGGCTGAAGTGCCTTTGAATTGAAGCAGGTATTTAGAAACAATCAAGACTGAAGCGCCAAGGCTTCTGCAGAAGCTGTGACACTGCTTCACTGGATGTGGGACTTGGAATGTGTTCACATGCCTCATAGCGATGTAACGCAAGATGACAGATTAATTAAATATTGGAGTTGGGCCAAGCAGAAGACATGGTGGCCCAGCAGGTGCCCTATTCCCCGTGTGATAAATCATGTTTGTTCATGCACTCAAAAACTCATTAGGCTCAACCTGAGTTATTTGGTAGAAAGCATTATTTGGGTGAGCTCATGTACAGAAGGCTCTTGCAGGGGGTGGCACTGCAGCCTTGGCAGGTCAGGGGCTGCAAAAATAGAAAGGGTTAATCCAACCAGGAGCTCAATAGTGACAAAGAAAATAGCAAGAGGTGCCCATGGCTTGCTTGCCTCTGCAAAGCTGTGCCTGCTTGGTTCAGGGATGCCACCTGGAAGGAGACATGGGAACTTATCTTCCACAGTGCTTTTTTTCAAAAATGTTTCCATATTTTCAGAAAAGGACTGGAGGTGCTGCTTGGATGCCCTTTCCCCTCTCTGCCATGCTGCTGGAGGATTTTGGTATTCCATACTCAAGCTTGGAGTTTGAGCCTGCTTTTCTGCCTCCTCCACTTTTGTCATGGAGACTGCAATGAGCAGAGTCAACAGAAGACACATTACTGGGGGGAGAAGAATAATTTATGCATTTAGGAGGAAAAAAAAAAAAGAAAGAACATTGTTCCTTCAGTCTTTGATGTTTATTTGGTGACTGAGTATCAATTATCTGTTTGAACAGGTTTCATTACAGAAAGTGCAAAACCCCTGAGCTTGTTTTAAAATATGCTAATCCTTACTCAGGCAGGAAATGGAAAAGACTCATTTACAGTTTAATTTCTAATCCATGTGGCTTGACATGTTGTATGCTGGAACATAAATAGAGAAGCTGGAGAGGACAGCTCTCACAATAAACAGGTGCTGCAGCTTTGTGTTTGCTGCTTACCCTCTCTGATCATATGTCAAAGCACGAGCTGCAAAATGTCAAGCGCAAACTCTGTTGAAATCGTTCATTCTGGGCTTCTCCTTTTGATGGATAACATACAGCCCAGAGCTTGTAAATCAACACTGATGAGGAGGAAATGAGGAAAGTAATAAGGAGCTCATGTGGTGAGCGCCCACACAAAAAGCTCTTGGAGCCCATGTTTTTGGCTGCAGATACCACTGGAGGAAGGAGCAGCTGCCCTTGAGCAGCTCCTGCAAGGGGGCTCTCCCCATTTTGACGTGCACAGAGATTTGGAGACGTGTCTGAGACACTGAAGAGCTTAACTCCAGAGAGAAGGCAATACATTGCTCTTGCACAAGAGCAAACTTTAATCAAACTGGACCATAAGGCAGGCCCAGAAACACCTGAAAAATGTGCATTTCCCATGCAGGTCCCTTCGGCAGCTGTAAATGTTTGGGGATAAAAGAAATCTTCCTTTTTCTTGTTTTTGTTTTCCTTTCTCCACAAAGAGTTGAGTTGCACACGAGCTCCTATCCAAGTTGTCCCTTTTAGTAGCAATTCATGATATTTGTAACTTTAATGGGACCAACTGATCCCTCTAATGAAATATTAATTGGTGGGATATAACCAGGGCTCCTATCACAATGTGCAATCCAGTGCCAGATGCTGTTGTTTTCTGGATGAAACAAATTATAATCCTAGCACCTTCAGACCTGGGTTCTTCCCCTTTGATGCAGCTGGGATGAAGGTGGAGTTGACAAACCTGAAAAACTTTACGAAAGTGCAAGCGTGGCTCCCTCTGGAAATACCTGGCTCTGAAAACACTTGAAAACAGGGGGGGGCAGGTGTGTTGGAGCCCAGTGAGGAAGTCTAGCTGTGGTCCTGGGTCCAAATGGTGCCCAGAAAGAGGGCATCATTTTTTGCAGGGCTGGTGTCAGTACATCTCCCATGAGGGAATGAGGATATTTGAAGGAATGGGATGTGGTATATTTGATGTAGAGCAGCAGAGTTTAATTATGGACAAGAACCAAATTGATATTCATAGGGTGATAAATAAATAATGTATATGCACTTGCAGGGAAGGACAAGAACATTTTTCTGAAGTGGTAGAAATAAAATCAGCAAAACAGAAATTAAAAACAGATCTATTTAGTAGAGCTCCTGGTTACATGACAAATAATCAGTCTGAGGGCTCAATACTTCTGTTTTTCATGAGTCACTTGTGTCTGGCCTGAAAAGGCATGAGATGGACGGGGTCACATTTCTCATCCTCTGATCTCTGCTCTGAGATTTCCAGCTGACATTTTCTCTAGGGAGTGACTTGAGCCTTGGGAGGCTCAACAGCCACAGAGAGTTAAAAGGACAAGAGGATGCCCAAGAAGTTGATTTTATGGTGATGGAGGCAGAGAGAAAAGTGAGGCGGGATTTTTCCTGGTTGGCTGAGCTAGTCAGGCAAGCCAGTACACAGCTGTTCAGCAGGAGACAGTTTACATATGAGGATCACTGCAGCAGCACCGTAGCTGCCACTGCACATCTCCTAAATAGTTGGTGCTTCTGAGCAAGCTCACCTCTGAAATGTGTATCTTTCTTTAAGAGAAGTCTCACTTGCACATACAGCTGGATATTTCTTGTATATGCTGCTGCAGACATGAGCTTGAAAATGAGAAGGAAATTGTCCCAAATGAGAAAATGAACAGCAGCAGCATGTTGTACTCTCAGTGCAGTTCTTTAAGCTTTACTTTTGGATTTGGGGAGTAGATCTGGGGGGTTGCCTCATAATAATACATGGTGCTACTAGTGTTGCATTAAATATTGAGAGAACTGGCAAAGACTGGCAGAAAAGAGCAGGTGGGATGCATTAGGGACTCAGGTGACATGTATTTGTCCCCTGAGCACCTTCCTGTGTTTCAAAACTGCTTATTCCTAGCAATGCCTTAGACAGCATTTTGCCATAAAGCAGAACACGTTATATTACTGAGTAACATGTATTTCTAGAAATAAAATGAGGGAGACCATCCTTGCCCAAATCTGAGTATTTTTATATATATATGTAAATATAAATGCGTATCTGTAAGAGTTTTAGGATAGTGATGCTACATGGAGGTGACAGCAGCAATATGCTTGGCCCAACAGGATGAGGCAGCTCCTCTTGCTTTTCTTGAGCTTTCCTTGGCCACTGCACAGAGCCACTGCTGTCCGAGAAACTGCAGGAGGCCTGAAAATGCTGTCTTGGCAGAGAAGGGTTTGACGAGTATGAAAAAATTCACTTTTAATTAATTTTCTTCTTGTTTAGTGAAAGCACAGACAATGTAGCGTGGAGGAACAAAATCCGAAACAAATTGCTAAAGGTAGTAATAATAATTTTTCTCTTGCTGATACACTTTTTTTTTTTAACCTTGGCTGCTGTATCTACACAAATGTCCTTTAGTAAGAATTAAAAGAATAGGCAAAAGCATACTAGATACGTTGTTTGAATTTCAAGGGATCTAGGAGGTTTTCCAGTTTTCCAGGAGATGTCACCAGTACTTTAAATCCTTCACTTTCTGTTATGGAGATTTCTGTAGAAACTGTTCTTCAGAAATACAAACAAGGAAGACTACAATGCTAAGGAGATGGGAAATGTTGGGTTCTGTTTGCATCCATTGTGGATTTGTGACTGGCTAGGTTTGCAAGCCTTTAGGCACTGTGTATTTTGGCAGTCTGCTGCTGCTGGGCTTTTGATTGATGTGTGCTGCACTGTGGTGTTTCCCTTTCTTTGCTGGTTCCATGGGAATTAGCAGCCTCCAAATCCTCCCAGTCCCCCACTTTCATGACCATAAAGCAAATTTTTGCCCATGTCCTCAGAGAAGCCTTCAAATGTGATTCAGCACAAATCAATCAAAAGGCAATTTAAAATGTTTGATTTTTTTTTTTTTTTTTTTTTTAATTAAAAATCTCATGGGGGTGTGTTTTTAGGATTGGAAAAACTGTTTTGGGGTTGAGTGGAGAAAAAGTTGTATTCGTATTTCTGTTTCATCATCCATACTTGATTTCTGTAGGAGAGGTAGGAAAAATGTGGTCTGGGGCATAAACTGGCAGAGCTCAGTTGGCTTTGCAGTAGCTGTGCCAAGGTACTTGGCTGCAGGAGCCAGGAAAATAATCACAACCACAGATAGAGCGCTTTCCACCTGAGGATCAGAACACAAACAGGGAAGCCCATTGAATCATCGTGGCATGTGTCTGCAAGGGAGAGCATCACTGGGGGTATCAGTTAATTTTGCTATCATAGGTATCTTTGTGGTAATAAAGGTAAAAAAAGGGATGTGCAGCCCTCATATGGCACAACTGTGAGAATAGAATGCTGTCCTTTGCATCCTCCTGCTGGTGAAGGCAGCAGCATTACTGAAAGATACAGGTGGTAATATGGGGGTGTTGCCAGCCTGGATGTTTTCAGTCTGTTTTTATATGACTAATTGGTAAAGATACAGGATAATGAGTGGAATAAAAGCCTGAAAACATTTCATTTTGGAGCTCACTGTGAGGAAGCCACAAAAGCAGGCGCAGGCACTGTGAAGAGATGGGGTTTCTGTCTTCCAAAATCCAGCAGAGTCCTATAAAAACCAGTCAGCAGATAGGCAGAATTAGAGTCAGTTTACTTCCGAAAATGAGTACTGTTGGGTTGAAAGTGGGCAGATCCACTCACAAGGGTCTGCTTTGAGGCTATCTGATCTAACTTCTACGTGGTTGTAGATAACATCATAAAGTATTGAAAGTGCTGGTGTATGATTTTTCACCTTGCAATAATTAAATGCTGGAACACTTGGTAACTGCTAGGGAGAGCTTGGAATGGTGCACAACAAGTACTGAGCTAAGAAAGCTGTGCTGGTGTAACATGATTTCACAATCTTTTGTACTGGCTTCTGGCAGGGCATTTTATTAAATGATCTTTTAAAATAGGTTGGTTGAATAAATACAATCAAAAAGTCTTCTGGTGAGTTAGATTAGCTTAAAAAAAACACTGCTAAGTAATGGCTGGGTCGGGCTTGGAGGTGGAAAAGAAGACAAATCTATTACGTAGGATTGTGTGGGATGGAAGGATCTCCAGAGATTTGCTGCCTTATGTCTTTTCCTGTGCTGGCAGGTTACTTGGCTGTGGTTTAGAAGTCTGATCTTAACTGTTTCTTCCCTTGTTTAATTTTAACCATTACAGCACAGATGTTGATGCAGTTGTGTCTAAGTAGATAGGAAGCTGCTCTCGGGAGAGACGTGATCTTCTTTCCTGTCAGTGTAAGATCAGGCAGTGTCATTTTCTAGACCCGCTTGTGCTACTAAACGTAAGAAATTTTATGCTGGAGAGCAAGCTTGTTGCTTGAGATGGTCCCTGGATCTGGTGTGAGACTGGAGAGGTGATCTTTCCCCTGGGGAGATGATCACTCCTCTGTACTCTCCATCTCAAGTACTTTATTCAGTTGTGGGCCTCTTACTTCAAGAAAGACGTTGAAGACCTGGAGGATATCCAGAGAAGGGCAATGAAACTGTGAGTGGTCTGGAGCACAAGTCTTATGGGGAGTGGCTGAGGGAGCTGGGGTTGTTCAGTCTGGAGAAGAGGCTCAGGGTAGATCTTATGGCTCTATACAACTGCCTGAAAGGAGGCTGTGGTGAGGTAGGGGTCAGCCTCTGCTCCCAGGTAGCAGTGATGAGCCAAGAGGGAATGTCCCCAAGTTGCTCCATGGGAGGTTCAGGCTGTGTTAGAAAACATTTCTTTTCAGAGTGTGATACATTGGCACAGGCTGCCCAGGGAGGTAGTACAGCCATCATCTCTGGAGGTGTTGAAGAAGAGGGAAGATGTGGCACTGAGGGACGTGGTCAGTGGGCATGGTGGGGATGGGTTGATGATTGGGCTGGGTGACCTTAGAGGTGTTTTCTAATCTTTATGATTCTAAATAGGCAGCGGATTTGGAAAAGCTGATTGCATTGGCACAGCGCTAGCAGGAGCCTAGTGAAATCAAATCCAGCTCTCTCCCATGTGGGTTTTGTGGTGTTGTATAAGGAGTGAGTGCTTTCCCTCAGCAAGATGTTGGTAAGGGCTCTTCTTCCTCCCAGCACTAGTTTACAAGAAACTTGCAGGATTAGCAGAACAGAAAGTACAAACTGCTTGAAATTAGGCAATGGGCTTAAAACTTTATCACTGTACATATATAAGTTCTCTTTCCTTAAAAACTCATATTCATGAGGCAACAGCCTCTCTGCTGAGATGGAACCTGAAAGAAGGAAGAGGAAAGGCAAGTAAAACTTAGTGTTAAAACATATGTTGAAGAGTTCATAAGGGCAAGCAGAATAACTGTGAAGGCAGAGGAGCAGCAGGGTTTGATGGACATGGCAAGAGAGAGGTGAACCAGGTTTCTTGCTGCAGCTGGTGCCCATCTCTTATTCTGGCAGCCTTTAATCCTGCTTGGCCCTGCCACTTGTCTGGGAAATTATAGAAGAGAAAGGGCGCTTCTTTCCTTCTTTCCTTCCTTCCTTCTTTCCTTCTTTTTCTTTTTCTTCTCTTTTTTTTTTTTTCTTTCCTGTTCTGAGTGTCCTTTCTGGCTGCTGGGCTGCAGTGCGCCTGCGTGCTGCACTCCCCGAGCCATGCTTAATGTGTCCCCGGGAAACCCAGCCCTCCGTCCACTGGGACTGAATTTCAAGGCATATCCCTATTAGCTTATTTTGATGTTTTTATCTTTCCGTGATTGGGAACCATTCTCTGCAGCCAAAACAGACACTTTCCCAAAGGCGTTGAGTGAATTTTTAGTTCTCCTCTGAGGAGTGGGCTTCAATAAAAGATGAGGCTGCTCACAGCACTGACTGGCTGCAGCACTGGAACATCTCCGGCGGTTTCTGCCTCTTGCTGTAAGTTTACACTCGTATGAACATCAGCTTGGCTGCCCCGTGTTGCTGTAAGTGGAGGTTTGCACGCAAACATGGCCTCCACAAAAAATGGCCTCAGGCAAAAGCACTTCCCAAGCCAGCAAAAGGCCATGCTCTGCAGGATCTCCAGTGGGTAATGCTGCTGGCAATGCGGACATGCTTCATGTTTTAGTCATGAGGTTTGGGAGTCTCTTCCCTCCCAGCAGGGCTTCTCCATCACACAGGCAGCAGATTGCTGGTTACTCGCAGTTTGCACCAAGGGGCACATTGCACAGCCAAGTTTGGTTCAAGTGTGAGAGTTTGTTGGGGTTGAACATGTCAGTCCTACTCTCTGTGGGAATGCCCGGAGGCCCTGGCCAGGTTCCCCAGTGGGCTGAAGTAGAGATAGGTGTGAAAAGGGCATAGCAGAAAAGTGGAGATGAAAAAGCTCATGGCAGCAAAATCAGATGAAGTTAGTGGAAGTACACTCCCAAGTCGTTTCAGTACTGATGCACTCAAAATAAGGAGTAATTAAATCTATGCCTCTCTTAGTCTTTCTTATGCATTCTACATCTGCTTTCTGGGAATTTAAAAAAAAAAAATTGAGATTCTGACATGCTGGAGCAAGACCAAAGGAGAAATGCAGCAAATTCTGGGGGAGTTGAGACCTGGGAGTATTAGAAGGATACAGGAGCCACAGGAGAGAAAAGTGATGCCCGTGGCAAAGAGGATGAAGCCGGTAACTAAGGGGAGATGATTAGTTTTGCTCTATATTTGCAGGAGGACTGGTTTTGAAAAAGGCATTTTCTCAGCTGAATATTTCATTTTCCTTCAGCAGCTTATCCTTTTGCGGCTCTCTGCACTGCATCAAAGCACGTGGGAGAATGTTGTTGCTGGAAATGGAAGTTGGTAGAGGGGAAAGTTTTCAAAAGGAAGCAGCTTCTTGGGGTCCCAGGACCCACCGAGTTCCAGGGAGGCTGATTCAGATACTTCTGAAACAAGTACGGAATTGTCTCCCCCTGTCATTATTGCAGAGTCCCCAGCAAGCAGCTCAGACTTCTGTAATTCGTAGATCAAAGATGACAGCTTCTTTTCAGTGTGGGGTTCATTTCCCCACTGGCTTCAGGGTGGATATTTCTTTACCCTCGTGTTACCATAGGGTTGTTGATAATCATGTCAGAAGAAACAGCAGATATCACCCGTTGTTGCGCATTGTCCTGCTGCTTAACGCCGCTCACTGCAACCAAGGGTAATTCTGTAGATTAAAACCATGGTGCTTTGTAGGGAAAAGCCAGAGCAGAACCGAACACAGCAGTGTTATTTATGACCATGTTTGTTTCTGTTTTCAAAGTTGGCATTAAAAACCATCTAAAGATATCAGAGTGAAGTGTGTAAGGAAAAAACAATAACTTCCAGCGGCACATTTTCATTAACTTGGAACTAAAAAAGTATACTGCAAAATAGTGGAATGTTTCTTTGAAGCTTTTTTTTTTTTTTTTTTCTAACCTTTCTATCAGTGTTTTCTCAAGCAATTTAATCAGGCAAAAGCTTACTTTATCATTTGTCTTTTTTTGACTCCTACTGTGGTTTCTGACATTTTGGGAAACAGCTCATTTAAAGTGTTGGAAAGAAAGTGGTGTCAGTTATTTATCGAGTTTTTATGCCACGACTTGGGAAAAGTGATCTTGATTCACTTATGCCAGTAGAGATTTCATCACAGGAATGAACGAGCATTTTTCTACGGTGCCTTTAAATGAAAAGAGCAAAACCTTCCCGTCACTTTTTCCACTTAGCATACTTTAGAAATATTAATTGGATTGTTAATGATATTGGTAGATCCAGAGCTGTTTTAAATGCCATAGCCTGGTTAGTTAATATTTGCTCGTAAGAGCAGTATTTAAAAAGTGTTCCTTATTTCTCATACAGTGCTCTCCAAACTCTGTAACTGCAACAGGAGCCGAGAGCTCCTCAGAGCCCAGTGTTCTGATGGGAAGCGTGGAGGGCAAAGCCACCAAAGAGCAATTATTTCGTTTTGAATGCTTTGCTGAACGAAACCATCCTGACGGGAAGCTCAGTGGGGTGCGAGGAGGATCGACATTTGGGGTCCGGGAGGGTGAGCGCCACTGCCAAATATTTCTGTGCACTGTTAATCCTTCTGGGAATGCTCATGGGCTTAAAACGAGGTGCCCGCTTGAGTACCTTCCCCTGTCAGAGTCCAGGCGTAATGATGATGTTGGTAGCAAATGCAGCAGGAAATAAGCAGATCAGGAGGGTTTGGCACCCCGCCGCTCTTATGTAGCCAACGTAGGCATGTAATTTTTAAGACTTCCTCCTGCTCCCTGCATCCCCCTATATCAAAGCTTGGGATTTTTTCATTCTGGTGTATGGGGCGATTCTTAAATGCAGGAAGAAATATATCCAGCATCCACTTCTCCTCCGTGCTCGCTGATTAGAACTGGAGAGACTCGAGAAGTGCTCACGAAGGACTGATTAAAAAGTCGGGGAAAATGAGTGGTCCTTCAAACAGTGCTCCTCATCTGCTGCTGTCCACACTGCGCCATTCTCTTCACGCTCTTTTCTGGGGGGTTCACTGAACCCGCTGCTTGTTGTGGGGAGATCCTTGGAGAGGGTAGAGGCATTTTTTCAAGACTCAGTCTGGTCTCTGTGTGTTTACGTGAACAAATACTTTACAGCTCCGCTTTGACAGCTCTGAATAAATACAGCTCTGGTGTCGCCACACAGAAAGAGTCAGTGGTGTTTCAGCAGGATAAAAGCAGGTTTTTTTTGGTACCTCTTTGGGTTTTGTATTTTAAATGGTTTATGTCTTTTATTGTACGTGGACTGAGGTAAAATGTACACACACTGTGTTTTGTGGGCATTTCAAATATAATTTTTTTCTGAGCAGGACAAAACCAGCAAACACTTAAAGTTCACATACTTCCAACTTTCCCAGAGTTCCCACTTCAGAATGAAAACAACATTATGGGCAGACAATGGGGCTGTGCTTTGCAATGGGAAAAGGGAACAGGGAGTGTTTTTGTTCAGGCAAAAAGAGGTTAAAAAGTACCAGATTGTGGCATAATTACCAAATTATGGCATCTAATTTGTAGGTTTAACTTGCTAATTATGTGTGATACATGGGTGGCTAAGGGTGAATGCCAAGCACTGGAAGCCTTCCTTTTGTCTTTGTAAATTTGTTTTGATTAGGGGGAGGAAGAGGGAGAAATCTGGCTTCACCACATGTGGCTGCGCCTCGTTCTCCCATGCCAGGCAGAATGAATGGCAAATGCTCAGCATTGCAGCGATTTGTTCTTATTAATAGGAACAGAGGGCACGGCAGTCTTGTGCACTTAGGGGGCTGTCGCTGCCTCTAACCTACATACATGCACTTTTTCAAGAAATAGTCTGGCAGTGAGGACTGGCACCCTGAAGCTTTCGTTTTCCAAGGCTGTCAGGAGTGCTAGCGCTGATATTTGGGACACGTTCGTGTGTTCGCGCCAGCCCTGTCTGCTCACAGCCACTCCACATTCTATTCTCCCCTTTATAAATAACTGTCAGTGTTTGCTAGTCAGTATTAAGCAAGATTATTTTCCTAGTCAAAAATGGATGCTGTTACATTCATCTTGAAATGGGGAGTACACTGTTCTCCTCTGCACATGATCAGCAGCCTTAATATTCTTGCCGCTGAAATCTGGGGACTGGAGCAAAATGCAAATGGCCACAGAGGAGATGGCTGCTTGTGAACCTGACAGCGAGAGAAGCGAGAAGGAGCGAAATGACCTACATTTTGCTAGAGCAAACCTGGTCACTAATGAACGACAAGAGCACATGGTAATTCCTGCTTCTGTAGGTGTGCATTCATTGTGCCTATGCCTGTAGCCAAACCATCATCTGCTTTGAAATCACCCCGAGATATTAAACAGCTTTCTAGAAAAGCTGCTTCACCCATACAGCAGATGTATTGAAGCTGAATCTTCTCGGATTGCAGCAGTGGACTTGCAAAATTCAGCCAATATCGTCAAAAACCAATGAGGCAAATGTAAACATTTCAGTTGTTAAAGGAGATGTTTCTGTGCAGCTCGTAGCTGTGTTTTAGTTTCAAACAAAACCAAAGCAAAACACAAATCGCAACCAACCCAAACCTGGCAACTGTTTTCATTTGAATTTCAGTTTTAAGAACTTGCAGCCATTTGAGGGGGGTTGCAGCCTATGCTGATTAATCATTAGCAGCAGCACAATGCACTCATATAAAACCTCTTCAAATCAAAAGCAATCCTGATGCAAGACAGATTTAAAGGGCTGTACATTTCACCAGAGAACCATATTTTGCTGTGCAGATAAGGGAAACTGTTATACTAAGCTTAGCTGTATTAATGATAATAATTAAATATGGAATTAAATACATTCTGCCGCGCATAAGAGATACTGCAGCAGCAACACCTTCATTAATATGAGATGTAGAAATGTGTCGCCAGGAGGTTGTGAAGTCAGTATTTCGTTTGCTGGGCTGATTCCACTCTTATTCTCCCTCCCATAAATTCATACTCTTAAAGGAAACTGGTTATGACGGTATTTATTGCTGCTACAAACAGGAGCCGCAGGCCATATTGTTGTACCTTGGAAATTAGAGAAACTTATAGTTTAGAGTACACGTGGGAAGACTGATACTGCAATTATGGGACATTTCAGTCATTCAGAGCAATCTTTATTTTGGGGGAGCTGTATCTGTCCTCAAAAGCTAGATAAATAAATATGTATCATTTTGGAGAATGTGCGTGCTGAAGCAGAGGAAGAACTGAAATTAAAATGTCATAACTAGACAGGCAAATGCAGGGTTTTTAGCCTTCTCTTGTAATTGCAGATCTGTTCTTATAATAGCAGATGCACTTTTTCAGTTCCATTTACTTTCTGCTTGGGCTGGTAGTTGGCGTTAGAAATCCTTGGGTCATCGATAGCCTCGCTGTCGTGAGACCCTGTGGCTGGTGTCCTGTCACAGCAGGCAGATGTGACAAGTATTTAAGAGAAAGGGGAAGCACAGAACCCCAGAAGCAGATAAGCTGCAGTGACCCAAGGGAGCAGTTGGGCTCCCTGGGCAATGCAGCTTTCCTTGGCCAGCTGATTTACCTCTGCAAGTGGCATTTGCACAAAGCGGGTGCACCCTTCAGGGACACCTTTCATGTCTTACACAGAGAAATGAGAACCATCTCCCAGCCATTGTTACTGAACTGAGGGGAAAAGCTGCACTTCCAACATACATCGTAATTTATTTTTCCTCACTTTTACCTTGTGTGGCTCAGCGTGAGTGGGACATGTTTGATTCAATCCTAATTATTTTTTTTTCCTATATTTTAAATCTCAGATGCTGAAGCAATTTACATTAATTAAACTTCAGTTGGCTTTAAAATTGTCATGTATCAATTTCAGCAGCATTTACAGAGAACAAGATAGATGATTTAAATTACACGCCATATGGGGCAATGCTAGGGACATTTGCTATCGTGTTAATTGCTTAAAGCTACGTTTTCTATCCCCCTTCTGAGTGAAAGACATTTGCTCTCATGCTTACTGAATTAGGTGAAAGGGTTTCCTGCTCAAATGGAGTATGTACAGATTTCTGCTACTGCTGCTTTTTGGAGGTGCCCCTCTCTGCTGCTGCAGGTGTGTTCATTTTTGTGAGCTGCAGATAGCAACGTGCAGGTCTGTGATGAGCTTTGCTGAACTGGCACCAAATGTGCTGTTGGGGAAGGGATGTGAGTAGGAACCAGTGTGCTCTTAGGTTGACTGTGCAAATACAGGTGATGGGTACCACAGCTTCTCTGGGATTTCCAGGGTGAGCTGCAAGGCAGCATAGAGTCACTGGTTTTCTAAAGTTTGTGAGCAATGTTTTTGAATGAGGCTGCTGATTCTGAGTGCTTTTATTTGGGAAAAACCAGTTTTAAATGCGTTCCCTTCATGAGGAGCATGGACTGAATAGCATCTTCCAGAGAAATCTTGGACTGGAGACCCTCTTTGGGTGAAACATCACTCTTTTCCCCAGTTCTCCAAAAACATTCACATCCTTCTAAGGTGCAGAAGAGGGCTCGGTGAGAGTGCAGGAATTCAACCCACTGAGCAGAGCTTTCCTGCTTGGAGATGTCTCCAGGTGAGCACTCAAAGGCTGAAGGGGCTGAAAGCAGAGCTCTTGGTCTCGTTCTGAATCTGTGCTGGGCAGAAGCTGCTGCAAAAAGCTCTCCGAATATCAGCACAAATCAATTTCCCTTGCCTGACCAAAAAGCACTGGAAGGTTCCCCCTCAGCCAGCTTCCAAAAAGTTGGAGAAGTAAGACCTTGCAAGATGTTAGGAATGTGCTGCACAGCCACATATCGTGCTTGGCAATAAATTTCTGCTTCTGTCTGGTGCTTCCCGCTTGGCAATATTGCGATGGGATTCTCCCATATTAATATTTTAAATGAATAAATAAATATCTGATGAGGTACTGTGCATCTCTGCTATCTTTCCATAAATCCTGCGGAAGGTAAAAAGAGAATTAAAGAGAAGATTAAAACTGCCTGTGTGATGTATGTCTGCGGTGTGCGGTAAACTCTTGAGGCATTTATGCTGTACCATGTACATTCCAAGTTACATCCATTTAAAAGAGAGCACGTGTGTGTGTGTCTGTAAATGTAGATGTATCTATAAAGACCGTGCAAGAGGGTCTTGATTTTTTACTGTATTTCTAATGGGACACTAACAATGATAAACTGTGGCAGCATACTGTTTGTAAAGCATTCGTGTTTCATAAAAGATATAGAATCATGTTTTCACTTGATTTTGCTCTGAATCTGCATTAGGAAATAAGCCAGGTGTATAGGGGTTGGGAGTCTTTTGTTACCTTTCGGGGAAATGTGATGCGTTTTTTTCCCTCTGGCTCTGCATTGCAGAGCCTGGTTCTGGCAGGAGAGGATGCTGAGCCCTTTGGTCACTGCTAGTGAGGAGTGCTGGGCAATGAAAGGCTGTGTAGAGTAGCTGCCTGATCTCCATTAATATAAGTGGAATTCCCAAGAGCTGTGCTGTGCTTCAGTGCAAATATTAATATTATTTGCAGCATTATAACTACGTTGTCCTGCCCTTAGCACAGATCACACCTGCCTCACTAAGTTTGTTCCTAGAATCAAGTCCCTGTTTTCTGTGGACTGCACAGGAATATTCCACGTTGGCACAAGTTCCCCTAAACCAGGAATGAGGCTTGCACGGGCTGTGCCAGGGCACTTCCCCTCCCGTTGGGGCATGCTGGAAACAGGGTTTGAGGGCCAGTTCCGTACCATCCAAATTGTTAACTTCTCTGGAGTCCTATGGCACTATTTCCACTTCCTAGGGAGGGTCAGGACTTTTGTGGACAACCTCTGCATGTCAAGACCTTTCCCGATTTAAATTGGCTGCAAAGTAATGGAACTGTTTCATCTGAAAATGAAATGCATGGAGAAAATCTATCTGTATTTCCCAGTTGTAGAGCACCCCATGAGTTTGTAGGAGATCGGTGAGGAATGATGGCTGATGAAGATCCCTTAAAGGCATAACATTCTTGCATTTGTATACTAATGGGGAAGTGAATGTCCCTCTGTACTCAGCGCTAAGGTCGCATTTTGAGTACTATGTTCAGCTGGGGCCTCTCACTACAAGAAAGATGTTGAGCCCTGGAGTGTGTCCAGAGAAGGGCAGCAGAACTATGAGGGGTTTGGAGCACAAGTCTTATGGGGAGCGGCTGAGGGAGTTGGGGTTGTTCATTCTGGAGAAAACGAGGCTCAGGGGAGACCTTATGGCTCTATACAACTGCGTGAAAGGAGGCTGTGGTGAGATGGGGGTCTGCCTCTGCTTCCAGGTAACTGTGATAGGCCAAGAGGAAATGGCCCCAAGTTGCACCAGGGGAGATTCAATCTGGGTGTTAGAAAACATCTCAGAAAGAGTGGTGATGCATTGGCATTGGCTGCCCAGGGAGGTGGTGCGGTTGCTGTCCCTGAGGGTGTTGAAGAAGAGGGAAGATGTGGCACTGAGGGACATGGTCAGTGGGCATGGTGGGGATGGGTTGATGATTGGGCTGGGTGACTTTAGAGATCTTTTCTGGCCTTAACAATGCTATGATTCTATGATTACTGTCACATCAGCTGTGCACACAGCATTCCTGAAGTTTCTTCTAGGAAATTCTGTATTTACACATGTTACTTGTTGTATACCACCCCACATGGAACTTTGATTGATATTTCTGAATAACAAAGGTTTTTACTGATGGGAAACGTACAGTTGACAAACAAATTGCAGTTGGGAACAGCAGCATTATTTTCACCAGGAAAACTCTTATTAGTGATAAACTGTGACACTGGCTCATTTTTCAAAGTGTTTCTCTCTGAAACTTTATTAACTCCCCGCTGTGTGCTTCAGTCATTTCTCAGCACAAGCTGAGAAGCTTTCTGTCAGACAGGTGGAAGAGCCTGGCCACATTTTGGCCATGTCTTTCCTGTGCCTTTCAGGTTCCAGCCCACAGATTGCTCCTGACTGAGCCACGCAGCCCTGAAGCCAGCAGCTCCCACACAGACATTGTGAGGAGCTGCAGGAGGAGGTCGTTGCCTTGCAGCTGCCCAAACATTTTTCTTCCCTCTGGTTCCAGGTTTGTGTGCTGTATTCCTGGTACCTGCATTCATCAGCTGTGCTGCTGTAATAGGCTATTGCCTGCACGCTAATAATCTCCTGTTCTTTAATGCTCTCTTTCTATTTAATTAATCTATTTATGATAATAGTATGTCTCGTTTTGCGCTTTCACTCTAGAGGGTGTGTTTGTATTATCCCACTGCATAGCATTGACTGGCCCTATTATCAGTTATCATTAAAGGCAGAGGCCTGGCCTGCCAATAATTTTTCAATTAATTGCTTAGTGGTTGCTTTTTCTCTGCTTTTATTTTTTTTTTTTTTTGCCAGTGAGTATGAGGTCTCTAAGCTCTCTGTCTGAAGTTATTTATTTTTTTTAACACAGCAGCTGTGTTTGTTGCACACCGGGGGATCACAGCTCACGGTGCGAGGGGTGCTGGGCACCCCAGGTGCTGGCTGTGCTTAGCCCTTTGCAGGCCCTTGTAGGGCACACACTGGCCTGCATTATGGGAAACATAAATACTGATGGGATGTCAGCATTTAACATTGTCATGTAGTGTCTGAGAAAGGGATTGCCACATTCAGGTCCCTGGAATGAATGTATAGGCTGCCAATACCCAAATGACAAAAGTCACTGTGTTGCATATGAAAGAATCTTTTGCTAGGCTCCTGAGGTGAGGTCTCTACAAGGCCCCTGAATAGCAGAGCAGCAAGCTGTTTTGCGTCTCCTTTTGGTGCTCAGCCAGCAAGGCATGACCTGAAGTTGTGTCAGGGGGTGTTCAGCTTGGCTGTTAGGGAACATTTCTTTTCAGACAGAATGGTGATGCACTGGCACAGGCTGCCCAGGAAGGTGGTGCAGTCACCATCCCTGAAGGTGTTCAACAACCATGAGATGTGGCACTGAGGGACATGGTCAGTGGGCATGGTGGTGGTGGGTTGATGGTTGGACTGGACGATCTTAGCGATCTTTTCCAGACTTAATGATTCTATAGGTCCACTCTGTACAGTACAGCAACCCAAAGCCCAGTCAGCTTGTGGGAACCTCGCCAGCACCTGAGGATGTTATCTCGCTGACTGTGCTGGCTGCCACTGTGCTCTTTAGGACTCCTTGTTAGAACTCCCCTTGCCAGAGGGGAGCTGTTTGTACATAGGTTTCCTATAAACATTGGCACCACGGAACAGCAATAGACCACCAAGTATGGATATTGGGAAGGCTCTTGTGAAATAACAAGGTGATTCATAGTAGAAACATTCAGTGTTTTTACTGTTGTTTATAAACACTTCATTATAGGCTTGACCTGATTACCTTGAATCATTTTTTTCCAGCCGCATGGCTACTTACTTCCTTCTTCCTGATTCTTCCAAGTGTTTTATTTTTAAGCAGATGCTCTTTGGAATCGTATTCATGCCAAGTTTTGTCTTATGCTCTTTATCAGTACAACAGCATGAAATATTTAATAAGAAGTTATCACTGTGGCCAATATGAAAGATTAAATAGGTCTGTCAGCCCCAGTTCCTGAGGAGGAAACCTAGTATTCTGAGTCAAAACAAACAACATCAAATACACAGATAAAAAGTCAGATGCCAAAGGCAGAAGGAGCAGAGCTATTTTTGATTCTTAATTTTCTGTCTTTGAATTTAAGTCAGTCTTCCCCTGCAGAAGAGGGAACACAATAGGGAGCAAACACAGAGGGAACAAACCCTTGGGTGCAGGATCCCTGCAAACTGGTGGTCACCCAGTTGGTCTTGCTCTGCTTTTATCCCAGCTCCTTGTATCTCTGCCTTTCCCTCTGCCTGTATAACCAGCTGGCTTTTACCCCACACTCTCCTGGGGCTCTGCCCAAATGATTTAAATCTTTTTGGGTTTTTGCCATGGTGCAAGGAGTTGCTGAAGCCGCCTCCTCCAAAGACTGTTATCGGGGAAAGCCGCTTCCCGGCATGTCTGCTGGAAGCCCCCAGGGGATGACGGCAGGAGATGGCTCACGTGGTGATGATACGTCTAGACGGGAAAGTTGTTGAGGCTTCCTTCCTGGCAGCCCTGTTGGGGCCAGGTGCCAATGTGTGTTCCTTTTCCTGGGAGTCGTGCTCTCTGGTGCAGACATCAGTATTTCCCGGTGGTTTGTGGGGTTTCTGTGCTGGCTGCCCCACTAGAAATGCTACTTCTTCCCAGAGAAGCTAATGCTGATGCACTCAGTGTCTGCTGGCTATTGGTGCTTGTTTCCCACGTGTGATGGCTCTTAGGAAGCTACAAAACAGTATCTGTGCTCTACGGCTGTAATAGTGTTTTAATTCTTGTAAAAATGTGTACGTGACAGGCGGAGGTGGTCTCAGAGGGGACAGATAATCCTTGCAGTGTGATAAGACACATGTAATTTTTTTTTCTCATTTTGCTCTCCATGAGAGTCATATTAAGACTGGGAAAAAAAAAGTCATTTCATTTCTTACACACACGCTCCAGTGTACAGCTTGTACTGGGAAGACCCTTTGATCACCTGCTTAGCTGCTGCCTGTCAGCATTTGATATTCTCCTCTGTGTGCCAACAGACCCACGGAGATGGTGGAGTTACTGTACCTGGAGGGGTTAAAGAACTGTGGAGATGTACTGAAGGACAAGATCAGTGGGCATGGTGGGGATGGGTTAGAGTTTGGACTGGATGATCTGAGAGATCATTTTCCAACTGTAATGATTCTGTGATTCTATGAGCCTATGAAGCATTGTTGCCAACGTGACTTTCTGTAACAAGAAACTAAGGCTAAAGTAAAGCTGATCCAAGTCTGCATGGGAAAGGTGTGGGTGCTTCAGGTTTCTTCAGTTCCTTCTGGTTAGGAAATTGTAGTCCCTGTCAGGGAGGAAAGTCCCTGGCACTAATCAGCCCTACACAGCCAAGCCTGACGTGCAGCCATCGGCCTGAGATACTGTGAGCAATAGAGACCCTGCAATTATGTCTTCTGCTTTCCAGAGCTGCAAAGTCTCTGAGCAGATAAGAAGCTAAATTCATTGAGTAAATTATTCCACTGTAAATTATTCTCTCAACTCTACTGATTAGTTCTTACCTTGGAGCATACTTCCTGCCTGCCTGCCTGAAGGAAAGATAAAATATTGAATTATACAGTTCACTTCACAGCACCATGCATTCCTAACCTTATAGGGATATAGGGGTAGATCTTCAGATGATGCAAATCAATATGAATAGACAAAATCAAGTTCTCTCTTGAGCACAGCTTTCCTTCTGAACTCCTCAGACCGAAGTCGCTTTATGCCAGCAGAGAGGTTAGGCCCTTATCCTCATGGCAAGCTTTGGTTCGCTTGTTCTTTTTTTTGCTGTTGATGGATTTTCAGTAATTACATTGATTTTACAAAGGAAAACGTCGCTGTCCTCTCCAGCGACCTCCAAATGGATTTTGGTATTTGTTTGCAAAGGGTGAATAAACATTAGCTCCTTTTGGACAGTTTTGACTGTCCCCAGGAATATCAGATCTGCTAAAGGGGAGACTCTGTCAGTTTTGATCTGATTTAATAATGCAAAACTTGAATAGAGGTAACAGATGTTATTAGATCCAACCTCAGGCTATCTGTCCGTCAAAACATTATGAAGTCCTGAAATGATTAATAATGTCACTGTAATAGCCAGGAAGCTGTGGCAGTGAGTAGCTGCTGCTTCTGGAGCGCTATTGTGGCCATGTGCTGGCAGCGAGCTGCCTGTGTGCAGTGGGCAGAGGATGTGTGCAGGTCAGCATGCTGTGCCAGTGCTTCTCAGGCTGCAGAACCACTTCCCTGTTGATTTTTCTTTTGCCAGTGGTGTTCGTGTCCCACAAGCTTCCTGTGCATCCTCTGACCACAGCTATTCTTGTCTTAGTCTCAATGAATGACTGCGTCTATCTGAAATGCACACATACCCTCCCCGCTTCCTTAAATACATGGAAGGTTTTACTCTCAGATGTGAAGTGACAGCCCCAAAAGCAACCCACCCCCACAGAGAACACAGGTGCTCCAGCTTTTACTCTGATGAAGCATCAGAGTAGGACAGCAGCACTGAAATGCTGCTGTTTTGGGATGAACCATTTTTGCTTGATGAGCGGATGTTTCCATTAGGAATATGTTGTGAACCACATTTCCGGTGCAGCCACAGTCAGAACAATACGTGCAGTCATATTCAGTGGAAGGAGAACATCTGTAGCAGTTGTAGTTTATGGTTACCTGATCCCACTGTGTGGTTTCTTTCCTCAGTGCAGAAAGATAGATGCCCCAAACTTGCTGCCAGAAGCAATGTTTTATGTATTCTTGTGGGGCAAGAGCTGCAGGCTGGAATCAGCTCAGCAGGTGACAGCTGTCTGATGGCAGTGGTCAGTGTCTTACACTGGTTGGCAAATCCAAGATGCTGTTTGTGGGATGTAAAAAGGTATCTGGAATCAATCCCCACGCTGCACTTCTTCAGAGCTCAGTATCTGCCTCATTCTGCAGAGGTCCTTGAACTCATTCAGTACAAGGTCTCATTTCTCCCACATTAATGGTAATAGAGTTCTCTTGGAATAAAACACAGGGGAAATTGGAAGGACTTTTGGAGTCAGTCCCAGCTTTTTTCTCCTGTACGATGAGTGTCTGATTCAGTGGCGGCCGGATGAGACAAATCCTGCTGATGCTGCTGTCCTGGAGATGATTCTGTATACAGTGAGCTGAAGCTTCTCATCTGCTGGTGGTTAGTGTGAAGCACCTTGAAGGATCATGAGTAACTTCAGCAACATGAACAATAGTGAGCTGTAAATAGATAAGCATTTTTCATTGTATGAACACTACGTTTTCTGGGACTGCAGCTTTTAACCTATGGAGAAAAGCACTGGTTTGGGTTTTGATTTCAGGCGTTCTCAGGTCAGAGATCATTAGTCCAGGACAGAGTGTGAGCATTGCAGGCTCAAAAACTGTTTTCAGCATCTGCACACCCCTCAGGACATTGTACTGCTTGGGCCAGGCATGCACAGGGCTTTGCAGCCACATAATCCCTCTGCACTTAGCATGTTGCTGTTCCTCTAGCAGGCTGTTTTTCCTGAAATAAGGTGCGCTTTTTATCATCTGCCTTCCTTCAGCACACACAGCTGCAATGTGTGGTATTTATATGGGCCAGGGAGGCTGCAGTTGTGCCACAATGTCCCACCCAAGACCCAGACCCCGAGCATTCAGTAATCCTCTTACCAAAGTTAATATCCCCTGTGCTTCCATGATAAGCAAGAGTGAATAGAAATTCTCAATCTGCTCTATATCTTAAAGTTCAGGAGAGAAATTAACATACATGTATAATAAGCTATATTTAAATATTAACAGCATTGTTTTTAACTAGAAAAACTTTTATAATGGTATCTCCATTTACCTCTGCTATACAAACTTTCCATGGAGTCAGACATCCTTTGATGCTAATTCGCAAACGCTCTGTAAATTCCCATCAATTCTAATCCCTTAGCCTCCCATTCTCTGTAAATGTCTTAATGCCTTCATCCACCTATTAGCACTGGAAACATGGGTCTCTTTGGCCCCTGGCTCTATTAAAAGGAAGCAAACTGAGGCCTATTTATAGGATAATCTTGCCAGCCACCTAATCCTCTTTCAGTGGGGTTTATTTCCTGTTGGCTTTGTTTTACTTCTTAAATCAGTGCACTATGGCACTAGCCATTCAGAGTGCATTTCCCTGCCTTGGCCCTGACACCTGTGCTGCTGACCCCATCACACAGCTCAGGCTTTCTGATCAGACAGGCATCCATCTCAGAAGGGCAGAAGCAGCGCATCTCGGTTGCAAGGGAAAGCTGCTCACCCTCCAACACAAATGCAGCCTTTCTGCTCTCTTCTGTAGTTTCTGTACATAAACTGGCTTCAAGCTTGTGTAGAGGATGCCTAAGTTAGCTAGGGTTCGCACTACAGTCTGTAAGCAGCTCTTGTTTTAGGCGATGTTAATGTTTCTCATTTGAACAAATGGAAGATCAGCTCTGACACCAATTTAGATGCTGCTGGTTGAAAACAAATAGTTTCAAAGTAACTTTAAGAAGTCAAAGCTGTTCTGTAAAAATCAACCTTCCCTTCTGGATGTAAAGCAAACAAACAGAAAAACCAGGCTGTTGCACTGTGTGCTAAAGAAAATAGCTTTTATTTTGTAAAATATCGTTATGCTCAGTCAAGACAGCAATTTGTAAGTGCTTACAGGTTGCAGTGGTGGACTCTTTAATGCCTGGTGCTGATTAGTCAGCACTGATTGCCTCTACTTTTAAGGAAGAAAGTCCTCTCCTACGCACGCATTTGGGATAACTCCTTGATTACAGGGGTGAAAGGGAGAATTGACTTGCTTTTCCTGTCCTTATAATCACGGACCGTTGTATTTTTCTTATTTGTTACTTTCCTTCATGGTTTTGTGAAATGGTTATTTTTTCTTAACTAAAGAAGCCCTATGTTCTAAGCAGGTATTCTCTGGCTTCAGCATCTAGATATTTCCTATTTCTTTGCTGGTACTCAGTTCTCTTAGAGATTCTTCTGAAACTGTGTCTGATGACTGTACAACAGCCATTGTACCACACTAATGTGGCACTCATAAGCACAGTTCGTATCATGTAATTTTTACTGGGTTTCTAATTGGTTGTTAGGAAAGCTTTGCTTTAGCACAAGTTAATCAAGACAAACACAGTAATGCTGACTGTTTAAAGGACTCATTGTAGTTAAAGCCACACTGGCTGGTCATTGCCAAATCCCAGTGTACTGAGCCACAGCTAGCAGTCCTGTAAAACCAAAATGTAGGGAAGAGAGGAAAGGGTGTTATCTCTCCACTCCTTATTTTGCTGGTGATCATCTTGTGTTTACATTGCATATGGTGGCTTTGGGGTGCAAGGGAATGGGTATGAATTTGGTAACACAACTGCGTTTTCTACCTATCGTAGTTTCCAATGCAGCCCAGATCCCTGCAAAGGCAGAGCTTTCTCTCCCTTCCCTTAATCTAAAACCTTAACCTCTAAAGTTGATAGAAGAAACCTTAATCCACAGGCTGTGTCCTGCAACAGTGGGACTTACAATCCAACAGGATCTGTGATCCCCACATCTAATTCATGGGTTTTGAGTTGATCATGAAGTCAGGCTGCCAGGCTTGCTGAAACTGCAGTAGTGCTCTGGTTTGATCTATTTGGATGGAACATGGACAGGTTTGGGAATTAAATTTTTCCTGAATTTCAGTGGGGTTTGTGTACTGAATTCTCTGTGGGTCATTGGAAACATAGCAGTTTGCTGCAAATGAATACATGTGTATCATAAACACATCTCTTTTAGGAAATAAGGGGTTGCTGTGATGGGAGTGTTTAACCCTCTGATAAATCAAGCAAGTTTCAAACTTCAGCACTTTACTAGATTGACGTTCATTAACAAATGCACATTGCCAATGGTTTGCGCTTAATCACTGTCAATCATTATCTCCGCAAACAAGTAGTCTTAAACAATCTTTCTCAAAAATTAGTGGTGCTCATAGAATGCCATGAGGCTGAAGCTGCTGCTCTTGAGGTCTGCAGGGCTTGGGTCCTTGTGGTGGGAAGGGAAGATGGAACAGCAGCGCACAGCATTTTATGCATTCACCCATTGAAGCTTTTTTGCGCCTGCCCCCAAAATGAAGGAATGGGAATCTTACCTCCTCCCAGAATTAGTTTGTTATAATCCATGTCTCCAGTCTTCTCTTTTGCAGTTCCATATAGTTTAATATAATAACTCCTGCTCAGCTGCATTGTGAAGTCTTAGTGCGTTGCTGGCTGTTACTGGCAGTGGTGATATGGTACAAACTGCAAATGCACAGCCTGGGTTAGACTGTTTTGCTATGTTTACGTTTGGGTTTAAGGCAAACAGATATTGATTGCACTCTCCTTGTTGTATCTGTACTTTATGCATCCAGCAGGCTCTGCCTTGGCTGCCTTTAGGTGGAATTTGCGTGAACAGCCTTTTGTTGACATGTCAGAGTGCATCCTGCAGTCGATGCATGTTGGTTACCAAGGGTAGGGAAGTCGACACCTCCCAAAGAAAGGACAATTCAGCCCATCTGTGTAAGATGAATTAGCACAGGATGTGCCCTGTACTGAATTCCTCTGAAAACCTAAAGATCTTGTTGGTAGAGCCATGTTTCATACATAAGCATGGCTCAGTGAGATGGGGAGCCTGCACCACCCTTTGCAGAGCTCAGGCTGCCTGCAGGATGCAATGAAGCTGTCACTGCAGAGCCCACCAAGTTAGGTGAACACACAGCCGCTCTCCTGAAGCATGACACAATTTTAAATCAAAGCTGATACTTTTGAAGAGTCTTGAATTTTGCCAACTCTGTCAGGCTGCAAACAGCTAACATTTTCACCTTTGTCAAACTAGATTTAATGTATCTGGGAAAATAGACAATCTGATAATGCATTGCTACTATTGACTTAGAGGAAGGAGAGGGAGGCTCACTCTGCTCACATAGATCTCCCGGGGAACTCAATATTTGACTACAGAAGCCATGAGTCCTTTTATCCAGGCACACTTGATTTTAGAGGTGATATGCAGAGCACTGGCATTGCTAACAGCTCGGCTTCAGAGAATTTCCCATGGCTGTCACGCCTTGCTTTGCTCTGCCATGTGAGACTGAAGTAAGGCCTGGGTAGCCGGGGACTAAACTGCTCTGCCACCCAGCTTCTGTCCCCTCCTCGGAAGTGTCCACTCTGCAGTATTGCAGAGGTGCCTGGGCTCCTGCCAGCATCTCACGCAGTAGTAGCAGTGCTTCTCTGAGGCTCAGACTTCACCAATAAGGTTCAAATAATAAAAAGAGGGCTGATGCAAAATTTAGTGTCAAAAATTATTAGTCTAAAACTGAAATGATCAGAGCCTGCAATTATTCTCCAGGTATCTTTTTTTACCAGAATACAATGCTGATGCTCTTTGTCACGAAGCAGAAACATGCAGTGAGGGCTCTGTCAGTACATTGGATAGGCCTTTGTGAAGTGTTCCCCGGAGAGCTGTTTTCTGAGGAAAAAGTCTGAGCCTGCATGAATAAATGATGTGCTGATAAGTTTGTCCGGCAATACTGGCTCTGCAGTAAAGCAACCTTAGTTGGTTACTGTTCCTCAAGACTCTGTTTGTTGATGCTCAGGGCAGAGCAACAAGTGTTTCTTCCACTCTGCTAGCAAAAGTACACAGTGCTGAAAGCCACAGTGAGAATGAAGTGTGGGCAAGACAGCACACAGATGTCAGGAGGAGTGTATGTTCTTCTTTCAGATGCTACCAGCAGTTGCACTGTGGCACTGCTTCAGTGCAGAGCACTGATGGGGAGATGGCTGCTGGCTGTAGCGTCTCCTCTGCATACCAAAACAGAATTGCTTTCCCAAAAATGGATTGTGAGTCATTCGACAGCCTTCTGTGGCACATAGGCCTCGTTGGGAAAGTCCTGACAAGTCATGTCCTCCACCCTGGGCTCTATTGGAGCTTTTTGCCCATCCCTTCAGGGCAATTTGGCCGATCCCGGCACTGTCACTCATTGTGCGGTAGTCTCTGGTGTAATGAGGGGATGCAGTAACCTGGACCAAAGCTATTAATAAAAGCTCAGGCCATCAAACTGCTCTGGATGTGGGCTTTGCCACTGTCCCTTCTGAAGTGCAGCCAGAGGATCCCATTGGCTGATTCTTCCAAATTACTTGCTACTACAATACAGTAGTTGAGCACATTTCCCATTGAATGCAGCTACTTTATAGAACAATGTTTAAGTTGCTGGCCTAAATTATCCCTTAATTAGGTCATTTTTCCTAATTGATTAAAAATGGGATTTCAAATTAAAACAGAAAGATTGAGTAACATCACACAAATGATATTATTCAAATGTGAAAGGGAAAAAAATCATCAAAAAGAAAGGATCATTATATTGAATTGCAGATCAGCTGTAGATAAGACGTTTGGGATTGTTTTTCAGAAAATCTATTCTTTTCCATCTTTGAAATTAGGGCAAAGAAGCAATCAAATGAAAAAAGTTTAAAGCCCAGTAGAAAAAAAAAGCCATTACGACGCAGTTGATCAAATACAAAATTATTATTACACATCATTCATGGTACGGTGGCACCTAGAGACCTACACTAAGCCCAGCAGGCACTGTGCAGAGACAAATGAGCCCTGCCCCAGAGGACTTGCAACTGCAAGTCAACAAGCCAGGTGATGAGACAAAAATTAGAGAGCAGGAGTGAGTCAGCTTCCAAAGCCTGCGAGCTGAGTGGAAGGTAGCTCTAGAAATATGGCCAACACAGGTCCGTGGGCTACGAGAGACAGCTCCAGCACAGACATTTGGTGATAGGAATGCAGTAAAATGCAATGCTTAAATATGTATTTTTACTCTCATCTTCAGTAATGTAATTCTGCCAGCATCATAAATAACTAGAGAAACAAAGCTCAGATTTCTTCTGCTGAGGGGCCATTTGGAGACAGTTTTCAGGGTAGGCTGTTCTTTGTGTGGTCATTCAGTTGTTGGTTTTGTTTTGGATTTGCTTTTTATTTTGGTGAAAGAAAATAAACCCAGGCAGACTGTGCACAATAGGTGAAACCTGACACAGGTGTACTGATTTTTATTTTTATTTTTTTTACAGTAGGCAATTTAGGGATGTCAGCACTAAAGGATATTGACTTCAGTGAAGGTCTGTCAAACACCTGATTTTCTGGCTTCACTCCCACCATTCTGATCTGAATTAAGAAGCAAGTCGCCACTTCAAGTCCATTTCTGACAGTTTCAATAATGTTTCACTGAATAATTTCCTTAGGAGAGCAGAAGTGCAGACTGTGTGCTCCCATTTTTGTCTCCTCCAAGCAACTCTCTCCCAGCTCTCAGCAGGGAACCCATGTAGGCGTTTGTTTTCATGTCTGGATGAGCACTCCATCTCTGCCACACTTGTGATTTGGCTGCAGTCTCAAACTGTGTATCAAAATTGGGTGTCCATCTGCTCACATCCCCTTAAACTTGCTGTCTTCTTTTAGATCTGGCTTCTTAATCTCTGTTTTCACCCTAAATGCTGTATGGCGCCATACTGGATGGCTTTCTGCCGTCGTTTGTAGCTGGTTGTGCTTGAACCACAAATGCACCCGGTAACACCCCAGAGATTGGCTTGGATTTACCACCCTCAATCTCACATGGGAGCAGTCAGCACCCAGGCAAGGAAGAGGATAAAGACAGGACAAATGTACAACAATATCTTTGCAGCTTCTAGTGAATCCTCATCTTGGAGGTTCTCCAAGCTGGTCAAAGCATCTTTCCTTACTACCCTAGCCCTTCATCTTTTGTCCTGTATGAGTTGTACAACTACATGTTGCGTCCATACAAATTTTTGGTATACATAGCACAGAGTGTCTGTGTGTATACAGCATGTATTCTTGGTCTGTTGTTTCCAGTTCTCACATTGAGCGTTTAACATGATAGCTTCTGGTTCCTGTATTCTGAGGGTCAGCAAGTCGTAACCGGTTTATTCCTCTACTCTGTGCCATCTGAGATCTTCTCCCATGCAACCCTTTCTGTCATTCCTTTACCACGGTACAGAAGCTCTGTCTGTGACTTCTGAACAGAAAGCAGTTGTTTCCTTCAGTTGATTTCATTATCCATTTTGGAACCCTTCCTAGCCATTCTTGGATCCTTTCTGAGACCAGGACAACAGCTGGTTTTTAGGGTGCAATGGCATGTTACATTTTTGCGGTGGCACAGCAATATCTCTTGTTCTTTTTAGCTTTAATTTGTTGACTTTTTAGATCAACTCTGACATGCCTATATCTTAGGAAAGTTTATCTGATTAGTGTACCACTGAACATGCACAATTACTGCAGTTTTTATCTATGATTTGTTTTGCATTTATTGACCTTGAACTTTATCTTCCATTTTATCTGGCATTTTATGGCAGATCTTTCTGCAGCTGTTTACAGTGAACTTCTAGCTTTAAAACTTGAGTAATGTGGGAATATAGACAAACCGTTACCTTGTTATGCATGACACCTTATCAGTAAATTATCTCAACAGGTTGCCCCAAATCTGCTGTGGAGGAACACTAGCAATAACCTGCCCCATTCCTTCTTATTTTTTTCTATTATTTATTTTAATCAGTGGTCTACTTTGTTTATTTGCATGATTGCTCAGTTTTTTGAGCTGGCTGCTTTGACCCCCCAAGGGGGCCACTCCTATCTATGTACCCAGCAATTCTTTCACACTGTGGGGTGTAAGAGTCCTTTTCTCTTCCAGGTCTGGACTGACAGACCAGCTTCACCCAAGACTGAAAGCAGGGTATTCGCACAACCAGGCAGGAGCTCGGCTCAGCGCCAGCTTAATGCGGACTGTTGTCCGTGCCAGGCTTAGCCCTACAGGTGGGAAACAGCTTCATCTGTGTGTGAGTCCTGAATCCTCTCAACTCATGTCACTGCTTCCTTCTTGCTGTGTTCTAGCCACCAGTGACTGCAGTTCGTTAGGCATTAACAGGTGTCTCTAAGTTTGCAAGTCTTAAATGCATATTCCCTGTATCTCCTAAGCAGCGACCAAACACTGATCAGAAAGAGTGCAAAGTCCTTGTGGTTCTGTAAGTTGTTCTGTAATCCTGAAACAATTTTGACATCTTAATAAGATCTTTATTGCAAGTGTCTCTGTTAATTTGGATATTCTTGCATATTTAACTTTCACAGTGAGCATTCTTTGCTGGAAAATATTTAGTCCAGCTATGAAAGGGGGAGGTTCATGTTGGGTATTAGGAAAAACTTCTTCTCAGCCAGATGGTGAGGCAGTGGCACAGGCTGCCCAGGGAGGTGGTGGACTCACTGTTCCTGGGGGTGTTCAAGAACTGTGTGGATGCGGCATTGAGGAGTATGGTGGGGATGGGCTGGTGCTTGGAATGGATGATCTTAGAGGACCTTAGTGATTCTATGAAATGTGAGGAAGAAAGTTGTAATAAATTGTAGTGCTTCGTAGAAGGAAGAAGATGGAAAATACAACCATGAGTTTGCTTGCTGCTGGAGGGGTTGCAAATATTTTAATTTAGAAATGCAGAGAATTACTCAATTCTTATCATCTTTTCAGTTTTTCTCTGTGGCAGTTGTACAAAATTTTGGACCTCTGGGAATGCAATCAGAGCAGACTGGAAGTATGAGAGTTTCTCATGCAGAAATTTGCTAGAACAATAATTCAGTGATTGTAGTATCTGGGAAGGAGAAAAGCACATGTATCATTCTGCATTTTTGAGCAGAAATTCCCAAATGCTGAGTTTTGCAAACTTTGTTACATGTTTACAGTACTGTCATCCCTGTGTTTGCTGTGTTTATAGTGGGATGATACCCCCTTCTTAGTCATTTACGTGTTCACTATGACTCACACTCTTGTACTGGCAACTGGTTCTCCTTTTCTTTTGCTGCCCAGGCTGTTCTTTCACGACACCTTCTATTTACTTCCATTACTCCATCCTATGATAAAATGTGTGTTTTTGCTTTATCACCTGTGGCTTTCTGTTTTGGTAGATGGGTATCAGACACCAGAGCACTCATCCTTTTCCTGGCAAAAGTCTGCTGTCGACCCAGCTGGTTGATCCCACAACTGAAAAAGACTGAAAAAGCCAAGCACATGGGAGTGCATTGGATCTTTTCTGCCTCTTTTCCCAGAGACAAAATTAATTCTGTAGACATTTTGCCTGGCCCAAAATCATGCCACTTAGAAAACTGTTTGAATAAGACTTGTCTGTCACGATTTAATTTTTCAAGCTACTCCAAAAATAATTGATTTATATTTATAGAATTCCTTTCATCACAAAGGACTCCATATGCTTTTCAGAAAGATATTTCCATTCAAGCTATTGCTGAAACACAACCTCTGCTTAACTGCAATATTAGTTTACAGCATGAGGCAGGAAAAAAGGTTACCTGAAATACAGCCATTTTCACTCAGAATTATCCCTTTTAGGAGTCAAAAACTATGAAAATCCACATGATTCTGGTGCATGAAATTGGACCAATTATATGGTGTTTAGGAGGAATATTAACATTTCTCATTCTGAGAGCTATAAGTACTTTTCAAATGTCGCCCATGACATCTTTAATTCATTCTCATGCCCTGAGATTTCTGCCACCTGAAATGTATTTTTACTTTATTTGTTGCAGCTATTCAGGAAGTTTTATACTGACTTAAAAGCAGCTTTCTTTATAGCATCAGAAGACTTTGGGCTGTGGGTAAATGTGAACTTGGTAGGACAGGTTATGATTTGTTAAATTTTGTACTGGTGAATACTGTGTCTGAACCTACCTATCTTAAAAAGAAAACTGAGTTTCAGTAGGGTTTTTTTCAGTATTCATTTTTCACTGTTATTTTCTTAGGAGTGGATTGGAAATAATAGACTATTAGTAATTGCTAAGATGATTCATTTTAGTTATAGGTCTTTACATCCATTTACACTGAAAGTAAGCTCAAAGTATGCACAATGTTAGTTGCTAGTGCAAAATATCATGAGATCATTTTTGACAATGATTCTGTGGGTGCTGACTTACATGATGTCCTCATTTCTGTTTTAACAACCTGGTTGGACTGCAAATGAGGGTGGAATCTGGTCTACTGAATCATGTACATTTGCTTTTATTTAGCGCTATCTCTCCAAATCTTTTCCTACCTGATTGATAATTGGATTGAAATTATCTATAATTACATTGTCTGGGGCTTTGTTAATATCAGCCCCTAACCAACTGTACTGCATGTTTGGGTGCCCACTTAAGATTCTGTGAGGTGAGCAGGGCTGAAGGGCAAACTCCAGAAAGCTGCATCACTGCAGTCTCAGAGCCATTAATTTTGTGCAATGATAACTTTGTACTCAGAGAGCAATATTCATTACAGGCAAGAAGGGAAGCATGCAAGTCCTTAATTAACAGTAGGATATAATCAGCATAAAGTAATAGTTTAATGTTCTACAGAATCAGTGTTATAGCCTTTTAGACTGTTGGTTTTTCCATTTTAGACAAGGCCAACACAACATTGTAATTGTCTGGATGCCATTACCCAACTCTCATTACTCTCCAGGTGCTAGCTCACCACCCTGTTTCCTATGATTGACCCACAGGTTCAAGCATGCAAACTGCCCAGGCTCCCCAGAGACCTCCATTTTCATCATGTACATGAATAGCAACTGACTTTATTTTTTTCCCATAATCCAACCCACCAGACAGATTGTGCCTGGGTTTGTAAAAAGGACGTGTTTTATTTTCATCATAGGATGTGCTACATTATGGAAGCACTTGCAGAAAGCTATCTAGAATGCCTGGACTTGCCCCCAGTCCCGCTTTGCCACAGGAACCTGAGCGTACAGCAGCTCCTCTCCACTGTGCACGCACAGGTAAGAAGCTGAATTTATGTCCATGCCTGTCCACAAGGGAAGGAGGTGAAGCAGCAGCTGCTACTCTAACTCCTTTGGGGGGACCTAAGTACCAGAGTACTGCTTCAATTCAATGCCTGAGTTCTTTCAGAAGGCAAGGATGGGTTTATGTTAGTTGGGAACATCGCATCTCTAGAGAAGGGCACACTTTCCTCAGTGTGGCCAACCCTGATGGCAGTCCCCCAGACAGAGTAGACAAGCAGTCTCCTTGCCGGTACCCCCCTAATAATAGCTAGAAGGATTCACTTTTGAAATCTGGTGTATCTAACAAACTTGAGAGCCTAAAAATGAGCCTCAGAAGCTCCAAGACAATGCCAGTGAGAACAAGTGAGACCCACTTGCTAAGGGAATACACAGGGCGTTTTTGTCCTTGCACAATTCACTTAGACTACAGAGGAAGCAGCCACTCAAAGCCTGCCAAAACACCACTTCTGCCCTTAAAGGCAATGTCTGAGAGCCTCCTCCAAGGGCTTTTAAGGAACTGTCCCTCCCTCTGCTCTGTCATAAATACCTGTGCTGCTCCTTCATTCTTTCTTGTATCCCTCTCCGTTTTTTTATTCCACAGGCCAGAACTAAGGCATCTAGAAAATTCTAAAAAAAAATCTAGAAAATCTGCTTGCCAGCACATACTTCCCAGGGGAGACTGACCACTCTGGCTGTTCCTGCACAGCTGGAGCCTTGCATTAGCCAGGACTCCTGGAATTACTCTATGAAAGCAAGACTGTGCAATTGCTAGTTCCTCAGCCTCACAGATAAGGGCTGGGATTGCAAGGCTTAGTTTCAGAGAGGCTTAGGAAAGACAGAAAGATGTTTCAAGGTTAAAATATCTGTTGTGTGTGTCAGTGAGGAAGGGAGATATATAATTCCCAGAAGACTAATTCTGTGTGAAGGGAAGCACTAATTTTGGAAATGCCATACCTCTGCTCTGTGGGAGCATCTAACACTTGCAGTTCTTCAGGTGAGCTCCAGACTGTACTTCAGGAAGTGAAATGACATTGAATTCCTCCTTTCCCTTCAGTCTCCTGAAAGTAATGCCTTCAACAGAGCACTTCATTTTGACTAATGCAAAAGTTCCTGTGAATATAAGCATTAGATTGCACATCTCTTCCGTTGCGTTCAGGGAAGATTTACAGTAGGGTAGTGAGAGTTAATGTGTCAGACAAGACTAAATGTGCCTCTCTGTGCTAAACTGCATCTTTTCTGTTTTTTAATTTTCCTAGGTTGAGAAGTCTTGTCAGAAATCTCTCCAATGGATTTGGCCAACCCATGTCCCTTAGTTTTTCACTGAATCAGACTTAAGGTATGGCTTTTATTCTCTTCAATAACAAAAGCCAGATGCTAAAAAAGTAGAATAAGTAGTCTCTTGGTGCCACTTAGTAGACTAGGCCATAGGGAATTGCTTAAAATGGAGCTTTTGTTTCTTATTTAAGTCAAGACAGTCTATTATCTATCCACTGTAGTTCATGTAAGCGTTTGTGCATTCTTTGATTCAGAGGGTTGGTTTGTTTGTTTTTTCCCAAGCCTACTCTGTCTTAAGCAAATCCTTTTTTTTTTTTTTTTTTTCTGAAATAAACCACTAGAGCATATTGATATAATGAAGCATTGCTTTCAGTCTCTGTGAGACTACCATGCGAGTACCATCTACCATGGGGAAAACATATTATGATTAGAAAGCATATTTATTCTTGATTCTGCCCAAATGGTTTCTTCACACATTTGTATAATGAGGACTAGAGAACTAAACACTCCACCTAGAATTAAAACTGCGGAACATTTATCCAGACCCTTAGAAAGGACTGAATGTTTTTAAATAAACTGACAGTTAACAAAGAAATGTTAGGACCACCTGCAGTGACTCGCACCAGTCTCAGCAGATGAGGTTTACCTTGTGGGGGAGCTCCTCTGAAAATATAGCTACCTGCATCCAGAGCCAAATGTGAGCAAAAAGCAGAACTGCTCCTACCTGTGTCAGGCTTCCTGGAGATCCATCACGGGTAGCTGGATGTAGTCCCAGTGACAATCATTTGGTGTCCAACAGAAAGCACTAATTCAGCTCGTGTTTAGTGATGTGCTCCAGGTCAATGGCTTTGTCCTACAAGTAAAAGGTATAGGAGGTAACTTATGCAGAAAAGACATAACGCAAAAACCTACTGAGATAATACAAAATTTGCATTTTCTCCAGCAGAGTCTGGTTAGACGTGTGGTGAACTCCCATCTCATATAGAGCTTGCACTGCAGGGCACAGTTAGCTTTGTCCAAGATTTCACTGCCAGCTTGGCTCGCTTATTTTTGCTGTTTTGTTTTAAATCCAGGCTAAAATTCTTACAAAGTCTTGACTGCAGGACTGCTGCTTCAGCTCTTTCACAACCATCTTTTTGGTAAAGCCAATTCTCTTCTTCTGGAATTTTTAAAAATGTTTCACCCATCTAACCCCAAAGTAGCTGGTCAGCACTTTGCCCAGGTTCACTTAAACCTGGAGTTGATGATCCGTGTCTGACTTGGCATTTACACTGTGCCCACTGCAGTTTGGTGTGTGCTGAAACTGAAATCAGTGACAATATCCCTGATTTGTGGCTTGATAATTCATTTGTAAAGGTTCTACTTACATTTACTTTGCAGCAGTCCTTATGGCAGGCCAAGTTCATCATAAAAAAAAAAAAAAAAGCATTGGATTTCTTTTTTCATAGGCTAGACACTTAATGAATACATCTGTTATTTGGAATTCAGATGTTTGCAGATATAGGAGTGGGATTTACAGCTGCAAAAGAGAACAAATTTTAGAAGACACTGAAACCACCTTGTGTGGATCCTGCCTTTTATAAACACCCAAACACACACCACCCACTTGGACAAAGGCAATATATCCAAAAGCAAATTGAATGAATTGCACTGCCTGCTTTTAGGAAAATAATGTATTTATTCTTCATATGAAATTGAGATGTTCTCTCTGTCTTGTTATGAAATATCAATTTAAACTTTATAACATATTCACGTTTTTACATACGCAGTTTCAGACCTATTGTTTGAATAGATGTGCACCTTTACTGACATGACTGTGGGCTGCAATGCAGGCCAGAGGAGCCACGTTTAAATTGCAGGAGAAAAAAAAAAAAAAAAAAAGCAATAGATGAAACACTTGGAAATTTTAGTCCCAAGCTGGAATCTGACAGTTCTATAAACAAAGCTGCAAAGCTGCATCTATGTCACACTTGGAGGATGACAGAGCGCTTATACCATCCTACAGTTATTTATCAGCTTAGAGAACATTCATTCATTCAGAAATTAATTGGAGAAGAGTCAAAGAGTCTTGTCCTTGTGACCACCTCCTACAAAACGCCTTGGATAACAGCAGCATCCCCACAGTCACCCAAACATGGCTACACAGTGTGCCTGCTCACACGTACTGAAGTAAATTGAACATGTGCAGAGGGTGGTGAGCTGTATTCTGAAAGCACTGCATCCATGGCCTGCAGCTATCTATCTCCTACAAATCACTGGCACAACATTTTCATGTTCAAAATGCTCCAAGACATTAGCGAATGAATGAATCAAAAGACGTTCTCAGGAAAAGCAATAAGTACACTCACACAGTCACAATGGGAATTTCATCATGGCCAATACAGCAGTGCATCTGAATCAAAGTGGAGAGATTTTCTTTCTGAAAGGGCTCCTTTTCTTAACAAAGCAACGTCATCACAGGCATTTTGTGAATACTCTTACAACAACCACGATTAATAAACACTGCTGGATGCTAGTGGGGTATGGTCTAGAAATCAGGACAAGTGGAATCTTACCTTTGTTTCTCTGACACGGTCATGAGACACATCCAGGATTTTTCAGAGCACTTTTTAGCAATTCTGGATAGCCAGCTTGCAAAGTAGTGCATGATCCTGAGGTCTGGAGGGAACAGAAAACAGCTGTGCGTAAAGTGAGACACGAAACCACAAGTACCCTAAACCACTGGTCAGTTTGGGCCTATTTAAAGATTGCCAGCTTATACACTTATTTTTTGAATTGTAATGAGTTCTTGTAAAGCATTCTGAGGTTGCAAAATGGAGACAGCTATTAAAGAGGCTTTTTTTTTTTTTTTTTCTTTTTGACATTTTCTATTTCTGCTGCTGTGGTGTTTGATTACATTTGAGACATGGGAATATACAAAAGCACACGCTTACCGTGGTGTGCTGTTTACAAGGTTATTCTTGCACGTGCCCGCTTGCTTGCTCACTCCCACATACAGCCACACTCCCATTACTGTTACCATTTCCAAGGCAAGGAGATGCTGTGCTTTATGGGCCATCTGTCAGGCAGTGCTGGGGCACTGTATATTGATGCCATGTTTGTAGCTATCTCTTATTTGAAACAAAGTTCAGTTCAAAGCACTTCCACGTATAGAAAGGGGAGAAAAAAGATGTTAATGTGTTTAGATTACATTAAAATTTTAAGATTAACTAAAAGAAAGGGAGAAAAAAAAGTCTGCTAATGGGTAGAGCTCAGTGGAGAGGCATTATTATATTACTACTAATGCACATAAAGCATCTCCTATTAAAAAGGGATGGCAGTTTTACATCCTATTAAATATATCAAAGCTGTACTTCAATTACAAATCCTTTCATATGCATGTTTTAACAAATATGTCTGATAATAGAGTGCAGCAGTAGCTTTTTAAATGCTAAACAAGATCCCTACAATACAGCTCACAGATAGAAAAGTACTAGAAGAAGGAAGGTCTATTTGACAGGGAAGGGAGAGATGTATTTCAATATTTTCATTGCCTTTATAGCTCGCAAGACAAAGTTTATAAACCATTCCAGTGAGCATAGTAGGACATTGATAAAAGAGCACAACCTGCAACCAGTATACTGAAAGAATTTGCAAGCTGTTGTTGTTTTTCCACACTGTTATCTTGGAAAACAAGCTGTGTCCTAATAATGCTAGTAACAACAAAAATAAAAGCAGGCCACGGTTGGCTGAGCCCTGCCTTAGAAAACGTAAAATCTCAACTAGCCCCAGAAAAGTGTACCTTCCCTAAAGAGAATCCCTATGCCCAGAGGAAGCTATGAGGTGCCGACACGTGGTCCTGGCCTCGTGGACTTGACTCACCTAGTGAGCGTCTCTTCCACAAAACAACAAATAAATCCTGATGCTGCTCTGGAGAACCCAGCAAGTGAAACGGTGTTCTGCATGAGCAATCTGGTACTCTGTGACCTAGGGGGAATAACAGCAATAGAAGGGTCAAAAGCAAGCCAAAGAGGGATCCAGCATGACCCTGAATTCAAGCTAATAGGTAAGTCCCTTCTACCCCTGCAAACAGTTGCGAGGGCTGGGTAGAGGCACTGCAGAGTCTCCAAGGCCCTGTGGGTAAAGGACTCTGCTTATTGCGTCGTTTTCCCATATCTGATCTTAGTAACAGTGTTAGCACAGCAAAACTGAGCCTCTGAGACACCAGAGTTCAGCTCTGTGTTTCTAATTGTGCCTAGCCCCTAGCCTTAGAATTCTACAAAACCTAAGCTCTGTTCCTACTCAGGGTGAACTGGAGTCACAATGTTAATCAGATCGGGCAGCAGTCTGCCACAAGCCAGGCTCCATTTGCATGGATCACATATTTCTGACATCTGGCATGGGAATGAATGAGCCTGTGCCTATGGAAATGCGTATGAACCCACAATTAGCTTTTCCAGTTTGCTGATGAATCAATTAAATAGAGGTTCATAAATCTTAAAAAAAAAAAGAGGAAAAAATTTTGATCATAATAAAGAACAACAGTAAATTCTGCTTAGCCTTTTTTCCTTGTGGATTTTTTTTTTTCTTATGGAGATACAGAAGTTGTAGAGATTTAGTGAAATGTAGTCACTTACTTACCTAGGAAATAATGACGAGCAATAGTACTGTAACGTTGTCACTCTAATATCCATAGTGCTGGGCAGCAGGGTGGCCTGGTACTCACAGTGCTGGGCCTTGCCTTGCTTTGCCTGTCCCCAGCTGCTCTTCGTGGCTGTGACTTATACTGCCTTGCTGGGTTCTCTGAAAAGCAAGGAGGGTGGTTTGTGACATCTGCCTCCTCTTTGGTAAGACAGAAGGGAAAGCTGGAGCTGGGTCATCTCCCTTCTCTCAGATCAGCACAGGGGTCTGCACAGTAGAAGTCAGTATGTGCAGAGAAACCATACCAGGACTGCAATAACATCATAATAGCTCAAAATAGAGGGATAGAGCCAGAGAAAGAGGCTGTTGTCCCTGATTGCTACCCTGCTTGAAAGTCCAGGAAAAACAAAATCTCATAGTACTGTGTGGGCCATATACACCACTTCTAAGACAACCAGGCTTTGTGAGACAGATTCTGTCCACCTTGGCCTTCAGGAAAGTTTCACCCAAAGGAAATGCAACCTCTCTTTGTCTCTCAGCCAACTCCTCTGGGTAATATAGATCAGTATCACACCATAGAAGTCAATATTACAGATTCCAGCTGGCTAAATTGGCTTCAATCCACTGAGTCAATGAATCAGATGCTCAGCAGGTGATATACAGTGTTTGACTTGCCTAAGCAATCATTATGTCCAGAGACTCAGAGATCTATTCTGGAGTCTAAGCAAACAAGATAAAATGTGTTCCTCTCCTGGCCTCATATATATCATTTCACATTTAAAAGATTTCTTGAGTTGGAGGCATCAGCATTTACTTCCAGCAGCTCCTGGTTTTGAAAACTGAGAGTACTTAGTAGTTGTGTTTATTTGTGCTGATTTTTTTTCCTTTTCCAGCTGCCTCTATTAGCACAAAGGCTAAATGAAAATTCAAATCACTATGGTGATTAGCTGCAAATATTGCTTTTTGCAATGGGTTTGGTGTCCCAAGCAAACAAAGGACCATTCTTCAGTGTGCTGCAGACAGCACAATTGTGTACCTCACAGATGTCTCAGTGCAATCAGCTTCTCATTACTGGACTAAACAGAACTTTTGATGGAGCTGAGAGAATCGAGTGACCTGGGGCAGGAAGCAAAGGTTCCCTTACCTGGCACTCTGTATTTCCTCCCCCGCAGGCATATTGATTACTGAGAGGCTGTTTGCTGAATGAGATCCTACTCAGCATGAATGTAGCTGGAACAAGTCCTATATAATTAAAGAAAGGAAGGGAATAAATGATCTGTCTAACACCTTACAGTTATTATCCCACAACTTTGTAATCCACAGCCAGGTTCTCTTTCTGCAGATTTTATCTGCAGAGACTGGGGGGGAAAAAAAACAACAAACAACAAACCCACAGCTGAAAGCTTACAAATTACACATGGAAGAAAGGAGTTGTTTCTTGTGCTAAGAGGATGCTGAGAAAACAATGCTGCCTCCTGAAGTGGGAGCTAAGGCATCTTGCATCAAATATGAAACCTACCTCTGAGATCATTTCAGCTGAGGTAACCACAAGCTCCTCAAGAACTGAAGCAAGCCTGCAGAAGAGGGAAGAATCAAAATCTGTGGTGCTTCAGCACATTTTTATGTGCTTGCTAGGCTGGAGATGGAATTTTTAAGGCATGGAATTGGAATACTGGATGAAGAAAGAAAAGCTGTATGGAGAACAGAGGACTATTGCACAGCTTCAAGATAAACCAACGTAACTAATGGCAAATTATAAAGCAAGGAAGTATTTTAAAAAGTCAGAGCAATAGTAGGGAGATTTCTAAATACATAGCCACGGACTGTAAACACCACGGCGGCTGAAGATCAACTTCATCTAACATGCCACAAGTAGCCAGAGAACAAAGTGATAGAGATGAAAGGAAGTACAGCAAGACAAATGCACACAAGGACACCACAGCACCTGCTAGTAATATGCCATGCCACTAAAAAGCTAACCAAAATAAGAGAAGCTAGATAGACAGAACTTTTCACAGGGATTTCCAGCTGCTCCCAAGAAAAGGACTCGCAGCAGGTCTCTGTTCCCAGAGAAATAATCAAGAAAAGTAGAGCCTGTCCCCAGTGTTGTCAGTAGATCACTGTGTTGCTCTGCATATTATTACTTCTTTTTTGCCTCAGTTTCCCCACAGTCTGTCTGTACTGACTGTGTAAAGAAGAACATGATCAAATCAATGAATAAGGAATAGGAACAATCAGAAAGGACACAGTACAGGACAGCAGGCGAATCTCTGCCTGTGACTGGGCCCAGAGGAGCATTATGAGGGTCCCACTCATAATAAAATTTCTTAATATTAATGCGAATTCTGGCAACAAAGCAGATGCTTCGATATCTGAGAAAATGACAGCTACAATAAAGACCTTCTCAATGCTTCAAGGTCTGAGCAGTCTCCCAGACACCTTTTTCTTAACACCCCCTTGTCTCAGCCCCAAACAGTGAGGAAGTTAAAAAGAAAAGACATGATCAATAATTAAAAAGCTGGAAATGAACAAATGGAATGAATTGCTCCAAGAAGGGCGAGGAGAGAAACCTGAGAAATATCATCTATCTTTATCTCTCAATCTGGCAGAGGATTTACAAACCATCTTTAAAAAGAGAGATTCTGAGGTTACGCATTCAGGTTTCTGAGCGATGCCAGGTTTTTTATTTTATTTTTTTCTTTTTACATTATGCTTCCTCATTTTATGACACTTCTCAGACTTGAATCATTCACAGCAGATGGCTCCATGAATACTGGATATTTCCATAAATAATGACAGATTTCCCTTCAGTCTCCCCACCCTCCCTCCACTCCACATGCCCAAATCTTTTGTGTGCTAGCTGCAGATACACATTCAAATTCTGGTCAGCAAACAAGCCTATCTAGTGCCATTGTCATTCCTGCAAGCCCAGTAGAATCAGTAAAATAATGAACTTATCATCCCATTTGATTCAAGAGCATTTTTTCCAAGCAATCCTTAGATAGAAGGGAAATGCAACGCAGCATTTAATGAAATTGAATACTTTTAACACTGGAGAGCCACTGCAGAAAGCATCTGAGTGCTCTGCGGCAGTGGGAAATGCCGGAGATAGCTGGTGAGCCAGATTAGCCACACAGTGATGGCAAGGCAATGCTCAGGTCCTCTGAGCACCTTTGCCACCACAGAAGCTCTGAGTAGTTACAGTGGGTGAGGAACTGGCCCCAAATTTAGCTACAGAAATCCTGCTTGCACAAGAGGGACTGCTAAAAAAAGCAAAGAGCCTCACAAAAAGAGAGGAGTGCACAAATCCTTGCTGTTGGGTCATGGCATTTGTTTGATCTACCTGCAGTAAATGATGTGTGACGCTACTGTCTTACGGAGATAAAAGCAAGGTGGCTTTTAATTCAGGACATTAAGAGAAAACATTAAAAACTTCTTATCAGAGCAATAATTTATGGCTAACTTCAAGTGCTCATAATCTGCCATCTATATACATTTCTATCAAATGACCCTGTAAATAATTAATAGATCTAATTCTGTCAGTGTTGCCAGGGCAGGTTTCCCTGCAGAAGGTTAATGCAATGATTTAATTCTTTATTTATGTGATTAGCAGCCCCAATCAGGCTGTTTTAATGAGGTCGCAGGCAGCGGATTATCTCAGCTGACTTGCCTGGCAGGAGCCCCAAGCGCCCCGTTCTTGTGGTATGAGGTACACTTTCTGTCCAGCTGCCCCAGGGCAAACCATTGGCAGCTACTGGGGGCAGAGCAGGGGCCCCAGCAGGGCAGCGAATGCTATTTAGCCCTTTTCTAGTTGCCCGAATTGTAGCTGCATAGTCCAAGTAAAACACAGAAACAGGGATTCTTAATGCACATCTGCCTCAAGATTCATCTATGCCTATTCAGAAAAGGGGAATATCACTATGAGGAGACATGGGATAATATGTCACTAGCAGTGCCTTAGGCTCATCTGTAAAACTTAGTGTTTGGATTAAATCCAAATGATGATCCTCCCTATGTCAACAAGAGAACCTGGCAGTTATTAGATTCTTCCGGGGAAGGAATTGATACAAGTGCTGCTTTCTCGAGATCTCATAAATCTGCATTTCTATGTACACAAAAGCTTGACACACACAAATAAAACAGAACCAGAATACATTTCTTTCATTCCTTCAGTCATTTTTCTTTCAATTTTTCACCAAACCCAGCCCACCAGAGAAAAGAGATCTCTCTGCAGGCTGCTTATGGAATTAAGAGCCCAGTTACTCAGATTCATTGGGCCACCTGGGATCACTGTAACCCCACACGTAGTGAACAGCCTCACTCCTGTGATGAGGGCCATCAAGCAACTCTGCTGTGGGCCATGCTGATGTCAGCGGATCTGATAGCAGTAAGGGAGCACCAGGAAGGCCCCACCTGCCTGGCTGGGAAACAGAGAAGTCTCGGCATTCCTTCATTCACAGCCTCCATTCACATTGACTGAGAAGGGCAGAGGAAGCAGCTTGGATATTTCTTTTCCTTCCTTTACTTTTCTTCTGTCAAAGGCATCTTTCCATCTTTCCAGCTCTCTAGTGACCTGCTTTTTGTTTGTTGTTCTGCCTTTTTTTTTTTTTTTTTTTTTTTTTTTTAAGTTATTGAACCTTGTTTCCCCTGCCAAACTGCCTACAGCTCCTGTTCTGTTTATTATACTCAGCACAGAAAGGAATGAAAAGGAATGAATCTTGGAAGAGAAACAAAAGCCTGCAATAAGCCGTATTCTCAATTACCCTGTAGCATGCCGGCTGGGAACAAGAGGAGTTGCCACGCTGACACATACAGCTGAAAATTGGGTTTGCTAGGTACAGCAGTGTTAAAGGCAGCCTTTCACTGCCTCCCTCCCAGGCTGCCACTGTGCTGTGCCCTTCGTGAGCGCTCCACCACTTATTGGCACAGGTATAAAAGCAGCCCTTGGACAAGAGACAGCTCAGGTAAGCTCTTGAGAAATCAAAGCAGGAAAAGCAGATAAAAGGCAGCGGTATTTCTGTCACTAACTCACAGACGGGTTTATTCTCTCTAACAATTTCCACCTTGGCAAGCTCCAGGTCACTAAAACAACATCAAGAACAATGAATTAAAGATACTGAAAAAGACTATACAGAATGCAGCATTCTCACAGAAATGTAGAAACTCCCCACACTTCCATGCATTGGTTATCCTCAGGCCTCCGTCAGGCTGAGCACTTTGTGCCTCACTCACACTTGCTGATTTTCAGTGCTAAATCCTGCTGAAAGCAGATTGTCAGATGCAGGAATCTCTGCAGGGAACAGTCCAGCAATGTGCTCCAGTTGTTCAGGAATAACTGAACAGGGCTGGATAAAACACGGACGCTCTCTCTGTGCACAACAGTTCCCCTGTCACCCTGCCAGGTAACGTTTTGCCTTCTATCATTTTTAAAACTAACTATGGAGGTAACTGCAATATTTTCCCTGAACGGGCAAACAAAGGAGCAAAGCACCAAGCCCACCAGCACTGCCTGTTCAAGATATGCATTACTGCAGGACTCTGCAGAGAGTCTCCTAAAGACCGTACTGTGTCTCACACAAAGCCACATCCTCCTTATTCTCGTGCAGCAGCAGCTGCAGGGACCACGGGAGTAGAAGGAAGGGAGCAGAGCAGCCAGGCAGTGCTCACACATCCTCACCTGCAGCAGTGGGCAGTGAGCCAGCCTGCCCTTTGGGGGCAGGGGGAGGAGCAGAACATACCTGCTCAGTGTGCAGAGGATGGCTTTCTGGGGATTGGTTTTCCTTTCTTTTTTTCAGGAAGCATTTATCTTCTGACAGTTTGTTTGTTTGTTTTTGTTTTTTTAATTTACAAACAAAACCCCACGGAAGATCTCAACGCCTACAGATCCCTTTGATTGTTTTGTTTGTTTGTTTGGGGTTTTTTTTGCTAGAAGAACTAATCCAGAAAACAGAGACTGATGAGACCCCCCTTGTCCCATATCTGCCACTGATTCCTAGGGCACATTCCCCTTGCCCTGTTGCATTTTTACAAGGATTGTTTGCAAAGTGCTGTTCTCTCTGATAATGCATCTTAAGACTCTGTATCCCTGAAGTTTCCCTCTTTGATTTTGCATCCTGATTCTCTTAAAAACACATCCTCATCTGCCTCTTATTTTCATTTCTGGATCTCTTTTCAGCTGTGTGTTCACTTCTGTGCCTGTCTTCATAGAGACATATCTCTGCATATGTGGTGTGGAGGACAAAGCAAACAACTTCTGGATCCCCTCCCAGGCTAACCTGTGGAGAGGGGCTGCTTTGTATTTGGGAGAAACCCTAATTCTCACATGACCCTGGATCCTATGGCCCTACAGACACCTCTCAGAGGAGCCATCACAAAAAACAAAACAAAACAACACCCTAGAAAGCTCAGTGTACCCATGCTGGGCACACAATCACACCTGGTCCTGTAAGCCACCTGATGTTCATAGAATTGCTCAGGATGGAAAAGACCTTAAAGATCCAACCCACAACCTAACCATACTACCCTAACTCACCTCAGCCTAACAACCCTCAGCTAACTCAAGTCCCTGAGCACCACATCCAGACGGGTTTTAAACACATCCAGTGACTCAGCCACCTCCCTGGGGAGCCTATTCCAGTGCTTAACAATCCTTTCTGTAAAGAAGTGTTTCCTGATATTCAACCTAAACTTACCCTGGTGCAACTTGAGGCCATTTCCTCTCATCCTGTCACCTGTCACCAGTGAGAAGAGACCAACCCCATTCTTACTGTAAACACCTTTCAGATATTGGAAGAAAGCAATAAAGTCTCCCCTCAGCCTCCTTTTCCCCAGACTAAACAGCCCCACTTCCTTCAGCCTCTCCTCAGAGGGCATATTCTGTAAAGCCCTTCACAAGCTAGGCAGCCAAAAGCCAGAGGCTCAAATTCAGTGGTGCAGAGGGCTGAGCTTAGCAGAGACAGAGCAACAAGCACTTTTGGCCTAACAAATTAAAACTGCACACCATTACAACATGGACAGCAACGCTGTGCTATTCCAAGGAAGGGAATACAAGGAGAAGGTGAGCAACACCAAGGCAGGACTCTGGTCACCACTGCCCAAAGGACAGGGCCAGATCAGAAGGAAGCTCTCCAGGCACCTTCTTACCTTCCAGCATGTCATCCTAACAGGATCTTTGTGCAACCCCTCCTTCCACTGGCAACACACTTTCATTCACTATATCTCAGATTTTAGGAGGAAAAAGGCTTACACTGAATGTTACTAGCCTATTTTCTTCTCTAGCAATCTGATTTACCCATCCTGAGGGCAATAGTGATGGCTTGATGTCTTAGGGAATGTACAACTCACATACTTGCCATAAATAATGGATAGCATATTACACAGCACTTAATATTTAAGTACCTGAAGAAGTAAAAGAGAATGGAAACAAAATGTCATTAAGGGACTGACCTGTTTAAGTACTGCAGAAGGTAAAGAATATTTCAACTTCATTCTACTTCCCATTTGGCCGCAGATCCAAAATGAAAACTCTTGAGATGTTTCTCCAGCCACACTTAACACTACTACTTAAAACAAAGCTGCCTCGCCCAGCACCCTGCATCTCACTGTACAGCAAGCAGCACAGATGTCTGTAAGACTGCATAAAACCAGGATGAGCTTGTGGAAGAATATTCTTCCAGGCTAATTTTTACCTCGGACACTTAACAGACCCAAAGCTGACACCTTTGTGTTTTAATCATTCCTGATGTATTCTTTTCCATCCTTGAATTTTTGGAGTGCTTTCTGAAGCTTTGTGACTCTTTCTATAACAGTAACATGCCACACAACTTTTTTGTGACAAGGAAGTCCCCAACCTTGGTGTATTTAATTTCTTTTGAATTCATTTCCTTTTAGCTTTATTTGACGTGATTCCTATCAGATCTTTGCTTCCAAAACAGTCTGCAGAACATTTTTTTTTCAGTCACTTTCTCCAGGCTACATATGGTTTTATAGACTTGTATCAAATCTCTTCCTTTCAGCTATCTCTTTTCGAAGGTGACAAGTCTTAATCTACTCAGGTGTCCCTGTCACAAAAGCCACTGTGCACCCACATTGCTTTGGTCATCCTGCTCCGTTCCTCCTTCACATCTGATGTGTTTCCTGAGGGGCAGAGGGCAGGGCACCACGTGCTAGTCACAATGGATGTACTGCTTGGATTTAGAAAGTGGCATAATTATGGTTGCCACTTAGCCTATTCTGTTCCTAGCATTCAATTTTATGAGTTTTTGACCACTGCTGAAAGCTCTGAACTGACAATCACTTCAACTTATCTACCAATATCCAACAAAACAAAACAAAACAAAACAAAACAAAGCAAACAAACAAACAAACAAAAAAACAGGAAAAAAAAAAACCAAAACACTGTTTCTGAGTGATAAAAATATTGGGACTCTTTCTTCCTATTTACATTCCTTTCTGTTTATCTGCACTGAATTTCATCTGCACTTTCCTAACCTGGCTCTCAATTTAAGATGGCCATTTTGCAAACTGATTCATTTCCCTGAAAAAATTGAGCTCATCATCCAACTTCACCATCTGACTGCAGCCCCGCTTCACCTTGTTTGTGAGCCTACCAAACACCACAGCACAGATCCCTACAGAACCAGACTTGTGACTTTCCTCCACAGTGACAACTTCAACCTTTTATTTCTACCTCCCACTTCCCAATTTTAATCAATTTTCTGAAGCACCTCACTGTCGTTTCATGGCACCTGCATTCCTTAACAGCCCTTTGATGCTTTTTGAAAATCCATGTAAGTTATATCACCAGTCTGGCCCATCCACTCCTCCAGTCCTACCCGACAGATTTGTATATCATGATTTTCATTGCAAACCCCCAGATAGCTCTTTGTCACTGATATTTACTGATGTTCCCACTCATTCCATTATTATTACAGTTTTTGCTAACATATTTATTGCAAATACTAGGTTTACCACTGTGGGGTTCTGGGAACCTCACAGGAAACACTTAAAAAGGATGTTAAACTGGTGTTTGTCTTCTGGTACCAGGACATAAGCCAGGAGTGCACACTGGAGGTAACACTTGCCCTATTTCATCAACCTGCCAGGAAAGACATCCCACTGTGGGAGTCCCCCACGATCCTCCACAGCAAATACCATGAAACATCTCACTTTTCTAAGCACTCCTTCTGCATAGTTATTGCTTACTGGTCCTACAGACTCCAGAAAGCTTCCTGCTTCTCCTGTGTTTGAAACAGGATTTACTAGGGATTTTTTGGTGCTTTTGTAAATTTCTCCAATTCTTTTGGCCTTTCTTACTGCATTTTTCCCTATTATCTGCCTGTCTGGGTCTACAAGCCTTTCTATTTTTCTCATTTGTCAGGCCCAATCTATCTGAAGGATATATTCTTGCTTTTAGTAATAAACTTTTCCTGCTGTTTAGCCATCTTAGTTTCCTTCTTCTTTTTTTTCTTTTTCTTTATTGTCCGCAAGGTGATAAATAGGATACATTTGCTCTAGGATTCCATCACCATCTTTAAACTGTCTCTATGTTACACAGTAGGACTTTACTCTTTTAGTTTTGTCTAGCTTCTCCATTTTAAAATCAAGCGTGACAGCAGTGGATGTTTTAGCTTTCCTTGCATCTGCAGGAATGCTTAATCTACCTGCATCACGGTCCCTGCAGCAGAGCGGACCTTTGACAATGATGTTATAAACTAAGCACAGTCCACTGGCCTGGCTCTTAGAAGTTGCTCTTGTGGCTTCCTTGACTGCTGCTCCATAAAGTGGTCACTGATGGTCTCAAAGAACAGACTTGACGTTGGGCCTTGATATGACATTTACCCAAGCTACAAAGGGGTCATGGAAATTGTTTATCTTTATTGTGTTTGCTGCCCTTAGAAGCACTCTGATCTCTCTCAAAATGTCACAGTCACTGTCTCACTGTTACTATCCTGGTCAGTCAATGGATAATTTAGTCGTAATGCAGTATTTTTCCTATTTAAGTGTAAAACGTGAGTTGCTGACAGGGCTATTCTATTGATCTGATTTGATTTCAAACTAACACTAAGCAACATCCACCACCGCTATTTGACTCCATCTTTCATGAACACTGTGCTGTTTGGTCTTACAGTGCCCCATGACCTCCGTATTCCTCCTGGAATCTTTCAGTAGGTCTGGTAAGTCAATACCATGGCTTAAAACTATTTCTTAGGCATTTTTACAGAATCACGTGACCCACTGCTCTGGTTTCTGACTTCTGACTCTGCAGCTTGCTTAAATGGCACGTGGTTGGCACCAACAGCTGTTTTTCTTTCTTGATTGACTGCTGCTGATTCCTGCCCTAACCTTGAATTTAAAGACACAAAATTGTTATTGCAAGTGTTTCATCTCAGAGGACACCTGCCTTCTGTAAGAAACTAGTTTTGACTTAGATTCTTATGCTAGCTGAGTTTGTTTTTTTTTTTGTCTCTAGGTTCAGTCCAGTTTTGAGGAAGTCTGTGCAATAAATTCCTGGTGACATCAGAGAAGCTGCATCTTGCATGTGCCTTACTAGTACATATCGCATCTTAAAATCTGTGCTCACTTCCTCTTCAACAAGAAGAGGTAAAGAGCAGAGCTCTTACTAAACCACTCTATTCCTATTGAAGATCTCTATATACTCATACATTCTCAGGTGCCCGCTGATAATAAACTTGTATCACACAGCCAGAACTACAAGAGCACTATGAAGTGACATTCGCGCTGTGAAGCCTTAATTTAGGCACCACAATGATTAGAGTGTTTTAATATTATAATAACTGATAAATAGACTATGTGTCAGACATTTCATTCCCTTTTAATCAAAACTCCTAGTCTGCTAAATTAATCACCCCCTTGGGGTACAGTAGCAGATTTCCAATTTAGTCATAGAGCATCATTAATAATGAAAAGTTCTGGAGGCAAATTCTTCTGTTCATGTTCTTTTGTATGATCGAGCAGGTTTAAAGAGACAAGACGGAGAACACAGAAGACATCAACACCTCCTAGCAATCCAAATAAATAAACATCATTTTTGATGTCAATCCTTTAATGACTGTCCTCCTCCTTGAATATTAACAATATCATCTCAAAACCTAAAAAGCTAGCCAGAAGAGTTGTGATTTTACCAAATGGTATTAACAAAACTAAAGCTTAAAAAAGCATGAGAAATTGAGAGGAATGCTGCATTTTGAATAGCTCTTCTATTGTGGCATTGTACTTTTGGTTTCATTAAACTGTCTAATTACAGAGTGAAAGTGTTTCTGAACAAGTTTTCTTTACATATAAACTTTCATTTTTTCTTCACTAAAGTAATTCAGTAAGTAAACTCAGTAAGTTTGCAGGTGACAATAAGTTGGCAGGAAGTGTTCCATGTGCCTGGGAATAGAAGGCACTTCAGAAGGATCTGGACAGACTAGGCTGAAGCCAAAGGGATGAAGTTCAACAAGATGAAATGCCAGATCCTGCATTTTGGCCACAAGAACCCCAGGCATCATTACAGGCTTGGGGCAGAGTAGCCACTTCTTCCACATGTGGAAGAAATGGACCTGGGGGTGTTGGTATGAGCTCAGCTGAATGCGAGCCAACAGTATGCCCAGGTGGCCAACAAGGCCAATGGTATTCTGGCTTCTAACAAAAATAGTGTTGCAGCAGGAACCAGGGAGGTGATCATCCCTCTGTACTCAGCTCTTTTCCAACTTTAATGATACTACGATTCTAAATTTTTTAGAAAAACATCTTCTGTTCCGCTGAGTTTTAAACATACTTCTGTGTAAAGAATAAACTTATTCTCTACCCACTAATAAATGTGCTTCATTTTCTGCTCAAGAGGTCTCCAACTACAGATACAAGTTCTTGACCTACTTGGTGACAGTGGTATTTGGGAAGAATAAAACGCTTCGATAACATGAAGCGGCAACACTCATTTTGCACCATTGTAGGGAAGCATGTTTCCTTTCCATCCCTGTTTGAATTCTTTAATGCAAAAAGAATGGCAGGCTGCCTGAGCCATGAAACTTTCAAAAGGCACAGGCTAGGCTACATTTTTATCTGTCCATTTGCTTCTCCTTACCTGCTCTGCTATGTGCAGCAAGGGCACAGGTACTTGGGACTAAGTCAGAGTAGCTCCTTTGCCATGCTCACCATTCCCCAATACCTTTACCCTCTGGCACTTCTGCCAGAATCAACACAGTGAAGGTGGTTTTAGGTAGCCACCAACTACCTTGGATTTACAAGTTGGTAGTCTGCAAACACTGCAGCATGCATTATATGGTGGGTTGTTAGAATGCCAAAAAGTAATGCAGGTTCACCTCACACGCTTGGATGTCAACTGAAGTAAATACATTGCTTATTCAGACAGACACAGCTACAAATGTTAACACAGCAATTTATCTCCGTACCTCTGTATCTAAGCTGTCTGTGTTCAGAGATCATCTCATCCTAATGGTGAGCTCTAATGATCTCTTCTTAACATTATGGCTCCATGAGCAATAGGCAGGCCGGTTCTCCCTAAGGAGAGCGCCAGCTAGAAACAAAGAGCTGATTAAAGGACTGCCTTCTTTTCCGGGGCTCTGGTGAGTTTCTTTAGGCATGAAGCTATCAAATAAAACCCTTTGGCAAATCACTCTGGTGTGCTGGCAGCCCATCCTGCTCCTGTCCCCTCCTCCACTTGAAGAGCCATAAAAGTCCAAGGCCAGAGACTGCTGCTGAACCAACAAGCAGGAAGGATTTACAGCCAACAGTAACTCCTGACCTCATCAAACTCCACTCTGGGCCATTTATCACTCCTCTGTTGGAAAGAAAAAGCATCAAAGTGGAGAGGAATCAGGAGAGAAAGAAGGAAGGGAGACTGAATCACAATCACTTTACCTTCACTAAAAAGTACAGAAAACCCCCCTGCAATACAGACACGTGCCTAAATGCCCTCGAGTGCCAGTGTCCGAGGAAAAATCCCCAGTCATTAAGTGAAATGGATTTTAAACAAATGCTGAAATTCATCAAACAGCTGAGAACCTTTTGTCTGCAATTTCATTGCCATGGCACTGTGATAACCTACAGACACATAGGTGAGAAGATAGCTGGAACTATGGTGCTCCAGCATCTGAGCTGCTAGCAAATAGCACAGTCAGACGTGTGCTGCAAGGGTGTCTCAGGGTGGGCAGAAAATAGCTCTGCCCGCACTGGACTCGCCACAGGTCTTGCTGGTGCCGTGAAAAATTATAAAGATGATCAGTGAGAGAGTTGGACTGCATCCTGTGAGAGACAGAACAGAAAGATCTTGAAACCAGAGCTTGGGGGAACTTGAGTATTCTGATCATCTGGGCCTTTTACTCAAACAAATATTGCCCAGAGGAATGTTTCTTAGCATCTGCCCTACCATCAATGCACACCCTGGTTTCTCTTCTTCCACTCTGTATTTTTTTAAATCATACGCAGACACAAAAGGTTCTTTTGGGACAGTAGCAGAAAGTCCCTGAAAATAGGGAGTAAAGGAGGAGAACAAAGGCACAATGCCTTTTTTTCTGCCTGTCCTTCTGAATTTCAGGTCCTCCCAAGGATGCATCTAGGTGCCTCAGAAGCAAAACAGCAAACTACTCTGAAAATCCTTCCTTTATGTTTTATCAAAACAATCTGAAGCGGAGATGCACCTGCATTTTGCCTGAAGGGAATGGCACTGAGAAGAGGATCACAGGAGCTTTATCAGCCTTCTGAACCACACAGATCTGCCTAATTAAGACAGTTGGGGAAACAGCAGACATTTATACATTAGGAGATAGAGAGCTGTTCTGCATCTCAGCCACCCTGTTCTCTTAAGATCAGTAATTTCTGGGGAACCAATGGCTGATGCTAAGGTGGGAAGCCCCTGACATTAGCTGTGAAATCACAAATTCTCGAAGGACCCCAAAAGGTTCAGGGCAGGCAACACAATTTCTGTTTCTAAACTCAATCACTCAGTGCCATAAGTGAAATAAAGACCAATGCAATGCTGAGATGGCACAGCAAATTCTGTTGCTATGTTGCAGCAACAGACAAGAAATGTAAAGATTACAGCACGGAATAAAGAGCAATGTAAAAGAAAGACAAAAATAAGCCACCAAGAGCAAGGAGTACTTCCAAAAACACTAACAGAAAGTTGCTGATTACGGGAGAAATGTAACTTATGTAAGCACATTAAATGTCAGAGATTTCTGACATTTATATATGGAAGCATCTACTAAGCACAAGTTCAGTGATGTGTACAGTACTCGAGGTGCTGGAAACCTCTGCTGATAACAATATAAAATTTAAGATAATAGGATTTTTTGTATATAAATATGTTAATAAGGTGAAAGCTCTTTCTATGGACTTGCAGACTATGGAAACATAACACATTTATTGCTCTGTTATTCCTGCTTAACAAACTTACTTGACTTAAACTTTGGCTATCCTTATTCATCAAGATTCTACTTATAATTTCTGCTCATTCCATCCCTTAGTGATACCATATGCTACTTCCTATCTTATCCTCAGCATTACTTTTAAATCTAATAAACAATAATGATTAAATGCCCTACAATAGCCAACACCTCATTTGGTCCTCTAAGTCAAAGAGCATACGTGAGTGGGACAAAAAAAGCCATGTTTTTCTGTGTAAAAAGATTATTTGGGCTATGAAAAGCAAGTAGAAACAAAAAATCAGCCCTAATCCTGAAGGCTGACCTGTTAGAAGGAGCGAGTTGGGAAATGCAGTTTGTGCTTCTCAGCTGCTGACTCTCACCCATGGGTTGGGTGAGGGCACATCCTCAGTGCCCTGCACAGCCCTGGGGAGGAGAAACCAGCACCAGGCAGGGGCTGAGGGGCACGGTGGGCACAGCTGGACTTCTTGAGAACCTCTTAGATTGTAAGGAAAAGCGAGACTGAGGCTACAGAGCTACAGCATCCAGAAAGCATCAACGTTAACCAAATTACCTGGGGGGAAAAAAAAAACACACACACACAAAAAAACCCGCACTCTTTCCCTGAAACGTGTTATTTATTTAAAAAAAGATATTTTCCATCAAAACTCGGCACTGGCTGGCTGCTCAGTAATTCTAGCACCAGACAAATTACAACATTCCTCACTACAGCTTTCCAACCCAGTAATCCTACAAGGAACTGCACAATCAGAATTTTTAATGCCCTGGGAACTGAGTTAATACCAGATGGTATCCAGCTATATTCATCATTATAATTTCCTAATATTATATTAACATTTACTAGTTTAGCACTTGAATCATCTAACACGACACTGCTAAAATGTATGTCCTGAACTCAGTTCTGTGCAGAACCGTTTTGACTCTCTCTCCTTGGCTGTCATTTCTTCAAGTTTTTAATAATCTTGATCTTTTAACATTTTATGGCCTTACCAAAAGCGCAGGCTTCTACGTACAATATTATTTTGTCTTTTCAGTTACAGTCACAGGATTAGATCAACCTGTAGGTGCTTTTGCCTTTTTAATAGCATCTAGGTTTTTAATAATATCAAGATGAAAATGTTTCTTTCAAATTGAGTAAAACATGGCGCATGGTGCATCTTCTGCATGGGCAAATGATCAGAGCCTCCAATTTGCTTGTGCTGTTATCCTTCCTGACAATGCAATACAAAACAATTTTGGATATCTCTTCTTAGCCAACTTCAGGCTGTTTTCTACTACAGATGCTTTAAATTATACTTGGTTGTAAAGATTAACAGTGATTATTCTTACAGGGTTTTTTGTTGTTGTTGTTTTTAAAACTCACATAACATCCTTTCAAACTTTGCTGGTGCACATTTGGAAGAATTCTGCATTTTATTCAGTTTTGGCAACAAAAAACAAAGCTGTTCAAAGCTTGAACAGCTGTAACCCAACCACCACTGTCCCAAGGAATGAGCCCTTTTCCAAAGCAGAAAAATAAAGCAAAAATGCCTGCCAAGCAGCATGTCTTGGCTTCCCAGCGACTAGCACGGTATTTTGAACAGTGAATCTGTTTCCCTTTCCAATATGAAATAAATAACTTGCAGATAAACATCCCATACGACAGTTACTGTGAGGGTATGGGTTTGGCAAAGCTATGAGCCGGTCCTGCCAGCCCCAGTTAGAGCATAGGATTTCTGTTCTGATTGGAAACAACACTGTTCCTCCTTCAATCATATTTCTGCCTTTCTTTGCCTTCATCCCCTGCACTAACCACAGAGGCGCAAAAATGCACCACTGGGGAAAAAACTGGCACGCAAAGAATCTCTGTTCTCTGTCAGCCTGATAACCCACTGGTCAGGTCTTCAGCTGGGACACAATGCTGTCCTGTTAGGGATGCTGTCTGACTTAGAGCATGATGTGCCTCCAGCATGCTATATTAAAGGAGAAGCATAATTTAGATGACACCAAGATGACCTCAGGCTTGAGGATACTCCTGTAGTCACTCACTTTCTGATGTCTTACAAATATAATTTCATTCTGATACACAGGTCATGAGAAAGCAATGTCCAGAAGATGGCTTTGAAAGCATGCAGCAGTTTCTAAAACACCATTCTCAAAAACATCACTAAATAAAAAGCGAACTGACAAAAAAGCATGACATCAGTTTTTTGTTTTTTTTTTTTCCCCCTCTGAAATGGGGTTATCAATAACGTATCATTTCTTTTAAGGGAACAACTGCAGAAGTACACAGGTAAATGACTATGGTAATTTACTGTGACTCCTTATTGCTGGTTAGGCTAAATATACTTCTCAAAATATTTTTTCTGCACACAAGAGTCCTTGCTACTGTGCCTGCTGTATATCATACTATGGAGTTTGGCTCCGTCTCCCACGACACACACAAGTGACCAGCCTGCACTAAGTACCCTACAACAATACTTTTGCTGTTCTCTGTTGTAATAGTGAGACATAAATAACCACATTCCCTGCTAAGCTTTGTCGCCTTACTACCATTTTCAAAATTGAAGCAGATACTTGGGTGACTCAGGATCGAAGGGATTAAATTGCAAGTGCCACCTATCACAGTTCCCACTGAAAACAGCAACATCTAAACATTCAACAAATCCCTCAGATTTGTCCTGCCTCAGTGCATCCTGAGTCCCATCGAAGTGAGATGTTTATAAGGATCTAAACCCATGATAGCTCTCAAAGTAGCACATGTAGGCTCCAAAACTCCTCAGTAACTGCAGAAAATATATTCCAGCAACTGCTGCAATGCAGGTCTTAAGCCACACCAGTCTGTGGCCTGCCTGCCATAGATGGCAATGGCAACAGCTGGGGTCTGATGGTTTGTCAGTATTTCACTTTCTTGCATGCATTATATTTTTGGTGTGTTAAAATAGAGAATTTACCAATACAAACAGCAGCATTGTGAAGACAAACTGTTTACATATGCCATAACAATCATGCTTCAAGTTTGCTTATTCAATATCTTCTGCATCTACAATTTAACCTCCAAAAGCCCTCTGAGATTCTCTACCTGTACATCAAAGTGAAAGGTGACCACCTCTGCTCAGTCAGACACATGCAGCTTGCTCTTGGAACAACACTTAGCCTTTCTCACCCTTATTCTAGGTCCCCAGATTAAAGCTGGTCAAAGTAAAATGTTACAGTTTGCTAAAAAGCAGCAGAAAAGAAAACAGTGGGATCTGGCAGCAGACTTGCCCCAGCGGAAGCAATAACAAATTTCAAGGTCTCTATGCTATGAATCTGTCCTGAGCTTCTCCTCCATGTTACTACATGCTACTACAGAGCAAGTCTCTTTTCATTTCTCTTCAGTCATCATTAAAAAATAAAAACAACACAGACACCAAATTGGCTGGAGGGCAAGAGAAAATCTGGCTGAAACCCACTCTTGATGACATTCATTGCTACCTGAGACCAAGGCTTCAGTCCCTATTCTTTCATGCAGCAGGAGAGTAACCTGAAGAGATCAGATGAGAGTAGAGGGGTTAATTAAGAAGCAGCAATTTGTGTTATACTACCAGCATAATCCACCATCCACTGAAATCAATGGAAAGGATCCCTGCAGTTAATTCAAATTAATTAACCCAACTAGGACTGGCTCTTGAGTGCAATATGCAGCAAGCTAGAAATCAGCAGCAGAATCTCATTGTACATTACTTATGCAAGGAATTAAAAGCCAGTATAGTTAGGACAAACAAAAAAGTATCTTCTATCTGTTATTAGAGTCACGTGTGCCCCTCTGAATGCTACATTTCAGCTGAAAAAAAAAGCCAAATAATTGAAAACAAAACTATAAAACTCTCTTTCTTTTAGAAATGAAGAAAAGCATAAATTGTTGGAAATGAAATTCTCATCAAGGAAAACCTGCAGCAACAGGAAGGAGAATGCAAAAATTGAACTTGCCATTCTGAAAAATGTTTTTTCCACACACAGTTTAAAAATGTCTCAGCAGTATCTAAAGGTAAGCAGAAGCAAGCCTGACTACCGTGGATTAAAATGTGCCTTTCCTGCTAAGGCACAGCCCCCCTGACCTGCAGCTAAATTGCTAGAAGGACACTTGCATTTCTTAAACCAGTGCTGAGAACTCAGAGCATCAGCTGAGCCCTGTCTTCAGCAATTGCTCCTAGGCTGCTCCAGCCCCAGACCTGCATAGCACAGGTGCTTCTAGAGCCCAGTACCAAACCAAACAAAGATGCCCAAGCAACAAACATGTCCTTCCCTCCAAGGCAATCAAAACTCCATTCTCAGTATTGAAAAGAGGACAAAACTACACCTTTGCATCCTATGACACAGCATATGAAATCAAATTTTCTAGGTGAGAACAGCTGAGACTTCCTTACCTGTGGTCGCTGGTCAGAATTACCCACTGGACTATCTGGCTGGTCACAGGCACAACATGTGCCAGGCTGGGCATGAGCCGTGTGTTTCAGTGATGTGACTTCAAGGCTGACAGTCCCACACCCAAATTTTTCCTCTATCTTAAGATTTGCAGATCAGTGAATGGATTTTCCAAAGTATAAAATAGCCAGCTACCTAGAGACTTTTCTTTAAGCATCCAGAATGTGCAACTGAAATTAACTTCTGAGAGGAGAACATACAGCCAACCAAATTATTTGGATATTTCCTGAAATCTTTTGTTGTTACTCTAGTTGAAAACACAGTTTTCCTGATCTCACCTAACAAGAAAAGTTCCACTGAAACTGGCTCTAAGTCCCACGCTTTATGAGTCAGGGCATGCAGCTAGAGTGTTCCTCTCCCAGGGAGCTCCAAAGCAGAAGGAAATTCAGTCTCTGGGAATTTCCAGAGGGTCACACAACTAACAGACATCCTACGTCTCTAAATGACCCCCCATGTCTTTTATAGGAGACTGTGGAAACAAGCTTTTTTTTTTTTTTTTCCTTTAACAAATATCACACAGTAGGTAAAACGACATGGAAGCTTTAAATCCAAATCAATGAGCAGTTATTACCTCCCCAAGGTCACTCTGACAGTTTTATTACCAATGACACAGGAGCAAATGTTGCAAAAGCAATGTGGCAAAAGCACTGTGTATTACAGCTCTGTGCATGGCGGGAAGCTAAATTACCTCAGATATTGTGCCGGTGATAGTTCTGATAATACGTTTCAAGACCAGTCCCAGGTCACGTCACATCCATGGATTATGTATGGAACTGTCAAATTTTCCAGAAAACCTTCTGCTGCTCTGTGCATCCATCTGTGGGCTGGTAGCCACTCTTGCAATATCACTTATAATTATAAAGTGCCAACACGTATAAATGTGGGAAAGCATTTAGAATTTAGTCTTGCATATACAGTACAGCAATGCAGATTGACTTCTAGCTGATCATTGACAGACCTAAAAAAAAAAATATCTATCTACATTACATCCCAAAAAGCTTTATAAAATGAAGACAGAAATACAGGAATATGAATACAAGCCATAGAGGAATGCCACAAGGTTCCTCCTACCTAACAGTATGTTTTCAGTGAGCAGCCTCCTAAAGGCTCGAGCAACAACCTCCTTGCAGACTGGAAGAGGCATTGTTCCTCAGAGGAAGGCAGGCAGCCTCTCCAGCCTCAGCCTGGTACTCCTTCTGCAGAAGGCATGTGCTCTGCTGTCTGGCTCTGGTGTACACGCACAAAGACACATGCACACACAGTGCCGGCGCTTGCAAACACACCAACCCCAAGCAAAAAAGCTTTACGCAGTTTTCTTTCGAGAGACATGCTCAAGCCAGATGGAAGTATGCCCAAAAGCACTGGAAGGAGCTCAATGGAAACACACTGGTGCAGCTGAGCTGGGTTTGTTCTACACTGTTAGAGGCAGGGTTGGGCAGGTTTTCTCTCTTACCAAGTACCAAGGAGGTCTGAATCACAGAGAGGAAACCTGGCCTGGGAGCGACTGAAAAGCACAGAATTTCTCCCATCTCTTGCCTCTCCGATTTCTCCAAGGAACTTCTGTTGTGTTTGTACAGCTATTCTCTATTGCCAATGAAGGCAGTAAACAAATAGGAAGGTGCTTTTAGCACACATAAAAACACAAGCTTTGACAGCCCCACTCTCGAAAACAATAGCTCCCTTCCTTTGCAAATTAATTTTAATAACTGTGGCTAGTTTGCTGTGAGTAGTTTTGCATGAACACACACAATTAAATTAATATGCAAATGTTCCTGCTCCCCTGAGAATACTAAGAGGCATTCTTTACAGCGTGTGAGACAAGGAGGAGGAAAAGAAAAAAACTCCAGCAGTCCCAAAAAGAGGCTTGTTGAGCAGGGTGGGACTTGTCTTTCTTTGGCTAAGCCACTGAAAAGGGTTTCGAGCCTGACTGAAACAATGCTTGTTCATGAGGCAGAAATAAAGGAGGAAGAGGAGACAAAGGGAAAAGACCGGAGCATCCCAAGTTGTTAAAAACTGACCTCAGCAAGTCTAAATCTTCACAAAGGTGGCATTTACTGTGTCAGGCCTCACAAAGGTTCCCATTCTTCCTTCGCCCATGGGGACCCCCTCTTTCTCCATCCATGTTTGAGCAAAGGCCTCAGACAATTAGCACGACCTCCAGCCCTTCACCCTTCAGCTGTCAGTCAGCTTCCCAGGCAGATGGGCAGCAGGATGAGAAAAGATGGTTTCCAAGCGGCTTTGCCTTCCTGGCTGGGAAGGTGCCGGGCAGGCACTGCGGCATGCAGGCAGCCTCTTTGTAGGGCCCCAGCATGAGAGCCAGAGTACGGCCAGACTTCCCAGGAGCCTCCATCCTCAGCCACAAAAGACCCTCCGTGAGCTGGGAGGCAGGGATGGCTCGACAGTCGCTGGAAGTTGTTATGGAAAAAGTAACCCCTTCACTCAGGCGCTTGCGTCCTGGCTTTGTGGGTTTAGACAAAAACATTCGCTGATCAGACAGCAGATAGATCTGTGTGCCAGAAAGATGGATTAAGAAAGACTGGGTGCGTGGCAGCACAGACACGGCTGTGGGTCTCCAGTGAGGGGAGGGGGCATGGTGGGACACAAAGGTGTTGCTGTGCTGCTGCTCTCAGCACTGTGCCTTTCTCACCCCCTGCTCAGTGGGTCTTAAAAGATAATTAGGATAACTCTGCTCACCATTCTTGGCTGGAACTAATGGAGCTGAGAAGCACCCATTATCAGTTATTTGGCATATGGTCCCAACGCCCTTGATTTGCACAGGTTTTGGAAGGTCAGGAGGCCAGAGAAAGAACTGGTGAGCACCTGTGCACCTTTCATGCACCTGCATGGTGTCACACAGCAAGGATGTTGCTGTGTCACCCAACAAGTTTTCACTCTATTTTACATTGTCCTTATGTCAGACATGGGGGTGCTATAAAGGAAAGGAACTGAAGCCGATCCAAAAGAATCTGACATGCCTATTAGTTGCATGAACATGTGTTATGCTAGACACCAATTCCTTAAAATCTCATAAACATAACCATAGGGAGAGGATGGAAGTTATTAATGCCTTCAATTGTTTCTCGTGTGAACCTGCCATCTTTCATTCTGAGGAGCTCGGTGCTTCTGAGAATGAAAACAAACAACTTCCCTCTCCCCCTGAAATCCTAGTACTAGTGAAAACCTATATGAGACTTCAATATAAAAAATCCAGTTTGTTTTTATTTACTTTCTGGTTTTAAGTCTTTAGGAAGAAAATTGCTATGCAGCTTTGATGGCCAAATGATTCTATAAATCATTAAACAAATCAATCAATAAGTAAGGTAAACAAAAAATAAATAAATCATATTTAAAATACAAACACTGGGTATTTTCACAGTTTCCCATTCCCAGAAGCTAGCAGCATGCCAGATTGTGTCATGCTCTGAGAAACAATAGCAAATTTTATTAATAGTTTTATGCATTATTGTTGCCTTCCTGCTGTTATTACTGAGCCTACCCTGCCTTTCTCCCTCCTTTCCCTACACACGCCGTCTGCTACTGAGTCTCTGGAAACTGGAAAATAGGAAAAGGGCATTATTATTTGTGGTCGCAAACTAAGACTGCAGCATGTGGTCTGCTGTAGAAGCTGAAAAGGTAAAGGCTGTCTGCGCAATTAAAAGGATCAGACGTCAAATAAGCAATGGGTGGGAGAGCATGCAGAAGCAGTGAAACCATCGCAGGGCCTCGGGGGTCTAGGCCTTGATGGCAGAGGTGATGCCCTTCATTTTAATCTCCTTGAGGAGCACAAGGAGAAGAAGGATTTATGACACAAATAAAGAAATTACTATGAATAAAACGTCTGTCTGGGCTGCAGTGAAAAATGTTTGGCTCAGAGTTTTATTGTGTTTTTGTTTAACCTCCTCACACGAGGCACCAGAAGGAGCTGAAGAGACTTGGCTCTCAGCACAGAGGAAGCCTCAGCCAACACCTCTGCACAGGCAGCAGCAAACAGCCACAGCCCAGAGCTCAGTTCTCATTTTGAGTGGGCTTTGGAGTCCCAAAGGGATTCGCAGACACAAACACATGTTTTTTAATATGAATTTGCAGGTACTAACAATATTACTTCCCAGGCACCAAAGTACCTTATGCTCTAAACCAAATATTCCACCAAACCAGTGAATCGGAAGTGAACTGCTAGGAAGTACTCTTATTTTCTTTCTCTTCTCGAAGTCTAGTTTCTGAGAAGCTTTAGGCCAACAGTTGAAAACCAAGAATCTAATTGAAGCAGAACTCCCCTTTCCCAAGGACAGCTGCCTGGCAGAGCATTCAGGGTGCTCCAGGCTCTGCTCCCTGGCTGCCCTCCTGTGACAGCACCTCTCTTCTTAACATGGCTGTGGGCAGCCAGACACCTCAGTGCTGTACCAGCCAAAACAGGAGTTCCTGCTGTTATTTAAAGGAGTTTTAAATACTTTCCAGCCTGTTTGCTTCCTTCTTTGATCACTGCCTGCTTTGCCCTCTGATTTCAGCTGGCTGTGTCTGTGTATCAAACACCTGCTGAGGAACAGTGAGTCAGTTTTGAAACTTCAGACCTTTGCAGTTCAGTGTGTTACTGAGCTGTGTTTATTTTTCTATTCTGAAAAAGTGAGTATCTTAGAAATTAAAAGCTGTGACCTGAGCCAGGTAAACTGACAGAGAAATAAACCTATAATAATAGGCTAAGAGATCCCTAGAATGGCTTTCTGAAAGCAAGTTCTTCCTGCGAGGGCACTGGTAACACTTTGTGGTGAGTAAAAGCACTTAATCAAGTGCTATTTTATACAAAGCCTGTCTACTTATGAAAAATTACAAAGAGCAGATGAGGATGAAGTCAATTGATTCAAAATTGTTTGCATTCACACAACTGACAGTATTGAAATCTTGACTTCCCCCTGGTCTGGGTTGGTTGCTCACCCGACTTTATGAAGGAGATGAGCAGTGAGATAACAATACAATGAGAGGGGACAGAAGGGTAATGCAAACACCATGTGGTATGGCAAGGGACATAATAAAAAATACCGTACAGAGAATAATCAAGGTACGTTAATTCAACAACAAGGGGGATTTAGACTTGAAATTTCAGCTCTTCAGGAAATGACAGATTGCCTTGATCTAAACACCACTGTCTTCCAGACGCAGTAAGTCCTGTGCCGAAAGTGTTTAATACTAAAATTGCAGTGAATATTCAGGGCAATGCCATGAGTCATAGCAAAACAATATTTCATGCAAAGCACACACAAAAAATCCATGTGTACGTGCTCTCCTTCCAGATTGTTAAATAAGTTAAAAATTTTACATGCTTGAAAATATGGCACCTAAAATATATGTGCATGTCTAGACCAGACCTTTCTGTATAGAGTCATACATGTATGTACATGCATAAACTGCACATGCATAAACACCTGCCAGGATACATATTGACCACAGACTTGATATTGAAGGTTTTTTCCAACCTAGATGATCCCCTAAGTGACATCTAATTTGGTTTGAACTGCTACATATATTTCAGCTAAATTCACGTACCTGATCTTTAGTGCTGTATTTGGTATAGAATCATAGGGAAACATGAGACAGAAATAGTAGCTGTACTGAAATAACTCACTGTCCATGTGGTGAAATGCTGGCATTACTAAAGCAGGAATAGGTACATTTCAAGCAATTTAAACAGTAATTCTAAAAACAGGTATTTATATAATAGCAAATTACTGTTTCCATGTTTTTCAATTCAAAGTGTCCCTTATTAGATTTGATTGGCTTCTACGTAAGAAATCACCATGATCAATCTTTTAGTTAATCTCCATTGCCCTTCAAGCATCACAGTGATACGGCTGGGACATGCCAGCAGTCGTAGATGCTTCATTAGGTGGTTAATCGGCAATAGCTGTAGGGGTAACTCAACATTTTCCAAAGAGTTCAAATAGCACTTTAGGGCAAAATGCATACCTCCATTGATATCTTTCTGGGTTGTTGTGATTACACTTAATTAGGGTTCACCATCTCTCTTCTAAATAATAAAAGCACAGTGGAGACTTGTGAATGCCAGAGGGTATCTGGCACATCAAAGCCATATTTTTAACAATATATGTATGGGAATATATAGCCTACACCACTGGAATTTAGCATGACCGTTCTGGTCTTGTATTAGAGAAAATTTTCTGTGCTGAAAAGTCCTACGGTGAATATGTTCTGTGTAAGTAGTTCAGAGGAAGGATGTGAAAGCAAACACTGATTTACTGAGTAAACGAAAAGTCACCATGTAGTAATATTCTTGGCTCAGATCAAATGATTATCTAGGGGAGAATCCTTTTATTAACAGCAGCATAAACTTCCAGCAGCTAGAGAACATTTGGTGAGTTGTGCCCACAAAAAGCCTGGTTAAAAACCACCAGAGACAGAGCAATCTTTGAGCAAGCTGCATGTGTACAGTGGTCAGAGTATTTCTAACAGCCCCAGCAGCTATCGCACTCTCCCCTCACAGGAGCTGTCAGTGAAGCTGGTTAGCTATCTATCATATGTTCAGCCATGAAACAGCACAGTTTTTGCAAAACAGTCCTCATTCCTTGGACCACACTCATTTGGTACAAGCCCAAACTACAAAACCAAGTTTCAGATTATAACATGCTTTCCCATTATTTTCTTTCACTAACACAAATATTCAGTAAACTAATTACATGACTAATATTAGAGAAATGTTGTCCAAGAGCTGTACTCCCACAGTCAGTGCGCAGAAAGACATCTTGCATCCCCAAACACATTAAACCATGCTTAGATTACTGGAAAGACTCGGGGAAGGGAACACGGAGTTTCAGGTATCTTCAGGTGAAAGATAGAAGTGATGCTTTCTGTTCTCAGTTCAAGCACCTTTTGGCCTTGGTATCTGTTTTCATTAGAGTGGCACACTGGGTGTGTTCAAATATGAGAGATCTCTGAAGAGACACCCAAACAAATCAGAGTTCAGTCAAAATAAATTCTGTGCCAAAGACGTCCAGCTGGCCAAGCTGAGAGGCACTCTGGGGCTGCTGGAGACACCAGCACTGATGTGAGCCTGAACAGCCATGCAAAGGAAAGACAAAGCTCAGCCCTATAGGACCACACAGGTAGGGGAAAATACCACTCCTGTATTCTCCTGCTAAACCACGCTGCTGCCATCACTAGCAGTGCTTTCTTTGCCCCTTTCCTTCCACAGAAAGAGCAGCCTGGTACACAGATGCATGAAGTAAATAACAAGTGCTGGTGATGGCACTGAGGTGCATCTCAGAGGAGAGGAAGAATTTACCATAATGATCAACTAGACTGGTAAGAAAAACACCTGCACTATAAAGTCATCATGACGAATGCATGAAGGAGAGTAGGCTCTTATGCTGCAAATCTTTGAAGAAGGCAAACTATAAAGAAAGAAGAAGAAAAAAAAAAAGCTATGAAATAGAAACTTCTAGCTTTGACATATCTGCTCTTTTTCAAGGTGAAAGTATGTTTCAACTTTCTAATGGTCACATTCACATACAAATATACAACAGGATGTTTTCTCATCTACTTGCTGGACAAGTGTACTGCACAGAAATGCTGAGATATGACAACAATCAGACCTGTCAGAACTTCACACCTGTAGTAGGCCTGAGACGTGTATCAATTGTTTATCCGTGCAACTGATGCACAGTTAAGGCCTGCACAGTTTGTCAAGCTAAGACAAATATGATAGGTTTTGGTGACTCATAGAAATGCAGAAGCAATCTCCAGCAGCCAGAACCACCCTACCATTCTGAATCACCAGCAATGGAAAGTGGGAAATGGAAACAGGGAGTCTGACTGTACCTAGCTGTCCCAAAGAACACAAGGAGAAAGGAAAGACCAATCTGTTCCTCTCACTTGGTTTCCTTTCCTCACATTGCTTTCTTAGTGATCTGATGTGCAGGAACAGGGTGCTTCCTTCAGCTGGAAAGTGGCACTGAGAGTCATGGTATAGCACAAGAGAAAAAAGCTGGTGCAAAGATCAAGGACTCCACTTTCATCCTTTTCTGCTTCCTCTTTGGTTTGAGGCCAGCAAGCATTACCACAACTTGTGCCCGTTGTTACAGACAAGCCTTAATTCAGCTCTCAGTACTAAGGAAAAAATGCCAGCATCAAACAGTGGCTGTAGAGCGTTTGTATAAAAGCTGGATACTATCACTTAGAAAAAGTATATGGTGTGTAAAACCATCCAGGTATGTTTGAATGCTTTGTGTGAAGAGTCATTTTTCTCATTTCTGTCATCAAAACTGGCTTGCTTTTCCAAAGGAAGGAACACCTATGGCTGCTCTTCCTGTGCTGCAACAATTTGAATGCAAGCTCATGGCTGTGTACCAACACCTTCATTTCTAGGCATAAAAGGAGAAGTACATTTGCTCTGTTGTGAGTACAGGGATGCTCACAACAGAGAAAGCTCAAGCCTTTTACTGCACTTTTACTCCAGAAAGATCTTCTCACATTGTACAATGGGATTACCCTGCAAAATTTCTTCCTGGATATACAAAGCATCTGTGCAGCGATTGATAGGCAGTGTACACTCAAAAGTGACTCAAAAATGACTGTAAGCAGGGATACATTCTGTGAATCGTTCAGAAAAGTACAGTAGAGTGGTTGGACTGGACTTGGTGTGGACTCCCAAAGCACCTTCCCAAAGCTCCTATTCTCAGCCTACCTGCAATTTCCTAGTTGGGTTTTTTTCAGCCTGGTTACAAGACTGTGAGACAAAATAACGAGGTTGTTCACAGAGGAGATTACACCTGTACATGTACTCTGCTCTGTCCTTTCTGAAAGTACAGGCCATCAATTTCAGTCAGATTTCATGGCTTCTTAAAGCTAAGCATTCACTTAAATATTTGGCAATTCAGATCCTTAGCATACAATTGCCTGTTCTCTGCATGTAAAAAGAACATAAATCTGTTACCGTGGAACAGAAAACACAACTCCTGCTCAGTAACCGCATCTAATAAACATCCTGACCACAATAAAGTTTGTTCATTTGAGCAATCTCTGAATGTACATATGAACTGGCTTCCTGATCCAACCAGATGCTTCCAACTCTGTGTGCTGTTTTCAGAATACAGATCCTTCCTCCCTCCAAGATATTTGGAAGGATTTTACTGTAAGCACTGAACACATTCTCTACATTCCATTAAAGCGTGAAGCATCATTTATTATCAAAATACTAGATTGTGAGAGAGTTTTCATATTTTAGGCAGTCTTTAAAGTTTCCCATATATTTTTTCAAGCACACGTGCTATCCTAATGACAGAATTATAGAGAATATTTTTTCCTTACCTTCTTTTACAACGTTTTCCATTCCTACTCTGAGAATATGTTCCAAGCTTACTGATGTGTAATTCTAATTCCACATCACATGAACACTATTTTCTATGTTACAGAACACATACACTACATTACTTACAGTAAGCAGCTAGTGGAATCAAAATAAAATTAAGATTGGATGGAAATTGCTGTGAAATCATCTTATGAGTGTACTGTCAAAGTATTACCCCTGGAAAGATCCTGCTGTCCACAGAATCCAACGCAAGTAGCATCTAATTTCATAAGCAGCTCCACTATTGGCTTCATCAGCCCCATTATATTTTGGTCTAACATAAGATACACTTTATGATGCTCAGCTGCAGAAAAGGCCTTAGAACTTGATTCACATGTTTTAACTAATGCATGTGTATTTTACCTCAGAACATCAAAGCAATTTGTAGAGAAAGACTCAGAAAAAGGAAGACTCCCAGTCTAAAATTTGGTAACAGTTTCACTGGAACCAATGAATTCTTGCAGATGCAGCCTTTCCCACTCAGGGGCACTGAGAGAGACTGAAAAGGATGAAATAGATCAAAAGGATCCTGACTACACACCCATTAAATACTGCTAAAAGCATACAAACAACCTTAAATGATCATAAGACAGGGAGGTTTCAGTGAGATTCATCACTCTGAGTTGCATTCTAACATTCTTCCCCATGGCAAATGGTGCCTTGCTTCTCTTCCAGACACATCCTCAGTGATGGAGCAGGTAATCTTCCTGTTGTCCTGAAGGGATACTGGCAACATTAGCCAAATCATGCATGAAAAGCAAGGCTTTCATGTGATCTGCTGGCTTTGCAATCAGACATACCTGCTTAGAGTACTGCAACTGGAAAATCTTACTGCAAAACCAAGCGAGACAGTCCTGAAAATAATGACTGTGCTGCAAACCAGCTGTAGTTACTTTGGAACATTCTGAAGTGTGGACGCAGTTTTTCTGGTGTCTTATGCTACCAAAACACAATCTGTGCCTGTCCAATTAAGAGGCTTGCACCAAACAAACCACCTTTACCTTGTTTTATTCTTCTCAGCCTCTGATTTTGTCTGTCTCACCTGCAGAAAGACCACGGAGAGAAAAGCAACGCAAGAGACAGACTGAAGGGGACTGAACATGTTGCTCATGAGAGGAGAGATTTTGGAAACAAGTTTACTTGTGAAACCAGGAGAGAAACGCATAAAACTTGATGCAATAATCACAGGGTAAAATCCAATAGTCTATACCACCCGAGAGGTCAGGCCCAATGATAGTAATGCCTTAAGAGTATGAAAATTGAGAGTTGCTTTAAGATTTGTGGACAGGTCAGTAAAATTTACACTGTTTATGAAGTGCTCCTGGTAGACACCAAATTAACTCTCTGTAGTTTCTTGCTCATTTCTGCCCTTTGTCATTTCTTTTCCAATCCACTATCCCTCTGCCAGTGGCTTGTTGCCATGTCTGCCAATCACGTTTCCACTTGTGTTGGAGATGTCCTTCACCCTGCTTTGCTCTCTTACTCATTTGTTTACTCTCCCATCACCCCACATAACAGCTAACATATATCTTGCTCTGATACCCAGCTGCTCCATACATACGCTCCCTCTACATTTTATCACTGTCAGCCTCCTCTTTATTTTCTGCCCCAAGGGAGATGCAGCAGAGTTCTCAGGAGGACAGGCAGGGACTATGACATACAGCCACTGGATGTCAGTGCATTCAGAAGTTGGGCTAAACAGATCCCTAATCCTTGTTTTTGAACTTGATTACTTGAATATTTCACCATCGGCAAAAATAGGCAAGGTATAGGCGTATCTTTATCAGACCTTGAAAGTCATGTTACTCAGCTGAGCATCCTGCATTTAAATTGAAGTTTGTGAAATTAATTTGACAAAAAGGTAAGGTATAGTTGCAATTTTGGAAGGCAAATAAAATTTTGGGAACAGTATACAAGAGACTTACTCATCAAGCTATCATACCACATTTGGAAGAAGCTGTAGAAAGAGGCTAAATCCAAAAATGCTTCGTGCTCCATTTGCCACCTATACACAACAGCAACCAAAACCACTCCACTAACACATAGCAAACTGAACACTTATAGCACAGGAGACCAAAATCTATAGTATTAAAGACCAAACGGAAGTGAGCACAACAACATATTCCCAAACTTCAGCTGAGGATCGCATCAGGTGATAACGTGTCACATAGTCTCTCCTCACACACATGTATTTCAGTACAGAAAAGCATGGCATTATTTTCATCAGCCAGAGGTTCCAAGAGATGGAACACAGCCAAACGGTTATATTCTTTCTTAGAATTCCAGCCTTTTGAGCTGAACACTTTTAGGTGATGGATCTTCAATTTAAAGATCCAAGACATAGCTTCAACCAAAGGACTGCAGAGGATTGGCATGCTTCAGACCTCTAAGACATTTCCAGCCCCAGTCAGATGTACCCAGTTGTGGTGCATTTTAGGCTGGCAGCAGCATGAGGCACAGCTTGGGGGTGGTTTCCCAAAGATAATGAAGTGTCTCACAAGTTCTTAATAGCATGTTGACCACCAGTAGGCAGTGCACACAGAAGTTTGTGCGCACATGAAGGCATTCTAAGGGGCTTTGACACATACCTTTAAGCAACTTGTAAGTGTCAGCTCATTCACTGAACCATGTGCCAAGCACTTGCTCACTGCTGCAGTTAGGAACTAACTGGACTAGAAGATCTTAAAGGTCTTTTCCAAACTTAATGATTCTATAATTCTATGATTCTACAACTGAAGATGTGTGTTCAGTATTGAGAGGCACTTAGAGTTGTTCAGCTGCCCAGCAGGTTAATCCTATCCCAGGAGACTAAAAGGAATTTAAATTCAAGGGGGTAAATCAGCCCCCAGCTTCCATTTGCTATGCACATGAACTGTATACTCCACTGTCCTTCATGACTTTGAGAATTTCCCCCAGTATATTTCAGCTCAGAGAGGAGCTGAACAGGAATTGGAGCAAGACAGTAGGTCGCTCTGATCAATTCAGAGTGACAGATTTTAGTTGGAAGCCATCACTTACTTATTTATTCTTGAACTGTTTGCTTGTGATAAGATTTTTCAAGGTTCCAGACAGAAACTGCATCAAATTACTGTATAATTCAGTGTTTCAAATATTTTTTCTGTGGCTTTCTGTGTCTGGTCCAGTCCCACAGTAAGTATCGAATTCAGAGAATTAGTTATCTGGCTTACAAAAACACAACTGAAACATCCATGGTCAAAAGAAACCATTCCCTCGTTCTCTCTGGTTCCCTTCCTCACACTCTGGGAGAAAACATAATACACTTGATTTGTCCAAACATTTCACTCAGCTGAAAACAAAAACCTGTCCTCTACGTGAGCAGATCTTTCTTCCCTTTAAGAATTAGAAGTTAACTTAAGTGAAAGGTTACTTAGATAAGAAAAGCTGAAATATTTCAGGCTTTCCCAAATTCTTATCAATCTCATCCTCCTTCAGCTGAAAAGATTTGACCCAAATTCATAAATGCTTTTGGCTAACACGAAAAAAAATAAAAGAAGACAAAAAGAAAAGAAGTTTTGTTTGAATGCTTCCTTATTCCTAGCCAGAGGCAAAACTGGCACTGTGTTCAGTGGGAGGAAGGCTGAGTTCCTTTGTCCTCTAAATCTCCTCTAAGGTTCATAATTCACACTCATTTTTCCTTCTCTGCTGGGGAACAAAGTGCTTACTTTAATTTCACTGTTGGTTTTTTCCACAGTAAGGGTGGTGATGAACAATTTAAAACACGTGAAAAGCTTTCTTAATGTAAGTATGTTGGATGGGGGCGCTGAGAATTCATCAACCAGCAAGCAGATACACAGACAGGGCCGTGCACTTTTATGCATTTGTGTTAAGACCATAAGAAGCGTTTGGGAGAGAAAGGAAGGGGAAGATAGCACTGGCAGTAAGGACATTCAAGAAGGAAGCTGCTGTATGCAACATTGTATGCTCAAAGCAATAAAGACATTAAAATCAGTTGATAAAAATGGATGCAAAGCTGCTTCAACATTTCACGTGGGAAGAGTGAGAAATCAGGTTTTTTGGATCTGATTTTTCATTTCAGGAACACTGCTGAGGAATGTGAGAAAATAAGGACAGGGTCCTCAGTCACAGCTATGCATTTCCCAGGGACAGTATGAGTGGGCTGAGAAGTCTGGCTCCAAGAGGGATATAAAGCTCCAACTGATGTTGTGGTTGCCATAAAGGGCAATACATTTCCCTTCAAGTTCAACAGGCAGACAACGACCAGAAAGGAGAGCAAGCCTTTTTGGTAACAGCTCTTGGTAGAAACTCACAGGTAAGCTTCTGCAAGCTATTCCTCAGGGGAATGCCATAAGGATCAACTTCTACAGAGCAATATATGCACAGGCAAACGTATTTATCCAGTTTCCTTCAAATGCCATTCACCTCTAATAGGAATATATGAGTTGCTACTTTCTCCCACCCATCAAATCTTGTTTCCATAAAATTCCTTCATTTTCTTTGACTACAAATCCAAAAGTGATTAGAATTTCCTATGGGAAATTACAAATGCCTTTCATTTAAGGAAATTCGTAACTTTTATTTAGAAATTATCATTTTGATTTGTACTTTAATAGAATGGAATACTGTAAGTGGATTTGCATATTAGATTATAATTATGAAAGTGAAATTAATTACATTTAATACCGTCTGTGTAGGCACTTAATGAAGGAACTAGAAATTCAAATTTGTCAGTTGGAACCCGGTAATTTTTTTTAAATACAAGCTGTACCTGGATGTGCTGAGTTGGGCACGACTGCATTTTGAAGATCTGGCTCCTCACTGAATTCTGTACCCTGCCTCCGATTTCTAAAGGACTGTATTTTGTTACCCTGCACCCCAAGCTACCTGTCAGAGCTGCAACCATTTATCCGTTACTGACAAAAGGAAAGGATCTTTGAAGCACAAAAGACTTGGAAATCCATCTCCAGCTGAAGGAGGAATGGGAGCTCAATTCCATTAACAATCTGGCCCTATAAATCTTGGCTAGAGTACATGTTGGATTTAGCTTTTGTTTTACTATTGTAACTGAAAAACTGCAATACAATCCCCTCTGGGATGCTTAAAACTGGGTAGTATGGGCCCTTCAGAAAATTCAAATGCCTAATTCTCACCCAGGAGTAAACTTCCATGGCAGTTTTTAAAGCTTCTGAAAAACAGTTGGTTGCAACTATTGAAGCTGAAGTGATATTCACATCCATTTTCTAATGCCTTAAAAATAACAACAGGAATAATGGCTCTTGCACAATAGAGTTGTAAAAAAATTAGATGTTTCACCAAAAGAGTTATTTAGATGAGAAAATTATAGCTGCACGTTTGCACATCTGCACCTTGACAATCATATCCATGAGAGCACTGTAATTGCTATGAATTATGCAAAATGCTAATTAAGAAGCCTAATTCACTAATCATCTCACAGGGTCATAACTAGAGCTGAATTTTATTAAGGACATACGATTCTGCAGAGTGAATTTGTGCACTATACCTCTCTTCCCAGAGGAAAGAAGGGAGGCTCAGTTGGAAGGAAGGAACTTGGCAGGAAGCTGTCCAGGCAGCCCAGCCATTGCCATCCACAGCTCTTGATGAATGCCTTTGGGCCTCAGTTTCCCTCAGAATAAAGTCAGGAGACTGCTTTCTTATCCTTACCAGCAGTGTCTGAGGCTTACTGTGTTCATATTTGTAACATGTCACTGGTGTGATGCTACTTAGTCATTCAAAAAGCTGCCTGCAATTTTCTAAGCTTGCAGATCACAGAATCATTAAGGTTGGAAAAAGCCTCTCAGATCATTCAGTCCAACCCACAGTCCATCCCCATCACCCACATCTCTCAGTGCCACATCCACACGGTTCTTGAACACCTCCAGGGACGGTGACTCCATCACCTCACTGGGCAGCCTCTGACACTACATCACCACTCTTTCTGAGAAAAAAAGATTGCTAATATCCAACTTGAAAAAAAGCAGGTGAAAAAGCAGTGTGGAAAAGCAATACATAAGGATTTGCTGCTGATATGCAACTGATGCATCTTATGAAAGCTCAAGGCAGAGGAAAAAAAAAACTGTGATTACCTCAATGCCAAGAAAGAAAGAAGAAACACAGGGTAGCTCAGGTTACTATTTTGCTATGAACAGGGATCTTCACATGGAAGACCACTATAATTTGATATGGTGTATTTGCAAAATGTCACTGACCCAGAAATGACAGCACTAACCCTCAGAGGTTCTTCTGAGGAAAGGTTTAACACTAGACAAGTACATGGCTGCATCAGCTTCAGGAAATTGAACCCATGTGGATGGACATAGCATTTTCCTCAGAGGAAAATGACTTCAGAAGAAATCTGCAGGAATTCTGAAAAAGATCTCAGTGCCCCACTCACATTACAGTTGCTGGGGATGGAGGCTTTCGGATTCATCAGCTAGAGCTAAAGACCTCAGTTATAGCGGCTGGATATCACATCTTGGAGACACTGCAGGCAGGCAGGCAGATGATGGATACAGACACAGACAATAAAATCAACTACCCTCTGCAGTCCTTGTACGATCGAGTTTCTCAGCTGTCCTGCAGTTACACACTGTGCACACGTGCTGAGATGCACGGGGCTGCTCATGCAATTATATCAATGTCTGTCTGCACCAATATTTCTAGCAGAGACACAGATCTTTCTCTGCCGCGCTGATCAACACACATACATTTGACCTAACAATTCACACCAACGTGTTTTGACAGAGTACAGAAACAGACTTCAGATTAAAGATGGCATAAAGCACCCACTGTAAAGCAAGCTGCTTTATGTCATCCGTCTAGTGGATAAAGCAGATGTGGAGATCTACCTTTGCCAAAAGAACATATCAACCCTGTTATACCAATAACAGAATCTGACATCAACTTCACAGCTACCAGGAGAGATTTCACAACGAGCGACAGTCAAACATTCATTCTCCTTTTCTGGAGGTCTGTCTGCTTTCACACTTCAAGTTCTAAATTAGGACAAATTTACAGCCAGAACACAAGAGGAGGAACAAAACCTCAGGCTGGTCATGGTGCTGTCACCCCAGAGCATGCAGGCTCCAAGGTAGACCCTGCTGGAGGAGCTCCTGCCATGCAGGGGCCAAACAGTGCCCCAGAGACAGCAGCATGGGAAGGGCAGCAAGTATGGCTGCCTCATATCTGCATCTTCCTCCTCCTAACCTGAGGAAAGCAAGAGGGGAAGGGACTCAGGCACCAAATGGGTTGTCTACTTACAATCCAAATCTTGAGACGGTGCAAAAGAAAAATCCACTAATAAGAGAGGACGTAGCAAAATATTTTCTGGGATGAATGAATCTACTTTTCGTCAGTCGGCAAAGAGAAAGGATATAAAGGATTAAGCAGAAAAGCAGATCCAATTAGAAAAAAAAAAAACTGATGTTTTATTTTCATCTTTTCTAATTCACATCTCTTCATTAAATAAATTAAACTAATTTCAAAATATAATCAGGTAGTAAGGGAAGACTTGTAGCATCCCCCAAGAAAATAGCTAGAGGATGAAAAGAGGGCAGAAGGAGGGCAAAGAACAGGTAAATAAACAAGGAGGGCAGAACAAGTAATTTTTCTAGAACTGCCTGCACTGGTTTTACTGTCAATTAACAGGAAGACAAGCAGGGAACTTGATGCTGGCACTGTTGCAAACGCGACTTATAATGGTTTGCAGTTCTGCTGGCTCTGCTAAAATTGGTCTTTGCTGCCAAGCTGACAGGAGCAGCCAGGTGAGCCCCTGGGTCATAAGATGGGGCTGACAACCAAGAAACGCATATTCATTGTGTGGATCTGCCCATGGACCTGCAGGAGACAAGGGAAAGTTATTTAAGCATCGGGCTGTGAATCTAGGATATCATCTGCGTTTTTTCCACCCTTGTGCTCCAGTTTGTTGAGCTGCAAGCAGCGTAACTGACAGGCTCCCACTGTGTGTCTGTATTCCACCCGGCACAGAGAGCCTCCAGCCTAGGAAAAAGACTCAAGGATAGCAGGAGCCCCTCAGATGATAAAAACTCATTATCCACCTGGGTTTACATCCAAAACATGAGCTTTTGGCATTCTTGGAAAGATGGCGTGACTGTCAGTTGCTAAATACCTCTACAGTGTATCCAGTTTAGTTTATGATTGCTGTCAGCCAGATGAGGAATGTGGATATATGATAACACATAACAGAGATAAACTGCCTAGATGCAAACTGGAAAACAAGCAGTGCAGGTAACAGACAAGGCAGGTGCTGCTTTTGCACAGTGTTTGATTCCAGGGCAACTGCTTTCTAGAAGGCAGAAAGAGGAGAGGAAGTCAAAGTGACCTAAAGGAACCATACCATAAGTGATTTACATCCACTTTGCAACAGCTGCCTCATAGCTGTTAGCACGGTGGCTCCAACCCTCCCTTGCCGCAGCCCTACGCACAGCTCCAGCACAACGCCAAGCACTGACAGCAGGAAAAGAATTCAGAGACAGGACCACAGCTTCCTTCAGGTGCCCAGCAGTTGAAGAAACACAGTCCTGATCTTCAGGAGTGGGAAGGGCTCTGCCGAGGAGAGGCTTCCCCTGGTGGGGGAATGCAATATTAAAATCATTATGCTGCTGCAGCATTTGCAGCACAGTCGAATGAAGGAAGCAATCAGTTTGTTCTTTAGGAGGAATAATCACAAAGCAGCAAATGGCTAGAAGTCAATATTTATTAAACTACAAGCCAGTTGCATTTTACGAGCGCCAAAAGTGAGAACATTATTATAAGAACTGATAAATCAAAGCGCTGAGAATAAACACACTGTGTAAGCTACAATTATATGCTTCTGCAAGATCAATAATTCAAGAGGTTTCATCCACATTATGCATGATGGCCTATGGGAAGTTGGCCTCTTGAGAGTGCTTGCTTGGACTGAGAACAGATGCAGGGGCTTTTGAAGAATTCCTGTCTCCAAATTTCAAGCAGTTGACTATTATTACTTTCAGAAATGCAGGAGCAATACAATTAACTATGGTGGGTGGCAGGGCAGCTATTTCACTTGTGCTAATATCAGGACACTACAGGGGACTCTGCACACCTGAAGGCTTACAGAGAGCACCCACCTCCTCAGGGAACACCATGCAGTTGGGATCTGCTCAATGCTAATTAAAATCCTACCCAGTGTGTTAAGACCACTATTTGCTACTGAAGCATCCACTCCAGCAAAAGGAGTTTAGAAGTACTCCATTCACTCCTCCTCTGGTCACATCTCAGCACAGCTTCTGAGGAATGTCAGCTTGGAAGCAAATGAGCACATTTGGCTTCTCTATCACTTAATACAGGCAGATCCGTTATTCTAGCACAGAGCAGAGGGGAAAGGGAAAAACTACCCTTCTTTCTCTTCCAGTAACACCATCTGCAGAGGTAAAGGCATGTCAAGAAGCTTCCAGGCACCAGCCCTAAAGCAGGGCATCGTGTGCTGTGGGAAAGTGAGATGTGGGAGAGTGAGATGAACCCCGCAGAGATTGCCCTCCAGTTCTACTGCCATTCAACCAAATTGTCTCCCTTTTCATGCCAGCAGCAAAACTCTCAGGAATTTAAGTGTTCATGAATGTATGAATATTCATAAGTGCTCATACCTTTTTTACAGTCCCTAACAAACCTTACATAATCAATATAATTCCTTCTCGTCCTCCCTGAGATTGCACATGGTTGATCCAAGGAATGGTCTCAAACACAAAGACTGCTTGACCTTTGCTGCACACCCAAGGCCTGTTTATTTCTTAGTCCTCTTGTTTAGGAGGGTACCTGCCTTGCTAAGACTCACTAACAGACTGCTGGAGCATCCTCCACACTGAGTCTACTGATTAGCCAAAGATTCATTTATGTGCAGACGAGGTTATGAGGTTGTCTTAGCTACACTCCCCAGCAACCTGCTTGATACTGATTTCATTTGCAGTAATAGTGCCATAAAGTAAACAGCCTTGCCTTTGTTATTTGCTTTAAAATAATCAATGCAGTGTGCAACTCATTCACTCTGTGGCTTAATCAAATTAACTATATTTGTTCCTCACTTATTGCTATGGATTTCAGTCCTAATTAAGCTCCTAATCCATGAAGTTGTTTTCTTCTTGGGATACTATGGGAAAGGCCGTTCCCACCTCCCCCTTTCTCCCTCTCACAGGGTTATGTCAATTGGAAAGCTGTTTCCTTAAAGAAGATGCAGTTACTTCTGCTACTATGTTGCCAAAACTCAATGCTATCGAGTTTCTAATTAAAAATCTATATAATTTGAAAAAGGCTACATAAATAACTCCAGAAGGGTAGTCAGTGAGCCGAGCTCATCAAAAGTATGTTGGCATATGCCAACGCAGGATCTCATTTTCTAAGGGTGGCTTAGTCTTTAGGCAAACTCCATGCAATGTAGTTAATAAAAACAGATTGCTCTAAGAGGCAGTAATTCTGTCTACTTGGGAATTTCCTAAAGAAACTGGAGGCTTTGTTTTCTTCCAGCAACATTCTACCAAAATTTGGGAACATTTGGCACTGCCTGGAGCCCCAGCCATTAAGGGCACAGGTTTCTTTTGCTGATGTCTTACCGCTTTCTTTGCTGATGTTGCATAAACGTTTGATTTCCAAAATAGAGTACCAATATTTAAAGAGTCTATATATTTTTCTGTGGTTCCTCTAAATCAAACAATTTGACTCCCTATAACTTGGTCATTTGGGTGGTCAGAGGGAAGTATGTTCTGAGAGAAAACATCTAGGTGTGCAAGTTTAAGTTTGTGCTTGAGGGCAGTAAGCAGTGTTCAAAACAATGACAACTAATGACCGTTATCACTGCCATGGAGCAGTGATATCAGCAGTAAAAATGGCTTGCTGTGAACTACTGCTCTTCCTGGGGAGACCTTCAACAGCTCACAAATCCCATCATCCCAAAGCTATCCAAATAAAGACAAAAAAGTCTTTTGCAGGTTAATTTCTCAGGGTTGCTCAGCTAAATGTAACCCTTATTAACGGCGTTTTGGCATTTAGCCTAGAAAAACTATATTAAGATGCCTTAAATAAAATAGCACAAGACTAAGAGGAATACCAACTGGATTGGTTTTTCTCCAATCAGATTTTTTTTCTTTCTCACTTGGCCATGTTTTTGAAAAGCAAGATAAAAGCATTGCAGTGGCATCATTCATTGTCAGTTGTGGGGGAAAAAAAAAAAAATCACGAAAATATATAGATATTTTGTTTCCTATCCAGGAAATCCCAGTTAACATAGATTATGTGCTTCTATATTGGTCTAAATTTCACATAGCAAATCTGGTCAATTACAAATGCTACAGACAGGTCTGAATACAGCCAAAGTCACTGAAGCATCAACAGTGCAACTAAGAACTTGGGTAGCTGTTTTATTCAGAGGCTTTTCTGCTCACAGTCTAAGCAGGATTAAAATATAACAAATTGTTGTACTTCAACTCACACAAGCAAACAGATACGCATGTGCCTTCACTTTTATGAGAACACTGGAGCTGGTGAAAGAAACTTGAGTGTGCTCACTGAAGACATCTGGTTAAGCATATATATTAAAGCTTTCCTATAAAGTGATCACAGTGCACACAGTTCCCAGGTTGCCAGTGACAGGAAGAGATGTAATGGCCTTAAGCTGTGCAGGAGAGGTTCAGGTTGGATATTAGGAAACATCTCCTCTCAGAAGGAGTGGTAATGCAGTGGCTCAGGCTGCCTAGGGAGGTGGTGGAGTCACTGTGCCTGGGGGTGTTTAAGAAGAAGAAAGACTTGGCACCGAGGGACATGGCCAGTGGGCACGGTGGGGATGGGTTGGATGACCTTAAAGGTGTTTTCCAACCTACACAGTAGGACAATGGTTCTTTGATTCAATAATTCTATTTACCATAAAACTAACTGTAGCTGCCTTTCCCCAGCAGTAACAGCATGGCAGAGAGGCACCTCTGATTTCCATGTAAAAACACACCAGTCAAAACAGTCAGCTACACTGCTGTCATAGCTCAAGCTATTTTTATTATCTTCTATTCTGATTAATTTTGATTGCAGCTGAATAACATATGCAGTTTGCATGTTGGACAGTGTGATCTTCTAGCTGGCAGCTACTGTCCTGCCTGCAGTGGAAAGGGATGGATCCTGATTGATTTTCAGTGCTTCTGAGTATTCATACGAAACATTACTACCCCAAGTCTAATGTTTTAAAACTTGGATGCTTTAAATTAAGCCATTAAATCCATACTTACTCAGTGCATAAGTGTCCTGAATTCCTGAACAGCTCTCTAAATCAAATCTTACCCAGATCAATCAATCATACTGAGACCTTTTCTTTCTTTCTTTCTTTTTTTTTAAACCCCAGCAGGTGACACATCAGGGAAACCTGTGGAGCCACAGAGTTTGAATTGCTATTGGAAGCCCTGATCTGCTCTCAGACCTGCCATGTTTATGGATAATCCCTCCAGATTAGTAAAGAGTAAATAGTGCTCCTATGTCTCCACATGCAGAGTCCCCCCCTAACCGCTAGAGCAGAGCATGCCCCAGGCATCCCCTGGAACTCTCATTTGGTGGTAGATAGAGCACTCTGCTACCCTGGAATGGACTTCATAAAGAAAGAGTTATGATATTTTCCTTGTCTGTGCTCTGATCATCACATGCAGCCTGGCAGTATTTCACAGTAGTTCAAGAATGAAATGGAGTGCATTTCTGTGAAATGCTCCATTAAGCATCACCAGAAAATTAGCAGGTGCCACAAAGTGATCAGAAGTGACTCACTGTCTCCCGTTGGCTAGAAAAAAGACTAATTTTGGAGAGAAAAAGAGAAGAGGAACTATGATGCAGGAACAATAACTGCTGCAGAAGGCACAGAAGAAGAGGGCTGGCATCAGTGTAGCCAGATTTTCACGTAGAAGCGGACAGCTCTGGACAGACTCCACATGCTGCAACTGAAGCAGCATGCTAATGCATCAAATAATATTGTCAGAATGAAAAAAAAAAAAAAGCCTCTGCAAGCTACTGCAGCAAAATTTCTCAAATCTGAACAGGGCAAATGTGGTTCAAAAGCTATTTGTCATATAAAGAAGAGAGACAAACATCTACTCCATAAACCCAAGCCAAAAAAGCCAAAAGAGCTTTCAGACACAAGCATCCCACTAAGTCAGCCCTGCTCTATTGCACTGCTATGTGCACAGGACTACACAGAGATTTCCAACACTGCTGTGCAGACCCCACAGCAACGCATCAGATATGCACAGCAATCTGAAAGCTGTTGACGAAAGCAACAATCAGCTTATCGGCAAGGCACAGCCAAAGCACCTGGGCTGCATCACCATCACCCAAAACACTCTGCATAAAGATTTTATAGCACCTGTCTGAAAACTATTAATTTCTACCTAGGAAATCCTCTCAGTAATACCAGCTCAGCATGTTCTCAGGCACTCCAGGGATAAAAATTACAAGTTGCATTTTTAGACAATCCTATGTACTAGCATCCATCATGTGAAAACACAGCTCAGTCCCTCTGTTGTCCTGCTGCAGTGCAATAGGGACCTGTCACACCAGCACTCACTCACTGTGACAGGCCTGCCATCATTAAGGCTGTGCCAGTCTTGGCCAGCTCCTGGAGCTCATCCCAGCCCTATGGCTCAGTCACAGAGGGAGTGTGGAGCAGGAGCAGAAATGGGTGTGAAGATGCTGCTGTATGCCACTGCTCAGCATCTGCATGCACACAGACTCTGCCTTTCTGCACTTTTTTTCCAGCCTTTTTCATATTCGTCAATAATGTGAGTTTATGGCACTCCCTGAAGGGTCTGAGTCCATGAATCAATGAATGGATTATAACGAGACGCAAATATAGTACTTTCATCTGTGAGAGGATCCTATTCTGCTGTTCATACAATATCAAGGCAAACTGCCCATTTTCTCCAGACCAGTAATGTGAAATCTCAAACAGGAAAAGGAAATATAAAGAAAGCATCTTGAGGCACAAATTAAGTAGGTAAACGTGCAGGACAACATACTTAGCAGCAGCTTTGGGAACTCTGAATGAGAAAAATAGGTGCTGTCTTTTAATTATTCTGAAACATTGTACTGGAATAGTTAGATGAGAACAGAAGTAGCTCAAACTGGGAGAGGAAATGAGGGTGCAATGTAAACGATTGCTCATTTTTCTGACCCTTTTGAACTTTTTCTGCTTTAAGGTAACCTCCATTGCAGATTTTACCAATTAGAGCTACTGACAGAAGTCACTGTCCGTCCAGAAAAGATGAGCCTTTCTTCTGCCTTATACCTGAATCACCTCACATTACAACCAGCTTGCTGGAATTCTGGCTTACCTGCTCAGCTACATTCCCACTGCCTGCTTGCCTGCTGCTGCTAGTACTGTCAACTACCCTTACTTGGATAGCGTGCTTAATATAGTGATGATCTTTTGTATCCAAGCTGGTAATGTAACCAGCTTCCAGGCAGTCTGCTGCACTCCGGGTCTGAAAATAAACCTGTCAATCATCCTCCTTTAAAGCAACATTTGGCTAAGCCATATGGACTATCCCTTCTCTGAAATCACACCCATGGAAGGGATCCATTGCACACGCAAAGTCTGCATGGGTTAAATTGAGTGACAGCAGACTGCCAGTAATTACAAGGGCCATAATTACAAGGGCCATCTTCTTGAGTTTTTTGCTTGAAAGAGGAGCGACCTTTCCATAATTTAGACTGAGAAAAATTCTGACATGATTGTCCTCACTATGGCCTTATCCCACTGATAACCCCCAATACCTCATCAACATGCTGATGTTGAAGCAAATAAAGTTCTGGGTATCCCATGTTTTCTTGCCACTCCATTGGCAAACTGTTGTTTGTAACAACTCCCCAGAGAGGCCAAAAGACTTATTCCCTGCCAGACCAAGCGCAGGCAGCAAGTGTTTGCAATAAAAGCACAAAGGCATTCTGGATCAGTTCAGCTCCTCTACAGGAGGGACACAGCACAGAGGTTTGGGGACTTTGCAGGAAGAGGGTGTAAGTAAAGACATGCGGAGGTCAGTAAGGACTAGCCTTCCTGAACTCTGTATCAGTACCACGGCATGCACCTCTGGAAACTTTTGCTTAAAATAAAGACAAAACATGTGGCACAAGCACATATCTTAAATCAGTGCAGTTTGCTTGCACTGTAAGAATCCTATTAAGTGCACAGCTCAAGCAGCGCGCTGAGCAGAAATGTGAATGCCAACACGTTTCCAAGGCTGACAAAAAAAAAAAAAAAAAAAAATTCCTTCTTGATGATCTTCCCAGCTGTTGCTAAGTTTTGCTGTTTTTTTCCCCCTGCATTTACCACGAGACCTTTCTAGAGAATTTGCATGTGGATATTACTCACTTAAAATGGAAGAGAAATCATGGCTCAAGTGAGATGATTCCCTGGCACTGACAAAACTGAAAGAAAACAAGTGGCACCAACGAAAAGGAGTGGCTGAGGTTTTCAAAAGCAGGAAGGTGCAGAAGCTTGTTTTCTCTTTAATGGGTGCTGCTAAGAGCGCTGCTGAAAACCAGTCTTCTTATTTTGATATTTCAGACTATATAATAGGAATTTACAACAGATACAATTAAGAAAAAAAAGCTGTCACCTGCACTTAAACCTCAGAATTCCCTCCCTAGATAGAAATGTCCACTTTCTTATAAAATTTTTACACTCGCCTTAGAATAGCAAAAAATGAGTTCATTTCCATCTATCAGTGTTTTCTTCATTTCCTGTTAATTTCCCTTTCAAAATTAACTGAAAACTCTTCTACTCCCTTATTTTTAAATAAATGCTTGTCTGTAATTGTAGCCTGTGATTCAACAATAGCCCCCTGCTATCTCAGGGGACCCAGCTCCCTGGCATACAACTTGCGAAAGCACCATCAAAATTTCCAGCCCACATGAAAGCACACCCAGCTCAGCACAAGCAGACTGGTGACCCATCAGAAAGCCAGTACCAGTTTCCCATGCTTTGTGACCAACTAACCCCACATGTGAGCAGCCCCAGTGACTCCAAGGGAACTGCTCATAGCTTGAAGTTAACAATAATTATGCGGATCTTACAGCACATTTGCTCCCTCAGTCTCGGAGAATTTTATTAAGGTCAATACTTTTATTCCCACTGTACAGACAGAGGAAATGGAGGTGATGTGACTGGCCAACCTGAATGTCAGAGCCAGGACAAATACCATGATGAACAAAGGCTACCAGTTACTACTCCACTTGCAAAGTGTTTAATTACTAGGGTCTCTGAAGGAAATACATGAAACAGAATCCATTTCCCTGTTCTCCCTCTTTCCTAAGCACTGATTCCAGCTAATCATTATTCAGCCTTTGTGCCATCACATGAAAAGATAACTACGGAGAGAATAAAAAGAGTATTTATACGGCTAAGGGAGGATTTACATAGCTCGTTCCTTAGGAGCTTTTACTGTGTACTGGATCAAAAATCAATTTTAAAAAATTGCCTAAATAAATACATATTTGCCTGATAGACTCTAATAGCTCATTCAGAGCCCTGATGGTGCAGTGGGAGAACAAAATTCACTCTCAGACATTAACAGGGAATTTCTACACATCCTGAGGTGCACAGGACCAATCACCACTACACCACCATGCAGAGCCTTCACTTCTTGTACATGACCAACTGCTGGCAGGAGATGTGTCCTAAGGCAATCTGAGACCCACCCAGGACACCTGGTCATTTGCTATGTCCTCCCCTTGACAAGACAAAAGTTGGTGCTGGCTTTCAGTTCCAACAGCTGGTTTGTACTGCATATAGATTGCTCTGAAAGTAATGCCCCCTACTTATTTCCATGGAAAATACAAGATACAAAGAACACAATAATAGCAATTGATAGAGCAAATAGAGCTACAAAATGCTCTTTTTCACTGCAGTCATCACCATTAGTTGTACATTTTTGCCAGCAATGAACAAGAGAGCCTGCATGCTGTACTTGTAAACGTACGCATCAGTAGAGATGACCCACTGTCACTGTCACCACCGCTGAAATGCACCACCCACTGCCTCAAATACCTTGCTCCATATTTCAGCTATTCTTATCTGTACCTAAACCATGAGGAATATGCACTGCGGGCCAGACTCTTTGTCAGCACCATAGATTTCTTGCTGCCTGCCCTAAAAGTATACCACTTTTCAGAATCCAACTTCCTTTTCTGTAGCAGAAGGGCAATATTTATATTTGGCTCATCTTATACTTTCACACGATTTCACCCAAGATTTAGGTTAATGTTAAAGATGACGTTTCAGGCCTTCAGGCTTCTGGGCACTGAGAAGCAAGTAGGCAGAGCTGTGAATGTGTAATCTTGGCATGATTTCGCTTTCCATTTCCCTTACTGGCCACTAGTGGGACATTACGAATATTATAATTCTGGCAGAACCAATTCTGTACGAGATTTCTATCTGCTTTTGCCTAATTATTGTTTGGCCAGGAGTTTTTGCTTGTTATCTTTAAATTAATTTGGGGGTGGATTTCTTTGGATCTTGTGGTCTCCAAAGTACTGAAGTTTGTTGGTTTTTTTTTGTTTTTTTTTTTTTGTTTTTTTTTTTCCATTTCTGCCTCCTGCAGACAAATCCAAAAGGCCCATGAGACATTTTACTAGTTTCCAAAAAGATTTTTCTCTTCTTTGATGTCCTCTAATCATCCATGTCTTCAGTTCTCCTCGAATTTCCATTCCTGAATCAAGACTTTTTGTCACTCTAAGCAAAGCACAGGGTTTCTTCAAGTCCACATCAGACATGCAACCCAGAATAAAAGGACAGTAATTGTGCTCACCTTCTGCTGGTTCAGTTGCAAATGCAATGCTCAGCACTGTAATGCTCACACTAATACTTCAAAGTGTTATGAATTCATGTAACTAAACTTTTGTGTTCTGCTTTAAGTAAACTACCCTCCACCCTGGGCAACTGTTCTCCACAGCCATTCCCCACTGTTATCCCCTTACACCAACCATCAATGAAGTTACTTTTCACTTCTGAATTATAGTTGCTTGCCTGGGGGTGGTGAGAGTGTTTCTTGTTGCTGATTTGTTTCACTGAACAGTTTTTTCCATGGGCAACTTACTGATACATTGTAGTCCCCAGTGGTCCATGAGTGTCAACTGGTAAATGCTGCCTGGGGAGAATTTTATACACCCACATAATACGTGTGTAAAAACGACACCAAACATTCAGTTATCTATTATGTCAGAGTATTGCATAGCCTCTTTTTGTACTCCGTTGACTACAGATGGTGCTTGATAAACCAAATTAAGGGCTCATACAATCTAAAATAAGAGGCACGCACTAAAACATTCACAATAACAAAGACCAAATGCAGATAAACAGGTTTTTATGCAGGTCCTTACTCTTTTGCTGCCCCGTACTTCCTAACTAAAATGTTATTTTTAGTATTATATCTGTGAGATACAATAAGCCTCACACAAATTTCTACAGAAAGTCATGGAAACACACATTCAAGCTATAATATGCAGCTACAAAACGGGTGTTTTGGGAACCATCTCATAAAAATGTAGTTAGCACCCTTGGGGCTTAGTTTATAGAGGGATTCAAGCTGCATTTTATCTGTTAGAATCAAGTTTCTGCTATGGTTTTTAAGTTTGCTATTTTGGCTCGGGTCTCTCACTAGGCAGCACTCAGCTCTTGCACTGAGCAATACCTAGTAGTGCGTGTAACAGTTGCAAATCCAAATAGCTTTAAAATGCTTACTAAACAAGTAGTGGATTCTAATGTTGTAAAACCACTACTAATCTCTTACACAAGAACATAACCTCATAAACAAGATTCTAAAAACTGATTTAATATGATCTTGCTTTCATGTTTTACTGTATTTTTTTCTTCCAAAAGGCATTCAAATTTTTGCAGAAGATGATTCATGACAACATAGGGATTTTACATCAGTAAGATTCTTCTCTTACGTGAGCCTCAACCTCTCAAAACCAGAACACTTCTCATACTAGAAGGCCCTTTAACATTGGCTTGTGACAGAGGGAAGGACTAACAGCCCCGTTAATATACAGATATGCAGATAAAGTCTGGTGCGGCTAAGTGGCATGGGCATCCACAGGCAGACATAAGCCACCACTTAATGTCCCCAGGACTTCTACTAACTGGGTAGCCATAAGAAGGACCTTGATGCCAGCCAATCACAATCTGAACTTCAAAAGGATAGGAATTTCACATAGGATGTTTCATGTAGAGTATCTAATGTACACAGTTCTCTGTTAATTTGCAACAATTTAAAAAGGGGAGGTGAAGGGCAGGCAGCTTTGAGAATTAAGGGTACACAAATAAGGCAAGACATATCACCTGACACAGCACATTTCAGAATGCCCTTGCCGTGCTCTTCCTTTACCATAGGCCTGGTCCCAAAACTCACTGAAGGCATGCTACCCAGGTGCTCATGCCTTTCAACCCTCCACTGGTCTGTGCTACTTGTGAGTTAGCATGCATGTCAGCATTTGCTCAGGTATGAAAAGAGAAGGAAATAAGCTAAGGGTAGCAGGCTGGGCTTGCTATTGATTTAGTTAGCATTAATTCTTGGAAAATGCTTGCATGAAGTTCATTACTTAGTTTCTCTGACAAAGGTTTGTCTATTAAGGAGCAGCACTGCAGTTTCAGGGCGCAGATTATCAAGAAATGCTCTCAGCTCCCTGACACCATCGCTGTGGTCCCAGAAGTGGCTCCTGATGGACAGCAATCCTCAGCAGCACTGATCTTCCAGGAGGAAGACTACAACAGGTCACTGGCTCAAGCAGACAAAAGAACACTGAAGAAATCTACCTTCACATTACTTCCGTAACATTTACATTTTGTTTAGTGCCTCCATTTTTACCAATGGATAAGAACAACAGTTTCCCTCTATCTTGCCTCCAGGCATCCATGGAGCCTTCACACTCTTACTGCTCACTTTGATTTTTACTTGTACCAGGCACATGGTGCCAACACTAGTTTCATAAGTGCCCCCACACCTGCAACCTCAAGCAATGCTCAAAGGATCACATGCAAATTCAGGCAGGACCTGCAGATAAATGTCACATGCCTTACTATTTACATTGCTAGAACTCAATTATCTCCTAAAAGCCTTCATGCTGTAGGTATCCATCAACTGAGAAAGAAAGACCAGATGCGTCTCCAACCACTTTGCTCATGATTATATTGAGGATACATATTCACACTGTCTCATTTAAAACATTTAATTGAGATGCCCAAATTATTCTACCAATCAGATTTCAGTGTGCCCCAGAACACATCAGTCAGGTTGCCATCAGTTCCATCTGACAGAGATGTCCCTTTTGACAATTACGGTACATCAGCCTTTCAGTTTCCAGAGATATAAATTCTCTCCACATCATATCCCATTCTCTAGACTAATTCTGCTACTAGAGACCTTGCACTTTACTCTCTAAATAGCTTAGTGAAACTCAAGGAAAAAGAAAATTTTTAAGTCTGACCCTCGACCCTGAAATATCCAGGATCCTGTGTCTCATGTTCCCCAGCACAGTACTGCACCCATTCTTGTGCCATCAAGGGGCAAGGCATCCAACTCCCTCCATTCCCACTGCTCTGCCTCCTACAGATTTACTTGGGAAGAGAGAATCTCTGATGCAAATGCTTTGCAATCCATACAGGAAAACTACACACACACACACACACACACAAAAAAAAAAAAAAAAAAAAAAAAAAAACCACAGAAAAATCTACATTGAGTCCAGTAATATACAACAGGGTAAGGTTGGTAATAATGTGGACAAGAATACCTGCAAGCCTTGATTTGGATATTCACTTGAAGCATGTGGGCAGATATCTCAAAAACAAAGCCTCAGAGCCACTTACAGACTGCAATCAGTTTCTATGCCCATTCACTGGAATTTTATAATAATTCTACCTATTGAGCAGATCATCAGCGCACAGCAGAGGATCATTCCTAAGGTTTAGCATCTGGTATCCTACACGTTAAGTAGTTCTCTATGCAAAGCTTTGGAAACCCCAGGCTCAGCGGATCTGTATGACAGGAGACAAGTAGCTGGTAGGTAGGCAACTGCTTTAAGTGAATGTGGCAAGTAATGAAGAACCCTACATCTGAGACCTTTTTCCTCATTTCTTTCCTATTCTTATCCATCAGCACATATGGCAGGATCACGCAAAACGCACAGTCAAACGTGTAAGCATATCCATTTTTATATCAGTAATCAGCTAAATTTTTCAGCAAATTATTTCACACTCCCTTTCAAAGGTACTTTCTGCAAGCCCTGAAGAATTGAGCTATATTGTCCTGAATGCCTAGGGAAGAGATAACATTTTAAACTCCTGCATGACAGATCCATGTGACCACATGACCACGGAGAAGTTAGATGATGAAGCACTTTTGAGTAATGGGGTCCCAAACTGAACTTGTCCCAGCTTCAAGAGAAGGGATAGGAGAGAAGGCAAAAGGACAAAGAATCATCAGCAAAAATAATTAGCATATGTGTTTGAGTAATTAACCCAAGAGTGGAGATTCTTTGCAAGCAGAAGAAGACTTGATTCTCTGAATAAATTATTAATTGCAAATTGTTCAGTCAAGTCCAATGAAGACAAATAGCCTCTCCCTGCCTTTTCTGGACAGAAAGATTTGTAATATTACACAAAAGGAAAAAAAAAAAATAAATAAAAGCAAGGGAAATATTAAAGATATTATTTACACCCCAGCAGAATGGATTATTCCCAGCAATTTTTTCAACAAAGTAATGAATTGCACAGTCAAGAAGACAAATTTTCAGAAGGGCTCAGCACTCAACTTCTACAAAGAGCAGTAACCTGGAGGAAACCCGATTACTTCATGGGCATCCCTAAGAGCTGGCAGTTTTGGAAGTCTTCCCCGGCTCCCCTACTCACACACTATGCACTGTATGCTACATACACTGGGCCACAAAGTGGTACATTCTCCCTTGAACATTATTAGCTGCAGAGTGACAAGCCACAGCACCATCACATACAGCAGAGAAGTCCCAGCATCCTTTTCCCTTGCAGTTTTTTTCCCAGCTCCCCATATGAGGCAGCACAGCCCTCTCTATACAGACTGAATGCTGGCAATTAGAAGCAAGACCAGAAGAACTGACTGTAGTTTTAATAAAGCTGTCAGGGCTGACATATAGTATCTACTGCTTTTCAGTTCTCCTCCATCTCAAGCAGGATGGAGGGATTATGCAGATGAGTCACTGTATTGTGTCTGGCCCAGAAAAATTGTCCTGTATGCTTGGCATAGCCTGAATTCATTTCTATACCCCTGAATGCCCACAGCTATGAACTGTCTTGGTGGGATAAACACTTTAACAAAGCTGTTTAGCAGATTCACTAAACGGTTCTGGCAGGCAAAAACATTTCTAGTGGATGGTAGAATGCGCTCTCATCCCCTTCCCTTACCCTCAAACCTTTGAAGTTTTATTTATGGTGTATGTAAAAAGTAAGACACCTAAAAGCTCATAGGCTTTTAAAGCTACACTGCTACTTTCACACAAGCAAAGAAATGCCATTTCAGCTGTAAAATCTCTTCCACTTCCCAGCCACAGAGTGAACCATCACATCTTTTGCTGCTAACTCATCTCTTCCAACATTTACACCTCAGGAGGGCAAAAAAAAAAAAAAAAACACAACAAAAAACAGGTGGGAGGCCTTTGACACAGCAGCCCCATTCAGCAACACAGAAGCCAGCTGAGGCCCTTCATTCTCCTCTCCACAACTCACACATTCAGGAAAGTCAGCTTTGTTCCACTGTCATTGTGGCAGGCTAATACACACCCACAGCATTCTGAAGAGGTATAGTCCGGAAATCACAGAGATTGTATGGACTCTGCAGGACTGAGCCCACTGCAGCTGGAAGCAAGCTCTACCGAAGTTTGCATCACTGCTTCCCCTTCTGCAAAACTGCAGGCCCAGTAAAGGATTTTCCTTGGATATGTTTGCAAGCAGCCCCAGTCCCTCAGCCACCCAGAGCCTCTGCAGCTTTCCCAGCCAGTCTTTACATCTGGATTTCACTTCCACAATCACAACACATGCAGCCAGGACAAACATTTTGCATGGTCTGACCTTACCCAAGGCTTTTCCGCACACACACAATCAACAATAATGTGGAAGACCATAATTACATGTTCTCTAACACTGTTTCTTTGCTGATTAGGCTGATATATTCTTCTTAAGCCTCTGAAATTATATGAGTAATAACAAATCCGTAACTAAACTTACTGCCTCTCTGGGGAACAGCTGTACTAAAAAATGATTGCACAGATTAACCCACTACAGCACTACTATGAGACCAAATAACTACGAAATCGCAGCCATGAGATCTGCACCCCCAAACGATGTTTATAAAGGGTACATCCTACTGTAACCTGAAGTATTAATGAAGCAGAAGCTTGGGCTAGATCAAGCTTAAATACAGTGGACTTCAGTTACCTGGAGTTACTTCAACTCCATTCCTGCACTGGGAGTACCGATGTTGATTGCAATGAATCATGACTGCGTACACCGCTAAAAGTAGTCATTGTCACCTGATTGTTGATCTGATATCTATTCTTTATCCTCTGTGTGCCTCACAAGGAGAAGAATAAGGAGTAATAACAAATCAAAACAAAGACAGATTTAAATACCAGGCTAGACACATCACCTTGTCTTCCATGTTTCCTTAGCATTTTAAGAATGAATTGGCAGATTTGACAAGATGGGCATTGAAAGAATTCAAAGAAATGCAGCTGTAGGATCTAAACAAGACAGAAGAAAGGGCTGTGTGTAGGTGAGCTGCATATTAAAACTCAGAAGGGCAGGCAGCCACTGGAGGGTTTTTCTCTGATTTTTGGGAAACAAATCAGTGTTGTGAATCTCTACAAAACAAAACAAAAATAAATCCGGAAGAAGTCCAGATCCTGTCCTACTTTCCCTTGTTAGACAACCCACCCAATATTCTACACCTTGGTTAGCACCATCTACACTGCATGCCCAAAGGTGCAGGTGATAGCAGGTCTTCTTCATGTGAAGCATAACATGCAGGGAAGGCAAAGATCAGTTACTACAGTGTATCTGAAAAAATGCTATTTTTTTTGTCTCAAGAGGATAGGTCCGATCAGAATATATTCCAAGACCAACTTAAATTTAGCTTCTATTTATGACTACTGGGCATAATAAATTAATCTAGTTTACTGTGCAAACAAAGCCACAAGTCTGTGGAGGTGAACAGATTTATAATCCGTAAGATGCTTTCTGAAGAGCATACCTTCAACCGTAAGCTGAACAAAAAAGTAATGATTTGGCCTATGACAATCTCATATAATATCTCATTGCTTCTGTTGAAGTCTAAGCTTATTCTTTAATCATTTATTTGCTGAGTGAGGGAAAGGTGACAAATAAACAGTAAATAGACTTAATAGTAGACACAGATCGCAAATAGAGCTAGATTAATGGTAAACAGAGAGAGATTAATAGCAAATAGTGATAAATCCGGTAGTCTTACTCCTTCAAAGCAGCAGTACCCTGATTCAAAAAGGCATTTGGGCATTTGTTGGTATAAGCACAAACTTAAGTACTCTTTCTTCATATTTCTGCATTTTATTAGCTGGTTTCCTGACTATCACAATATAGCCCTCCACATTGCCCACCTGTCTCAGGTTATTTTATCCCCAGCAAGAGAGGTTCAGCACCTCTCTGCTTCCCTGGGACATACGCTTTTCAACAGCCACTCAGCACATGTTCAGATTCATTTCTTCTTCTGCAGTACCTCTGCCTAGGGCATCCTGCTTGAGAGCAGTGCTTTCTCTGCACCAGCCTTCCTATTCAGAACCCCCCTCGCAGCTTTCTCTCCAGCCTCTACACTGCCAGCTGGTTTTAGAGTCAAGAGAAGAATGCACAGTAGCTCCCTTCACTGGATGCCCAGTGAGCAGAAAAAGCACAAAGGACTGAGGAGGACAATCAGGGTTCCTGGTTGAAACCACCAGGAGAAGAGAATTAGACAACAGCAAGGTCACGTGCATCAAATATACCCCTTCAATAACCACACCTGCACAAAGACTAAGATGGAAAAACATCCCCAGAAAGAGCCCAGCCGGAGCCCTGCGTGCCTGTGACATGCTGAACAGAGGCATGGAAGTGCAGAAGCTAAGTAACACTTCTCTGGACTCGTACCACACATCTGACTATCAGACAAAAGAGAATTTTTAACTCTTCTCCCTTGCTTTCCCACTAGCAAAACTATTTTTAAAACCCCCACGAACCTCTGGCCAAACTACCGCCCACAGTCTCTTTCTTGGGAGGCAGGAGTGGACCAGGACCAACCACACGTGCATGAACACTTTTCTTTTTTCTTTTTTTTTTTTTTTTTAATTTAGAAGAATTACAACAGAAATATGATATGGGCATGGTTAACACTGTTAAATTTTCCATATGCTAAACATTCACTACAAGAATTTAGGTGTGGACAATTCAGGGCATGCTACCAATGTTTAAACATAAGTTAACCCTAAGAGTACAACAAATATTTATTTTGGTCAATTTGGTCTTCCAGTAACTATTTATTTCAGCAAGATTCACTGCACTCCTCTGAAACTGAAGATCCATTAGCTCAACTAATGTATACTTCACTATAACCTTGGGACACTATAACATTGGGAGACTTCATCTCAGTGTGTTTGCTGTATGAAGTAGGAACAGAACAGTACCTAAAGCACTGCAACTCCATCAGAAAACTCCAGAGGCTGGAGAAAGTTGCACCTTTTGGTCTTTAATAGCATTTAAACAGTTCTCAAGCACTCTCAGCAACTTGCATTCTTCTGTGCAAAGCAGTACAGCTCCATCTGACACATACCATGTTCAGAAGAGCTGCAAGGTTTTCATATTAAAAAAAAAAAAAAAAAAAAAAAAAAAAAAAAAAAACCCACAACAGAACAAAACTAAATGGAGGGATTTGGCAAAGCAGAAAAAAACATTACATTTCAAAATTTGTCTATGCAAGAAATCTATAGCAGCAAATGAGAACTTCCATCATTTCTTATTTGAAGAACTGATAAATGTTTCCATTTATTGTAGGCATGCGCTTCATTTTGGCACCATTAGTACTGCTTAGTAGGGACATGTCTATTATAAATTAGCCACAGTAGGATCATACATTAGAGATGCAAGCCACAGCTGACGGGATTCTGCTCAGTCTAGCAAAATTCAGACATTCAGTGGAGTTTCACAGGCTTGATACTACTTTAATCAAAACCTGGTGTGAGAATAATTTCTTACTGTACCCATGCATTTAGATATAGTATTTTTATGCTACAGTGTTCAACTACCATGTAGAAATCTAAATACTAATCCTCACTTTATCATTTTACATCTGACATACTAATCTATGCCAGTGCAATGCCAGTTTATCTCACTAACAAATCCAAGTAGTTATTTTACCCTGGTTTAAATGAACTGAAGAAGCTTGTGGTGATGAAACATTATGTCATCTGCATTTCAGTGTGAGCACCCAAGTTGTAACCTCTGACTTCAACTTTACAGCAGCTCAGGAGAGGTGATTTGCACAGCTCGTATTCCAAAGAAGTCATCTTTTTTAACCAACATAAGAAATTAGGACCACAGATATAATTCAGAAGTGTCATTTGCAAAGTAGTTTTTTATATTTGATTATTTGTATTATCTGCGTAGTTAACATCTGTATACTTTGACTGATTGTAGCAACATTTGTTTGAACACTGGCACCGAAATCTGTGCGAGGTATACAGCCCACCTCTTTCCTGAAATGATTTCTAGATCTGCCCCAGGACATGATGGAACCTGAGGAAAGCTGGCTGAAATATTTTTTGCTACATCAAACATTTTTCCAGAAATTCATTTCAAAAATCACACTGTGTCCAAGATGCCTCTGAAAAACCTTTTTTTTTTTTTTTTTTTTTTTTTTTCTCCTTTTTTTGACAAGGAAAGACTGTTAAGGTCCAGGGCACTGTTTTCTCTTCTTATTAGAATAATAAGGAGGAACAGGTGTTGGTACTATGTAACGTAATGAAAACATTCAGAAGTACCTGTTTTCAAAACAAGTGCAAATTCCAAGCCATGTTTTGAAATTTTGAAAGGTGTTGTAGAACCAGCCTGTTCAGCTGCAGGAGTCTTTTCAAAATCTTGACCAAATCTTCCAATTTCATCTACATTCACAATTGCAAAGAGGATGGAGAAACGCAAAAGAATGCCTCAATAATCTCTTACCCCAAGCAAAAAACAAGCAACAGCAACAAAAAAACAACAGTTAATTTTGACTTTTTTCCTAGCAAAAATATGAAATGCCACTCCTAGAATACAGGCAGCAAACCTATGTTCTTTAGAACTTTTTTAAAAACTACCATTTCTATAAACCAGTTATGCCATATTGGGTGATGAATGTAGGAGAGAATCTAAGTACGCGTTCCAGGAATATTTTTCAATTCAATAAATGAATTCAGTATTTAATGCCTGTTAGATGGCATTAAATGGCCCTTTGAGGTGAATTAAAGGAACTTTCAGCCTTCAACAAAAAGTAGACAGCCCAAAATCTGACTGACATTGATAACTGCTCTGTCCCCTGTATACTCTTTTTATTGTCCAACAGTGCTACAGAACATGTGGTAGTTTAAAAGGCCTTTTGTATTTTCCATATTAAACTAGAGCTGGTCTGAAGCTAGTCCAGAAATCTGACAAATGAATCACTTCAGCATTTGCACAACATAAAGCAAATCTGGCAATTGAAGGTGGCAGAGTGAAAGCACAGACCCACTGAAAGCACGTGCCAAAGCTCCCACTGGTGAAAGAAGCACACATCCACACTACCTGCAGAATCAATGCAATGCAGAAAGCAATTTCGTAGGATGGGATTTTTCATGGGATCTAAGGTATCACGCACCCTACTACCATTGTAATTCAGCTTGCTGGCAATTTCCAGCTGTTTCCAAACATCCTGGTTCCAAAATTTCCATGATGACTTTATGATTTGTTCCAGCAGAGTTCTCAGCTTTCTTTAGCACTAGCTGGAGTTCACGCTGCACTGTATAACTGCAGTGGTGCTAACAAATATTTGCTTATACTTGCCAATATTTGTTCCTACTGCTTTGTTAGCCTTCTTACTCTAAGCACCCATTTTTTATTATTGCTGCCACACTTCCCTGATCCCATTGGGCTGACAATTGAAATTAACAATCTGCCCATCATCACCAGGCTTTACATAGATCTTGCACAAAGCACAGAGGAAAAAGCTAAGTTGCTCCAGTCTTGGTGTTACCACTTAGTTTGAGGAGATTTGTCATTGCAAAATGGCAGCTACAAACTTCCACCTTAACTTCTACATCCCCCTTTTCTGACGAACAGGCAGATAATTGGGTTTCTTCCACTTGTTTGATCCTCAAACCAGCAAATAACATTTCTCCTTGCCAGTCAGCATCCCTCTTCCCACTTGGCAAACATGGACTTGTTCCTCACTTCACCGCCTTCTGTGCAAGAAGCTGGCTCCGCAACTGTTTGTTTTTGATTACTTCCTTATTTCTATTAGCATAGCCTGCAGCAGCTCAGCTTTAGGAGCCTGGTTCATGTCCTTCCAATAGTCTTGTCCTCCTGACAGTTCACATGTCCAGCAATAGCATAAACCTTTTATTCTGTACACAGGCAATTTTTAAAATATCCGTTCATTGGAAGGTGGGTGTAACTGGGCATGGGCCAAACGTTCTGGTGGTACTCCAAGGCAGTAACATTTTGGTTGAGAGGAAGCAACCTAGCAATTGAGAAGTGTCAATTTTTGGCTAGCATACCACACAACACCTCTGCAGCATGGCTGTTCCCTTGTGATACTCTTGCCCAACCCCCCAGCAGTATGACGGCTGGACTGCAGCTTCTCTTAGGAATGAGTTGGATAGGGGGAAGTAAATCACCTCTGTTTCAGTAAAGCAGGGACTGACCCTCAGTCCATAGTTTCCAAGAGCAGTCATTGCTTTTGAAAGCAAAAAAGAACAGAAATAGACTCCAGTCTCATATCTTCTTTAAATCCCAAAGGATTATGTCAGAAACAGCAAGTGATCTGCTCCAGTCCTGCTCTATCCTGTGCACAGAAAGAAAAGGGCTTAACAGTAAGAAATTGAAATTTCCCCCTCATGAATTCTTTTTCCTCAGCTTTTCAGTTTTTAAAGAAATGAAAATTAAAATAAGATGGAAGAATGGATCTGACATCCTTCCAGTTTAAGAAATATGAAAACATAGGGAGGATTGGCCTTTAAAAAAAAAAAAAGCAGAATTTGCAAGCAAGAAATAATTTTTGTATCTTGGCTATTTTCCGATCACATTTAGGAGATAAAAAAGCAGTGTAACAGCTTGCCCATAGCAGGTAGGAATATGTCCTTGTGCTGAAAAAAGCCCTGAGCAACCTGGTCTGAATGTGGTGTGCCTGGGCAGGCAGCTGGACTAAATGACCTCCTGAGTTCATCTGTTACATCTCTAATATGGCCACACTGTCACTGCACACTGCATCGTTTATTCTGGTAAGATACAAGTCATTACTTTTTTCAACCCCTTCTAAGCAGGCATCTCATTAATGGAATGTGGGACCTCAGAGAAAATTCTGAACAACTCCACATTTGACCTACACCTCATTCAGTGGCAATAAGGGACATCTATATGGAGCTGTGTTACAGATACACCCACACCAGTTTACCTCCAGAATCCAGTCTAGGCTGGAGAGCTCTTAATTCCTTGAATTGCAAATCACTCACCAAGCTAACAAGCTAGACACATTATAGAGGGAGAGTGTTATTGCCTTGCAGGCTGTAAGATATTACCCTTTAAGATATCTATGCAACAAAAGCCTTTGATTTACCTATTCAGAAACTGATTGCACAAATGCTTAGCTAAAAGAAATGTTTACGCATATGAGTTTCAGGCTTCACATTTCCTCCAGGGAGGAAAAAACACTGAGCTGCCCTGCAAAGAAGTCAATACATCACTCCAGACAACAAGCAAATGTAGACCGCAGTCTCTCCCTCTCTCTGCCTTATATTCATTGAGTAAGATGACCAGACACTGCAGATTGGCCAAGACAATAAAACAGCTGACAAATCTGCGAAAAGTCATACAGATTTCCTTTGTTAAGCCAGTACATTATACTGATACCAAACCGAATGTGAGAAAGGGTGTTCTGACCCCTCCCCTTGCAGATGAGCCTCAACACCCTTGGATTTGGAGAAACATCACTCTTTCTGTTGGCCAGGTCACCAGGTGTACGTCCATCTCACTTCAAATCAGAGGCAATTTCCTTTCTACCTTTTCCTGAACTCCTCCTTAATTCCAAGAGCATATCCATCCATCATCTTGTCATCTTTTTGTCCTTTTTTTCACATGCAGAGAGAAGAGCTCTGGGAACTATCTTTCCCTGATCACCACCAGACTGCTTCCAGGCTTACGAAACATGCCAGGTGACAAAAACAACCATGGATTCAGTAAACTGCTGCTTGCCATGAAAGATTCAGTTAGGTTCCCATTACTTTATACTTCACCCCCAATTTATTCCTTCCACTAACTTTCCCAAAACAAAATTAAATTTCTTGGGCATTTTTAGTCCTGGCTTCTGAAAAGCTCTCAGCAACTATGGCTCCAGACAGGAATTCAAACAACTGTATTTCTCCTTTAACCATATGTATGAAAAAGTGAAGTTTTCAGGCTTGCTCAACACAGCAGAAAGATCTCAGTAGAAGATAATAGAGGCAGAAATATATTTTTGCAACAGTGGCTAACCAGGAACTGTAGGAGCAGATCTCTGAAAAAAATATTCTTTTAGACACCATCCATGCTTAAATGGCAATATTGACACAAGTGTCTCGCGCTCCACTGTAATTGAGTGTTCCATTTATGGTCCTTTATTACTAGTTTCAAGAATAATCTTCTGCCTCATGGGGTAGGGGGAAGAGGGCAGGCAGAAATCAACATTTCTATTCAATGGGAAATTCTAGTAATTCAATCTTTTTCCTTCTGTGTAGAAGAAAATAGAAGTGCTTACAAGAACGCATTAACTTTTTTTTTTTTTTTTTTTTTTTTCCAGAACGAAAGAGTTTGGGAAAAAAAAGCTGTTTCAATTTTATTAAACAGTTTCTCAATTGAAAAGATTTATTCTGCCTTTCTGCCTGAAGAAGTTGCACTCCATTTTGTTGAGCCAAACTGACAAGTCATGTTAATTCTGCTCCCTGTTCCAACAGTGTCACTATCAGACTGTATAAAAAGTCAGCCCCTCTCCTGCCTATAAGCTCCCCTCAAGTAACTGGAAGGCCACAGTGAGGTCCCCTAGAGACTTCTTTTTGTCAGGCTAAACAAGCCCAGTCCCTCAACCTGTCTCACAGGAGAGGTGCCCCAGCCCTTAGATAATCTTTGCGGCCCTCCTCTGGACCCTCTCCAAAAGCTCCACATCCTTCTTGAGCTAGGAGCCCCACGCCTGGATACTCCAGGTGGAGCCACACAAAGGCAGAGTAGAGAGGAACAATCACATTGCACTTGGCCCCATTTACCCTCATTAGGTTCACATGGGCCCATCTTTTGAGCTCAGTCAGGTCCCTTTGGATGGCATCCCTTCCTTCTGCCATATTGACTGCACCACTCAGCTTGTTGTCATCAGCAAATTCGCTGAGGGTGCACTTGATACCACTCTCTATGTCACTGACAAACATGTCGAAGAGCACTAGTCTCAAGACAGACCACTGGGAGATATGTCTCATGACTGTCCACATGGACATAGAGCTGTTGACCACAATCCTCTGACTATCACCGTCCAACCAATTCTTTATCCACTGTATAGTCTAGCCTTCAAATTCATATTTCTCCAATTTAGAGATAAAGATGTGGTGTGTGACTATGTCAGAGGCCTTCTGAATTCCAGGTAGATGACATAAGTTACCATCCTTTGTCAACCAGTGTGCCTTCACTCTACTGTAGAAGGTCACTAGATTGGTCTGGCATGATCTTCCCCTTATTAAGCCATGCTGACTATCTTGGATCATGACGATCTGCTCCATGACCTTTCTAGACACAGGAGTGAGGCTCACCAGTCTGTAATTCACTGGTCCTCTCTCCTCCCTTTCTTATAAATGGCAGTGATGTTTCCCTTTTACCAGTCACCTGACAGCTGCAACTTTTCAGATATGATAGAGCAGCTTGGCAATCACATCAGCCAGTTCCTTCAGAACCTTGGGATGCAAGTAATCCATCCCCATAGACTTGTATATATTCAGCCTCATGAGACAGTCTTGAACTTGCTCTGCTCTTACAGTGGGAGGGATTTTGCTTCCCCAACCTCTACCTAGAGGTTCAAGAACACTAGAGGTGTGGGAAACTCAACTCTGCCAGTGATGACTGGGGCAAAGCACTCATTGAGTACCCCAGCCTTCTCTGTAGAAGCCAGTTCTGCCTTCTCATTTATCAGAGGGGGTACACTCCCCTTGATCTGCCTCTTCTGACCAACATATCTAAAGATTCTCATCTTGTTATTTTTCATATCCCTAAACAAGTTTATTTCCATCTCTGCCTTTTAATTGCAGTTAGACTTGATTCATCCACACTACTGAGCCTCAGAGAGCTGAACCTTATCTGACATCCCTTGGGAGTCCAAATTCCCAAGCTCATCTTTTGCCTTACCACAGAGTAACAAGGTCAAGTCACTCAGGCCCTTGCAAAGCACTACATCACAGAGCTCTCAGCATCCCAAATTTGATTTATGCTCCTTCTCAAGGATGCAAGTCTCCCCATTCTACCATTTTATAGTGGAAATATCTCCCACTGCATAACAAAACAAGCTGCCATTTCTGTGGCAACCTGCCTCCTTAAGAAAAAAAAAAAGAAAAAAGAAAAAAAAGTGGCAGAATACATGTTTTCTTTGTGCATAATGTCCTGTAATCAAACATTTTAGACACAACCTGAGAGTGCACTGCATTTTGAGTAGTTTAATAAAATCAGTCTATTTTTGTCACCAGAATACCCAGTAGTCCTGGCATTGTTTTTCTTTTTGTTGAGAAATTAGTTTTCCTTGAAAGAAACAATGTAATGCTCCCTACATTCATCCTACTATGCCACAGAGCAGCTCCCAGCATTACCAACCCCATCAGCCCGCAGAGTGGCCGCTTCCCTACCGAGGCACTCACAAAGAAAGGTGTTGTTTTCTTTCTTCACACCCCTTGGACCACAGAGCTGATCTGAAAAAGGAGCAAGACTTGGAGTGTGGAGAAAACCCTTGAGCTCCTGAGAGCAGACATGGGAAATAAGGAAGAATAGAGGAATATGTTCTTCTCAGCCATTACACTTGCTCAATACTTCTCTGTTTAGGGTTGAAGATAATAGAACAAACAGAGGCCCATGAGAAGGGTGTTCTTCTGTTTTATGTTCCTGTCCCTTCGCTTCTTTACTTTAGACACATGGCAAGAAACTCAGAAAGCTTTTTTTCTTTTCTGAAGAGGTGGAATATACTGTGCCAAAAAATACTCAAGTGTTTCTCAAGAACCATCTCCACCCTGACTTCATAATTAGTAGAATAATGATGCCAAAACACAAAATTTGCTGCACTTGAATCATAAAGATGTTATGTTTTGCATCACCTTGCAACTTCTATTAAATCTTTTCTAGGATTCATTTCCTTGACTCCAGGTAACCACAAACTACCCTATTTAAGTTGCAAATTACATCCTTTTACAGTATTTGAAATCCCAAATCCTGCACACTCTACATTATTTCCATCTAATTGCTGAAGAGATTAAGTATTTAAAAATAAATTTTCTCTAGTACCTTTTCCTTTAGGATTAGCTGGAAATTAACCAGCATCAAGTGAGCAGGTTTCCTCTATCATTATAATGTGAAATCAATAAATGAAAATGAGTATTACTAACATTGAGTCACCTTTTTTGTGTCTGCCTGTTAAACTACTCTGAGCACAAAATGCAAATATTTTCATTGCTTGCTATGTCAGCTTCAACAACCAGAAAACTCCCTGAATGTGGTGAAGAAAATTCCTACGAATACAGTACTCCTTCCTTCCTATCTTTGTGAGACAGATTTTGGAACCTACCTTACCTAAGACAAACCGGCCCCGGAAAAATGAATAAAAACGGGTGAAATGGCTAAAGGTGCAACACCAGATAAGACCACGCTTAAGGGTAAGGAAATAAAATTGATTTTCTACTCTCCTTTTTAGCAAACTAAGAATGATTAATGCATTTTTTAAATTAGGAAAAAAACAATACAGGGCACAAGGTACTGACAAATCAAGAAAGATAACACATTTTTCCCCTTTCGCATTCTGAAGCTTGAGGAAACAAAAAAAATTTTTTTCCAGCTCGTGCTTTTTAGAAATTAGCCCATTACTTGATTCATGCTCTCTCACAAACACAGTAAGAAACTGATGAACTTTCTATAGCATAACCACAAAAAATTGATTAGCAGAGCTGTTTCTTTTTAAATTAACCATGCTCTTTTCAGTACAAGTTTCACATTATTAAAAAGAGCAAAAAGCATTGGAATGGCCATGTGTGGTCAGAGCAAGGGCAAGCCTAGCCTCATCAGCACTCTCAGACAGAAGCCAGCCACCCATCCCTGACCTATGGCATCCATCAAGAATATATTAACAAAGAGCAGGTATATTATCTTCCTTATGGTCCTCTTCCAGCCCCCAACCATCTGTGGACTCAAGGACTTTTAGCCAAATGTTGTTTTTTATCTATTAAGCATCTCTCACACAATTTATTTTCGCTAAAGCTTCAGACTACTGCTGTAAGAGTGACAGCTTTTATCCACAATAAACAGCAACCACAATATTCTGCATCAAGGGGCTCCACAGATAGACTTCATTGAAGAACCACCTCCTCTCACTTATTTTATACTTGCAACCTGACAACCCTCTTCAATGCCTCCTTGATTCTTTTTTTTTTCCTCTTGTATGTATAATCAACTTATGGAGATCTACGAATTTAAAGAGGTAATTTTGTGAACTACTACACACATTATCACCGGAGAAATTCAGATTGGGTTCTTTCTTTCACGGGGGGTACATTTTTAAAAATAGGCTATGAGGAATCAACATGGATCTAAATTTCTTCAAGCCAACTAACAGGACCATACAAAGACCTATTCATTGCTGAAAATTTCAGGGTAAAAAGTTTACTGGAACCAGACAGGCACTGTAGATACAAGCAGGGGCCACAATCCCATGAAAGAACATGCAGGAGGCAAGTACAACAAGGCACAGTCAAAGGCTCCATTTCAAGACCTTCCCAGGGATACTAGACATCCTGGTTAGATATGAGGTGGTGCAAAGGAAGGAGTTTGCAGGTTCTGGCACGCACAGGCAAAAGTGTTTTCCCACAGGAAACAAGAGCATGATTACTTCACAAGCCCTGCTCTGCCAACTGCTTGAGACTAGGGAAAGCATAGCTAAGTACTATATGAACTACATCTATTGCATACATCCAGAGGAAAGGATGTCAGACATTCTGACAAAACCTCAACTGACACAAAGCAAGCAAAGGTCTATGATTCCTTTCCCTATTTTGAAATCATTCATTACTAGAGAATGGTATGGAAGAAATCAATGGCTTGACAAATAAAACAGCAGATTGCTTTAGTTTTTGGCAATTTATGACTTATCAAGAATAAGAAACATAAAGAAACATTCGCTCTCCAAACACCAGTTGTGCACTTCCAAACTGATTTCATGAATCTATCACCTTTTCTCGCTTTTCTCTTCACTCTGATGAGAACACTGCTGTCTTTCTGCTGAGATCCAACACATGGTGAAAAATCTAACGGAAATCCACTCAAGTAGTTGCAGTTTGTCATAAAGGCCTTCTATTAATGAATTGACACACAAACCATAGAGCGTCCATCTACTGCAGGCTCACTGGTAGGAGAAAGTACTTCCGTTTTCTCAAAACACGTTCCTTTTCGTACAGAGACACAGTCTTAACTGAGCTGCCAGGACACGTGGAAAACAGACTGCCTAGGAGCTCAAATGTAATGAGCATCAAGTGAATCCTAGTAGCTCAAAACCTAGGCGGTCGATTCATTCTGCACCATCATTACCCAAGTAAGCAGCAGTGATTAGTGTATTCACCTATGTTGAGATGACAGCTAAACTCCGCAGCCTGTACCATGGATATATTACAACATCTCATACAGCCTTTTTAGACAGGAAGATGAGCTTTCTTTCTAGAACAGATTCCACACAAGAAAGCATAATTAGCAAAGAGGAATCCGAGGCACAAAAACAGGTGTACATTATTCATGGAAGGCTTAAAGCTATGAAGAGAAAACACAAGAGGTTCCTCTCTCACTTTGAACGTTGAAAAGAACAGGGTATATCCTCTTGTATTTTCTCCTTGTTGGTCTGTTATTTACGTCTGACATATTCAGGCTCAAGACAGAAAGTACTAGTAATAAATGTACGGCCGGTTTTCGCCAGACCACGCTTTTCTTTGCATTGATGCTTGCTACAGAGCTTTAACAACCTGTGGGGAAAATCCACCTTCCTTTGATGTACTAATGTAAACTGGAACCCCAGATATGAGTCAGGCCAGTGCACACCTTTTAGACCAGGACTAAAATAACTGATCCAGGATGTGGTAGCCCTGATGTTTGGGTCATTATCTCTTTTACCATGTAAATTAAACTAAATTCTTTGCTGTGGCATTGGCCACGAAATCAAATTAGATTGCTTTTTATATCCCAGCCCCCCACTTGAAAATAAAAATTTTGCACTCAACTTACACTACCAGCATGATGTGTGTCAGTGATTTTGCACTTGCAGAAATCATGTAGTAACAAGCACTATATCACCCAGATCTTCATTGTAGGTCTAGCTGCTTTTTCACAATGTTAGGAAGCATCTCTGGGAAACCTGAGAGACCTCAGATGAAAATGATTCCCTGTAGCATCAATGGTCATGATAGCTGAACAAATCAAGTGCCCCTAGCTCCAAGGCCTCCTGTTAATAATGGTCCTCTGGGAGTTTTCTACTCGCTTTGCTATGTGGGTTATTTTGCTTTGCTTTTTTAATAAGTGCAGACAATTGCATCACATGCTCTTGATGTGATAAAACTGTGCAATGAAATTCAGTGCAATGTGCTCCATACCCAGAGTTAACTAGAATATAATGTGTGTTATTTGCACAAGGGACTGCTTTTCATCTCTCTGACTGCCATCTGCCCCAGCGTTCTATTGAGGTTTTTCAAAAACATGTTGCTTTCCTTTTTCATAACATTTCAGATTTCACTGATTGCACCATCATTCTAAAAACATCGACTTTGGGACAAACACTGTGTTAGAAATGCGGAGCAGAGGTTCATGTGTGATTTCTAATTCCAGCCTTGCCACTGCTTTACAGTACAAGTCTTGAAAAAATGCTTGAAAAATTATTTCTGTACTGAATGCTGAAAAAAAAATTAATGAAGTATTCCCTCTACTCAGCTGGAGGTCTTTGAAAATATCCTTCCTTCCTTCCTTCCTTCCCTCCTTCCCTTCCTTTCCTTCTTTCCCCCCAGCTGACACATTGGTTCCAGATTTAAAAAAATAGTAGCCTGGATGGTGTGAGGGAACAGGTGCCACACGAAGTAAAGCAGGACTACAATTTTAATCCAGAGTTTCCAAATGGAAAAGCACCAAAATTGCATCAAAACTACTCTTGGAGGGAGAGAAAAAAAAAATGCTTTTACTTCTAAACTTTTATTTCCACCTGAAAAATGTTTTCTTCAAATGATTTTCATACTCTATGTAGGTGGCTGAGAAGACATGGCCTTGAAAGCAGCTGCTGTCCTGCAGTAACTACTGTACTCATGCTGCAACAAGTTTCTGTTAAGCTTATTGATAAATGAAGAGAAAGAGGTAACACTTAGTTGAACACTTCAAGCTGAGCACTTGATATGAAACTGATAGATTATTATAATCTAAATATATTAAAGTCCCATTACTTTAATACTAATGACAATGAGAGGGCATGTTTGTTAAACAGCCTGTCTTCTTAGACACCAGTACTTAGCAGATTACAAGAACGACATTTCAGCAGTCATTTTTGCTAGGTTTCAGTAACATCTATACTTACGAAACAAAAAACGCATATAATAGCTTTGTTCAACCTGGTCTGAATATTCTCCTAACAGAACAGCTGTGCAATAGGCTTATCTGGGCTCACAAAGTGGGCCTTTCTCATGTCTGTTCAATTAGAGATAATAGTTGAAGGCATTAATCATGTATTTTCAAAAAAATTCTCCTTTTCCATGCAAAGGATGTGGTCCATATCATTTGGCACATCATGCACATTTATCTATTTACGTTGCTATGGCTTTGTTGTCCTTGCTCTGAAAGAAAGATATAATCAAAACTTAAACAATGAGCAGATTTTCACATTTAATGGGGTGGGCTTTCCGCCTAGCACAGCAATTCAGGGGCAATGATCCCCTCCTGATTCTCCTTTTTCCCCACTGTTATTAGGAGAAATCATCCTCATAAAGCTTGGGAGCACGCCCACCACCAAAATTCAAAACTCTATGGAGTTATTCTTCATCACTCCACTCACCATAAGTTGTAGTAAATGTTTTTAAGTGATGTTCTATCCTCCCAACCTAACAATTTAACTCCAGCACTGCCCAATATTGCTGAGGTCAGAAAAAGTTTCAATCTGCAGGTCTATCTCTGAGCACTGAAACTGAGGCACTAGAACTCAGATATCACTTAAAAGGCAGCCTAGGAAGTTGAGATAACAGAATTCAAATGGTTTTGAACAAAATCCAACTCCCTTGAGTTTCTTATAAATAAGGACTGGAACAAAATAGTAGTTGTGTTTCCAATATTGTGATGACAGAAGATCTGGGTGAGAACGTTTTCAGGATGGTCCCTGTTATTAATCTTTTCCTCAGTGTTCACATTTTTAGAACTACCATTATCAAAAAACAAACAAACAAACAAACCCAAGTGTTCTTCCTGTTGTAGAACCTTACACTGAAAGCAAACAAATTCAGATATGGGGCTTTCCACTGCTTCCATTTACCTATTCTACAAGGGACGCCTAATTACTTCTCTTCCCTCTAGGAACAGCAAGTCACAGGAGAAAGAAAACCATCACATCCAAAACATTTCATGGAAATTGCCTGTGTTAGGACAGATGAAATACAGTCTGAGTTTGCTTATGGCCTCACTGGTCTCCAGCTGTCTGCCTGCCCCTGCTTGGGTCTTTGTCTCTAGGTCACTGGCCTCCTGCAGGGATTGCTGAAGGGCTGAAAGGCAAGCCTCCTCACCATTTGCGAGGAAGGAGAACAGAAACCCCAGTGACAGAAGCATCAGTGACTCTGTGTTTCTTGCCATCTACCTGGGAGTCATCGTGCTCACAGTCTATGGACCACATCTTAACTCTGACCCAGAGGACCTATGTTTCTGATCATTATTCCTGGGGGAAAAAAAAAAGATACATATATCTGTATTAAAAAAAAAAAAAAAAAAAAAAAAAAAGCGCATTCGAAAAAAAAGCTCTCCCCAAGCCTATGCTTTCTTAGTACCATGCAAGAAATGAAATTATTACTGCAGGAGATGCTCAGACTGCATAATGTAGATTCAGTTGGAAGAAGAGGGCATGCAAGGATAGCAGGTTTTTCTCCTCCATTAGTTCTGCACACGCCACACCAAGCTTCAAATCAAGGAGTGGATGTATGCTTCTGCATCCACACCATGTTGCCTGGAGCTCTGCACTGTCAGATCCACTAAGCAGCCAGATGAGAGCTGCATCTGTTGCCAGTACGCTCCACAGAAGGATTTCTGCTAGCAATAGGGGGCTCTCATGGCGCTACGCATATTAGCCCCCAGCTCTGTCTTGTGAAAAGTTCTCAAAAATGGTTTTCAACTGCTGTGGAGATAATCAGTTATGTCTCCGGTAATAACATATTTAACAGCTCCATTTACTACAGAGTATAAAGAAAAGGTCTTATACATCAGCTATTTCTTCAGAGGCTAGGGAAAGTCAGTGGAATATCTCCTTTGTGCTGTTTCCTCAGGACAAAGCTATTCTGTTCAGTGCTGAACAGCAGCCAAGGTGAGTTCATGCTAAGTGATGAGCAGAAATCATCCTAAAGAAAAAGCAGCAAAGAGAAGGAGGTGAAAGAGAAGTCCATGAAACTAGGGTTGAAAACATTGGGAACATAGGTGAAGTTTCTCTATAGGGAAAAGAGATCTGGCAGAGCCTCAAAGAAACAGCCCTTTATTCAGAAAGAATTTGTCACAGATTGTCATCCATCATATAAGAAGTTATACACACTGTACCAAACAGAAACACTGGCAGGGCTCACAGCAAGTGTACACGTGCATAGCAAATTGCTGTGTCCTGAATAACATCCACTAAGCAAGAGATTTGTGACTTACATTAATGTTTCTCCTTCCCCTATAGCAGGTCCACACTGAAGTATGTAAATGCAGCAAAAACATTCTTTCATCCTTTATTTTGAAAAATTGTTTTAAGTTGCACTGCGATTCTCGTGATGCTTTGCAGTTTTCTTACATCCACTACCTGTGGACTCCTGTGATTATGTGAAAAAAAATAACTGCCGTTCTAAAAACCCAGCAAAATTACACAAAGATAGTGAAAACTATCAATTAACAATTAAAAAAAAAACCTATGCTCTTGCATCTTCCTCCTGAATATGCATAGACAGGGAACAGCTGAGGTGTGAACACTGCCATGTGGCAAGGGAAAAGAGCCCAGCTCTAAGACTGCACCATCACAAATGGGTTCCGGAGACAAAGGTAAGAAAAATCTTCACTGTGAAGCCACAGCAGTACACAAGAAGATAAAAGAGTACATTACTTCTCTAGATTACAAAGCACGCACAGAAATCAGCTACAAAATTTTGAAAATCGTTACCTGCACGTTCGACTGAACAAACCCAAGAGTAAAATCAAGCTCATGTGTATGGCGTGCTCATAAAATCTTTTTTAAAGTACTGCCTTACTAGCAATTGAACTATTAGCATTTGCTACTATCCTTTCCCCATCCCTTTCCTCATCTTCTGTTGTTTTGCTACTTACTAGTCCTAGTACAACATGGATGGCACAGAAGCAGAACTACATCTTGTCTGAGCAGCAGCTAAGGATGGCTGCAGCCACAAAGGAGAACGCTTCCCAAACAGGCAGCTAGCATGGGTGCAGAGTGGTGAGCTTCTTTGGCAAAAAGGAGCATCCACACCAACTTCCATGAGTGTAACTACCTGAAGCAGGCTTGCCCAGACAGCTAGGCTCTTTCTCTAGGACTAGGCTATTTCTGAACTGATACTTTCTTTTCTTGGCAAGAGTGAAATGACAATACCAGTCACTGGATTCAGGTAGAAAGGGTCCCTGGACAGAGTTCTGGTAAGGTAATTCTCATTCCACCACAGCATGGTGACTTCGTATGCTTGCAGCAGGCACAGAAGTAGACTCAATTTTGTCTCTGGTACTACTAGCAAGAGATAACTAGAGAGAGCTGAGCTCCACAAATGTTTTACGAATAGCCAGTGTGCTGCAGAGAACAGGCTTTAATTGCCTCCAACTTATGTCAAAGCCATGGAGTGACTTGCGTCTTGATAGAGAATAAGAAGAAAAATTCTTTTACTTTACTGCAGCCTTCTATCTGAGCCCTTGTAGTCCTAACTGACTGAGTTTAACATAGACTTTGGAACACTAAGAGACAGCATAAAGTTGTTAGAAGACAGATCTGTCAGAATGGAGGCAATTTATCTAAGGACTTTTGCATATGCAACTGCTAGACAGAAAGCAGAAGTCACAAGAACTATGAACTGAAAAAACAGAGCTCAGTTAAAAAAAAAATCACTGTTTTCTTCCAGACTTAGGACAAGTGTTGACATTTTTGTTCTGGAGAAGTGAACAAAATTTCATTTTGGTGGTATTCATTTTTAAGCCTCCTTGACATTGAATGGTATTTGGCAGTAAATTCAGTCATGTTTTGATCTCAGTCTTTCCTAGACCAGAGTCTCAGGATAAACAACAACTTAGCCACAGCACTCATAGAGATGGGTCTCCTGAAACACAGCCCAGTGTCACAAAGGCTACGTGGCATTCAGCAAAATAACCAGACCTGCAGAAGAGAGAACATACATGGCACTCAAGGCACCATAACCCCCTTAAACACATGAACTTACTGAAAAAATAAACCAAGATAACAGCATTAGGTTACGTACTAAAAGCACACCTGCACACACACAAATGAAGGCAGATGCAGGATGGCAGGTGCCCAAACAACACCCTGCCCGCCCATCACAGCAGCAAGCAGCCTTGTGGACACCCATCTCCAAGCACACAGCCTGAGAGTCACAAAGACAGGCAGGGGACCCAAAGTGGGAAGGGATGGGTTGTCCCAGGAGAGCTGCCAGCTCCAGGTGCAGTGCAGTCATTGAAGCAAGAACTGGGTCACCTCTTGGATGGAGTGGGGTTACTGCATCAGCAGGATGCAAGGGAAGCGCTCCCAGGGATTGCACAGGACTTACATAGGTGATGTGAGGAAGAAAAACTGTGGGAAAATACAGGGATAAGGGGATACATAAAGGACCAATCTCCTGTTAACAGGGCTAATTTCAAAAGGCACCATAATGCTTTCTGAAGACAAACGCTACCATGGATTTCACATTCTTTGGACCAACAGGAGATGCAAGGGGGCTGTAGATTTTCACTTGTGTTTTGTTATATTAGAGGTTTAAAGTACTTCAGTATTTTAAAGGAAACAGGATTCAAATCATGAAGGTAGCTTTCTCATCACAGTCTTTCTTACAAAGATATACTAAGAATCTCATGAACTCGTAATCAGGTATGTTCAGATGCTCAGTTTGCCTCCCTCGAGAATAATATGCACAGCTTTCAAAATTTGACCATTTATGTGGAAAGAAAATATATGTAGCTAATTGATATTATGAAATAGTCTAATCCAATATGAAATATTTAAATTCCTCTATTTTCCTCACTGGAGAGAGTCCAGTCTGGGGGGGGGGGGAAATAAGGGAAATCTCCTGCAGAAGACTTCCTTCACCCCAGATGCACTGACCTCCAAGACGCTGACTACAAATGCAAAAGCCATTAAAACACCTATGAGAAGAATATCTCCATTTGCTTTCTTACTTTTATTAAAAACAAAAACCAACCAAACAAAAAAACCACCTGAAATGTAATATCTTATTCCCACAAAATAATACTGGTTTTCCATTTGGATAAAGGGGAGTGGGGGAGTCCTACATGTGATCCACTCTAAGCCATTTTTTATTATTATTGTTATTTTTAGTTTGGCAGCTGAACCTAAAAATCAATTATTTGTACAGCCTTGGATGACAGTTGAAAAAGTAGTTTCTAATCTTGTGTCAGTAAAGGCTGTTGCCATGAGCAGCAAGATCCTTTGATTGACACGTAAACCAGCGGCTTTCAGAATAATTTGACAGCTATTTTTCATTGTTTTTGTTGGGTTTCTTTCGTTTTTGTTTTTTAAACAGGGAAGGCTCTTATTATCATTTACACACAGCAGATCTTCTCAGAAGTATATTAGATGAAAATCCACTTGTTTAATTAAGCTTTAGTCTGTAAGCCTTCTGTTCTTTCACTTTAACACACTCAGACATAGAAGCATGCTCTCTGTTGGTTTTACCTTGCGTATCATCAGGTTGCTGACTTCTGAACCAGATTACTAGATACAAAGCTTTGTAGCAAGGCCCTGTTAACTCTAGTGAAGGGAGAGAAGTCCCAGGCAGTCTGCTTCTCAATAATACAGATGGCACTGCCGTCCTCCTCATAATTGAAAGAGAGAAAGGCACCGTGTTTTTATACACAGAAGTGCAAACAACACCAGTTTCGCAAACATACAGCAAAAACCAGTCATGACCCCAAGAAGTTGTTGACAAGACAATCAAGTATAGGGCTAAATACAATTGCCTATAGTTATCCAGCATGTCAGTGAGATTGAAGCAGAGCCAACACAGCACTCACTGGCTAACACCGCCCTTTGGGAGAATGTGCCTCTTGACCCTGAGCTCACCTACAGGAAGATGAGAGAGCTAAGGACTGAAGATCAGTACTGCTATCAAAGAAAGGAAAGGAAGGCAGCAAGAATATTGTTGTGGGGGGGCTGTTCTGTGTTTTTTATTTAGTTTTTAAGTATTTATTTATTTATTTATTTATTAAGGCTACACTTCTTCAAAAGAGTGAGGAATTTGCCAGGACAAGAGAGGACCGTAGTACATCTTTTCCTTGTTGGCACTGCCCAGTGGTATCACGATATTGATGCAGTCATATTCCTCCCTCTAAAGCCCCTTCTTCTACCCACTGTGCATGAGCAGCTGCATATGATTGGAAGCAGGAGCATGCAAAACTGTTCTCAATTCAACGCCAAATTCTCAAGAGTTTGACTGATATCCGAATCAGCTTTACTGACAAAAGGCAACAAGCCTCATAAATACAGTGCAGCTTGGAAAAAACAGTCCTGAGAGAAATAAGGCAAAGCAAAGGAAAATCTTTCCCACCCCTTCATAATCTAAGTCTTTTCTCCTTTTGGCAGTTTTTCTTTCTGAATTCAAACTCTTTGCGTTCTCTTACCAACTCAGATATAAAACAAACGCAATTATTATGAGGGCATTTTCATTCAGTACGCTGCAAATTATAAGTGTTCTTCCATCACCCTCAATAAATCTCACTTAGAGTGAGCAGACACGTTAGGAATTTTCATTGAAATTTAAGCTATAACAAAACAAAATTATACTCAACAAATCATAATGGACAAGATAGTCAAACAGAGATAAGAGCACACAGCAGACCAGTCAACATTGATTAGGTTTGCCAAATATATTTGCAGTAGACAGCAAAACAGAGCACAAAAATAAGTTGTTTTAGAAGCATTTTACAGTTTTTCATAATCTTAAGAACAGACAATGTAGGAGCAATACGTTAGTATGTCACACAGGCTTGTATCTGAGCATACAAAGTATATATTTAGTGTGCTAGAGACACACGATTGGAGACAAAGGCTCTGATATTCCTTAAACGTAGTCTGGTATAGAGATTGCAGAAATGTAAATTGTCATTTCTGCAGCAGCAGAGCACTGGGAATTTCAATCCCAGTCTGTAAGGAGAAGTGACCTAACAGCATCCATAAATCCAACAGACAAAGGTTGCTGCAGGAGCTTGTTGCAAAGCAATTACCTACCCACCCTTCAAAAGAAGAAACCATGGGAAACAGCAAGATGCTCACTTGCAATGATCTCCTCGATTCTCCCCTACCTTGCCCTCATTTCTTAGTATTCAAACCATATTTTTGTACCAGTATGGCCAAAGAAGCATCAGAGAACTCTGCTTGCAAGATATGGAAATTGGCCACTTCTGCTCTAATGCTTTCTCCAGGCAATTTTCAGATGCCTGAATTTGAACTGATAAGAAACAGTAAATAAATATTTGCTAGCAATTAAGTGGGAAAAAAAACCACCAAACATGTATTCCTTTCAATAATTTCCTAAGTGTTTATATGCTGTTAAAAAAGCCAAGAAAGGTAATCAGTGGTTACAGAAAAGCTTCTATGCCAGGAACACACAATCAGAACAGAGACTTCAGTCCAGCAAAGGGGACAGGAGTGCAAAAGGGAACAATAGGAAGTTCAGAGAATGCAATCAAAGATAAATACAGAGCCAAAGTTTGCTCACAGTCTCTTCCAATAAAGACACTAGGGGAACATCAGGGGAAACCCAGAGGTGCCAAATCAAAAACAAATAAAGAGCCATGCATACCACAGTCATGGAACTCCCCATCACCTTCTGTTTGCATGTCAAACAGAAGCTGCTACCCACAGTCAGAGACTCAGTGTTAGGCCATGTGAGCTGCCCATCCTTTTGGTCTCAAATAGTCACACAGAAAAAAAACATAGCAAGTGCAAAGCCTAATAAGTCACCCACTACACCTCCCAAATTTCTCTGCTTCAAAGCCCGGCTAACAAGGGTTTTAGGAAACCCACAAGGGCCATCAAACCAGCTGTTAGCTGAAGCTGGTTTTTACATTACAGAAGTTGGCCAGATGCTTAACAGCAAAAAAGCCATGTCCTATGCTGGCAGGTAGAAACTGAAATGAGCTCACCTCCAGGTCATTCAGAACAGATCTGATAATTAGGAATAAGCAGTTTGATCAGAAAGATCATGTATACCTAACTTGGAAACACACAAATGCCCCACCACCTACAGCACACGTAAGGATGTTTCTACACGTGCGTATAAAAGCACAAGCATATTAGAATGACTGGCCATATCACACTCCAGCTGCCTCTTCAGTTTTGGTCAGAAAAGACATTACCTTAAGTATTTCTGTTGCTTAAGGTTTTCCTCTAACTAAGTCTTCATTCGTGACAAACTCATGCTTTTCATGCTCTATCTTTCCCCCTAGACACATACTAGATTTTTAGGCTTCATTTTCTCTTCTTGTTTCTAATCCCACTCATTCCTCTCTGTGTTGTATCTGTACTCTAAATGGCATTCTCAGTCCATCAGAACAGAACAGAGTCTGTGAAACAATCATGCTTTGTTTACTTTCTCTCATGGGTCATTAATGAAAGCTGAGGAACACCTTATCCTCAGCAACTTCTCTTTCTCCTCCCTTCATCAGACATAATAAATACATTGCTTTTTATTATTTATGCTCTTTCTGACAATCTCCAATCCACCTGACCCCAGTTCAAATTTATCTGAATTCATTTTTCTAGAAGCGTTAAGGAAGATATCAAAACAAGTGCTTCAGTCATATCCAAGTATGTGACAGCATAGCTGGCACCATTGCTCAACCAGTACAAGAGAGATGATCAGAACTATTTCAACAACCTTTTCTTCACCTACTGCCATTTTTCTTTAAAACAAAACAAGCAAGGCACGTGCACATTAAAGATTATACTCACCATACTGTCTCTTTTTACAATTTTGTTATAAATAGTTTTTCTGGTGTTCTGTTTTGGTAGAGTGTACTTTCTGTTCTTTCTACTTATTTGTGGCACCCTTATACTGGATAGGATGGATTAGATTAACAGGTTCATAAGGAGGAAGACAGGTATTAATACATTTGAGTATATCAGTAGTGCTGATAGCCTGCCTTTATTCAATAGGTACTAGTAATGTATTCATAAATGCCTTGCACCTCTCTATAAAAATCCAGGCAATATCCTGGCAACTCCTAGGCTGATAAGCTTGACGTTGATTTAAATGTAGAAGAAACTGGTATGAAAAACTCAGTGAGATAAAGATACAGTCATACAGGTGATATTTTTCTGCAGCCAGAAAGGACTTGAAAAAATTTGATTTAGTCTCATATGACAATAGAGGAAAGTAGATACTTTTGCAGCTTGATGTAAGTTGCTAAGTACTTCAGCAGAAAAGCACAGAAAAATTTTAAGTGGGAAACGCTTAACAGTATTATTTCCCTTCAGGTCATCATTAAGTCCTTGCAAGTAGGCTTCACACAGTACTGAAATTGGAAGATTCATTAATAATGACAACGTGTCTGTTCCACAGACAAACTTGATCCTGGCATGAGATGATTTATTTGAGTGGTAGGGATTTTTAAACAAATCAAATACACAACAAATTATCTTGAATGTAAAGCTGTCTTTATAAGATAGGGGAGGAACATGAGATCTGGAAATACAGTGCCACAGAGTAAAGGACCATAAAATAGAACAGGGACCACAAATTCCCTCAGTTATGGCTCAGGATCCATCTGACCTTCCTCAGGTCTTCAAGCAGGAGAATGTGAGACAGGATCAAGAAAGCAGTCAGAGTTTCACCTTAGCTCAAAACAGAAAACACAGACAGGACACCCATAACAAGATATACAACCACAAAAGGAAGATAGAAATTTTTTGATCCATTTTCAGTAACATTAGGTTTAAAAAGGAAATTACTCCGTTACTCATAAGCCTGAAACTAAGACAATGCATTATTTTAGTTTATATTCATTCATTTCATTTAAATCCCAACCCATCCCTGCTGGCAGCACTGCACAACAGAACTGTCACCATAGCAATCTATTATGACATTTAAAACAGAGGTCTCTGCTAAGTTGGCACTTGAGAGAAAGCTACAGTGTGGGCATTGAAGGTTCTCCAAGTTAGATGCTGGAAGGAAGAATCTACTATAGAAGAGAAAGTCCTGTGTATCATTATTGAAGCTAAGTCATCAAGATAATTTATGAAGATGATCTCACTTTTTATTGTACTCAGTTGTAGCTGAGGCAATCCAACCCTGAAAAGCTTAGCAGGGGTATCAAAGATGAGAATGTTAAGGCCCTAAAGGCTTCTATGAGTCAGCCCATTCTATGATTAAAAAAAAAAAAAAAAACAGAAAATAAAAATTGTTATGAAGCTTTCCAAATTTCTCAAAAGCATAGTTTTCCCTTTTGACACAAGTGAACGCAGTGAAACACACCAACTTCATTCCACAAACCTCCTTCATGCTAAGCCCTTGCTGCAGTTTCAGAGCCTTGATTCCTGTGGCTGCTCCTTGCTGCTGCCATGTGTGGGCCAAGTTCCTCAAGCACTCATTCCTAAACATGCCAAGGAAGGCGTGTGATAAAAGCTGACTCCCTCAAGGGGGGGGGGAGGGAAGAAAAGTGACTGAAAAATAAATCCTTCTAGATTTACTTCAGCAACTGATTTTAATGTTTCAAGTTATATATCTGTTGTTTTGCCTCATTTAGGCTGTATTCTTGTATCAAGAATGCTAGCTATGGATACCCAAACTAAAACAATCCCATGCCAAAGCTTTTCACTTGGCGTTGTGCATGTTGGGTAGAGTTATGCATGCATTTTGAACATGACCACTTGAGAAAAATCAGAGTTTGCAGAAAGGGTTTGTAAACTGAAAGCCACTTGATGTTTGCTTATATTGCAGCCTATACCAGACATCTCCTTTGGATCAGCTTCCCGTCTAAGGAGGGAATATTCTAACAGTCTTCACAAACATGACAACTACAAAAAGACTGTTCAGTTATCTCAACTACATTTCAACACCAAATGTTCACTTTGAGTGTTTTATTTTCACCACTGTTACATTACACATTAATGTCTGATATTGAAAAATATGATGAGCTAACTATGCCATGCTGCCAGTTTTTATTTTGCATTCCCATCTTTGATCCCAGTTTTTGAACTTTTATCTCCTTACCTCAGCTGAAGATAAATTTGTTAACTTGGAAATGCAAATTCAATCCTAACTTCACTTGAATTAAGGAAAAAACATGACTGCGCGTTTCTTAAGCATCCCCAGTCATACAAACATGAACCATAAGACTGATTTCCTGGCTCAGCTAAAGGCTCTATGCAACACTGAACACTGATTATGCACTGAGGTAAGGAGTAAGTGGCTTTAGCAATCTTTAGGAAAAGGTGCAGTGAAGTTTTGAAAAATTTTCACTCAAAGATGGGAAGCCAGACACATAAAGCTCAGAGCCTACCCTTTATTTATTAGGTGTACCTCAGAACATGCAGCAGTCTTATTTAATATTTTAAGTATTTCAGGAATTTGAGGTCTAATTCCCATACAGCTCCCTTAAGTAATTTTGAAATTGTCAAGCAGATCCCAAGGTCCTTACGCAGAAAGGCAGTACTATTTCAGAACACCAATTGCATAAGAACATTAACAGTCGTGATAAACCCTGAAACAGTGATAGCAAATGGGAAACCACACCTGTACTCAGCTCATTCAAAATGTTGTCCTACAAAAGATGCAAACGCATGTTTGCATAAGATACCTCTGCAGCAAAAGAACTGGTGTAAGCCATACAGAAGGGCCTTTCGCTTACCTTAAAAGACGTTTTCAAAGGTCAAGAAAGAAAACATCAGGGACATTCACTGTAAGACAGAACAAGCTCAACTACAGCTTTCAAATAACGCTGCTCAGAAATCACAAAAGGAGTATAGCCTTTTCGCACCCAGCTCAAAACTGGTCACTCTTCACATTCGGTACTGAAATACTATCTAATCACAATTACCCTGGCTTTGGACATCTCAATCTAAACAACACAGTCCTAGACCACCACCCTGAGCACAAGCGGGGTGGGGTGTAACGTGCCAAAACTGAATGCAAGCCAGCACTACTTTCTTTAGAGCGTCAGAAATGCTGGCAACTCATTTTTTGTTATCTTCTGTTCAATTTTATATACTATTTTTCAGAAGAAAAGGGCTGTGCTCCCTAGTGAATGAGCAGGCCAGAAAGGCTGCTGCAGCATCTCAGCTGCAAAAGCCAGTCTCTCTGCAGCTCTGCACCCCACAGCAGCTACAGTCTTAGGAAAGGCATTAGAGATACCATCTACTAGTGCAGCAACTGAGGTAGGTGACAACAGTATCCTTTTTTTAGCCTATATACAGCCGGGAATTGGCAAGTTCTCATGACTTTGTGCACTTAACTAATGCTAAATGGACTCACCGCAGAACAACACTTCACAAAGCAGACCTGCAGAGTCAGGGCAGAGCTTTGCCACTTTGCCTGAGCTCAGCATGGGGCTTACAAAGTCCTGTCAGCCGATGCTGGCAGTAATCAGAGTTAGCTCTGGAGCTAAGAGTCACAGTTAGAGTACCACAGCTCTACTTACAGCTGCAATTTAACCTCTTAGCCTGTCCAAGAGAAATCACACGGTGCCAGGTGTCAACTACAGGCAGTTCTTAAAATGTCTTTCTTATTGGTTCCCATAGATAGTGTCCTGTCCCCCACAACGAAGAGAACTAAGCAAATATTTCAGCTCCCTTTAGCTCTGTCAGAGAAAAAAAACAATCTGAGAGTTGGCTTTAACTGTAAAAAAAAAATGATAATAGAATGAAATAAATTGTTAAAAAGAAGCCAGTATCACAAGTATCACCTTCCATTTTACAATCCAAGACCAGTGTTTCAGCTAAGGGCATCAGAGCAAATTCCTAGGATGTACTTGGCTTTCAGAAAAGGGTATATGTAAAAATAATGCATGGGAGATTTAACCACACACCTCAAGGAAGTTAAAACATTCTCTTAAACAGCACTCCTCAAGCACTCATAGATATATAGATAAAACATGCAAAACAGGCAGTGGAGTTAGAAAATATTTCCGGTGAAACTAAATGCAAGTATTTTCCCAAAGAGAGACATAGTACAGCAAGGAGTTAAGATTTATCTCACTGTCTAGAGTTTATTTCACTGTAGAAATACTAGAATCATTTACTCCCCTGAAGGCTGTCTCACTCCCTTTTCCAATACAGATTGAAGAGGATCACTTTCCCAAAATGCTTCATCCTGCTTTCCTTCTATCTGAACTTTTGCTGTCATCTTCATACAACAAATTGGATTACAGTTTTCCTCCCTCTCTCAGGGATATGCTACTTAATACTTCTTGATTTAGTGAGCACAGCATGGGTTTGTTCCACTCTAGTAGCTGACCCATGCAAACTCATTTAGAAAACAGGTACCGCACCACTCCAGTGCTTTTATTGAAAAAGTTGTGTCAATAAAACAGGAATGTAAGCTCGGGCTGTGATGTGTTCCATTATGCAGTTTGTGAGCTTTACTCACAGCCTTCAGTAGGCCAGCCAGTTCAAGGCAAGTGAACCACTGTACGTAGGACAGGAAGCTTCTGTAATTATGATCAAATCACCTTTGTAGTAAAGAGGAATTACCAGTAAAGAATCAGAACTGAACTGACTGACGCACTCCAACATCTTAGGAGAAAACTGTGTTGGAGTTAGCATCCCATTGAACTGAAATAAGAGCATTTCAGGTAAGTTCTTATGAGTGCAATGTCTCTATCATGCTTCTTCATTCACTAGAAGGGGTTGTTTCCAGTCTTCTCCTTCAACTTGCACCCCATCAGACATTTTATGAGGAGCTCTTTATTTTCCCTGGAACATGAGTTTTTAAGCTCATAGGCGATATGAACGATGAGAAAAGAGAAACACGTCAGCATTTTCAGAAAGAAACAGAAGTAGATACACAACTTTAAGGGAAGCACTGCTAACAGTACTGTTGGTTAGCTATAAAGCATCAAGGTCCAGAGGAGAACATGAATCACTTGCATTCCACTGTAACACAGACTTCTAGTGAAGTGCTTTGATGGATGAATTGTGTGGGAAGCTGTACAGGACATGAGCACCATGTTTTCTGAAAAGGTTTAAACCTCCAGTAGTATCCTCCATACCTTTGGCAGAAATATTTAAAGTAATCATGAAAGAGGGCAACAGCTGCCAAGTTCACTTTCTTCTGTTTTCTGTGCTGAGGTCATGGTTTTGATTTTTAAATTTTACTTTACAGACATTCTTCTCTGTGTTGGACTCATGACAACTACTCCTTTCTCTACTCATAGCAGTTAGCATCACTATTGCCAGTGGGGCATTGTTGCCCGTAGTGTGGTGGAGCCAATTATTTTCAGCTATTACAAGTTTGCACAGACATACTATTGTATGTCCTCTGTCACCTGCCCAAAATTGGAATTCAGTTGCTTTTTAAGACATTCCAGTCCCTTTTTCAGTGCTATTAAGCACCACATGAATGCATTTTATTTGGCTGAACTCTTTGTTAGTTCTTGTATGGTCAGAAATCTTAGTTTCACACCTTCCCATTCACTGATATTGCTTGAAGTGATGCATCACTAGGGCTTTCATAAAAGAGAGGCAGTTCTGTACTGAAGAGGTTTATTTTAATCGCACAGCAGTGTCATTTATAAATTAGAAAAATACCCACACATTCTAATTTAAACCATTAGCATGGCCTGTGGTTAGATGACATTATATTGCTAATGGATCCACTGTGGAATATGACACCAGTTGTGCTGTCCACTGGGATTTACAGGCATATAATACACATGTTTATTTCAACTCTAAAAGGCTGTACTAATGGCTCCAGCACTTTTGTGTTAAGTAATCGACATTCTCCCCCTTTGGCAGTGAACGCATATGTAATGCAATCCATGTTTTCCCAAGTTAATTGGTCTTTCTTTCCTCAATCAGAGGTACAATGAAATTCCAGACTAGATATGTGTTAGAGACAAGTTAGGTTTGCCTGTAGGCTGTCCCAAGATTTCACTGGTTTTCTATCTTTTAGAAGTCTTGTAGGTATTTTCAAAGCATTTGCACTTTCTACAGTTCCTCTTCTTCCTTCCTATCACTTCACTTCAGGCCTGCACTCATCAGAACAAAAATGAAAGTCAGTATGCTAGGATTTTGGGCAAGGTATTGCTGTGCAGCATTGCATTTAATGTACAGATTGCTTATCTGAAAATCATGGAAATGTTTCCTTCAGTTGCAGGCATTCTAGCACACAACTTCACACCTGCATTAATTAACCAAACAGAAGGTTCTTGTCACCAGTCAACTCCTTTAACCTTCAAAAAAGCTAGAACACAAGGAACAAACTGGAGTAGGTGGTTTTTCAGACACTGCATTCCATCTTTGGTGATCTTGTGAACAGAGCACACTACAGTAACCCTGGTTAGAATTTGAATGCGCAACAGCTGATCAGTTGAGTTACAGTCAGCAGATCCATACAAAAAAGTAGGATACTTTCTTTCTGGTCATATTTACTGTATTACAAGAATGTAAAGCTACAATTGCTGGATGTGGCTTCCAGATGGTTTTGATCCTGTTATGTTGGACCACGACACATTTCCATCTCATCTGCCATGCTACCTAAATGAAAAAAAAGCAAAACAAAACCAAAAGGATGTACCTAAGTCTGAAACAGATCCATGGAGCGTCATGAGCTCCTTCCAAGTGGCTGACTATAACAATCAGGTCTTGTACCAAACCTCTTAACAGCTAGCAACCAGTTAAAGAGTCAGATTTTGAAGAAGAAAAATAAAATCTCCCTCTTGCTCTTCATTTCTTCCTTTGGATCATGGTTCTGTTTGAATCACATAATACTGAGCCAGTAAAGCACTTTGCTTGTGCTGTTATGTTAACCTTTATAAATACCCAAATCTATATGCTCCTGAAATCACCTGTGGATTTGAGCACTGTAGTTGCACTGAAATCCAAGTGCTCCACAGTTAGACTGTTTGGATGGGGAAGTTCTCTACAAATACAAAATTCAATTGCCTGTGTTGAAAACAGGCTAGAAGGTCTGAAGCTTTGCTAAGGAGCTTAAGTTACCAGAAAACTAAGTCAAATGCCCACCTTCTTATTTCCTTCCCTGAAAGACACGAGTTCAAGTTGATTGGCTGCTTTGGTAGAGAACTTGATAATCAGTGTGCACCACTTCAGGTGTATGCTAAAATTCTGAGGGAAAGGAATTGAAATTCTGACCTTTAATTGAACAGCTATTTCATCGCAGTTGTTCACTGGACCTAATTTCCACTGTGTTTCTGTACCAAATCATGAACAGAGCTAAACTGAGAGAGAAAATATATAGCTTTCGCTGAGCAATATTAGAAACTCCACTGAAGAAAAACAATTCCTTATTCTGCCAAAGGAACTTAAGACAATATAGCAAAGCATAGTCCTACGAACACATGGAACAAGAAATATTTCTCATGGATCTGGAGAAATGAAAGAAAAGAATAAATCAGCTCTCTCCAGCTTACACACACCACACATGGAGTTGAAGACAAAAAAATCTAGAGGAGCACTTCCCAACGTCACCCATATTCCATTAAAAACAAAAACACGGAAAATGTTATTTTAATCTCCTCTTTGTGGAACAGAAGGTTTCAGGAAAGGGCTCAACACCACATTAAAGTGCATACTGCTGAGTGTTTAGGATTTGCATATTCCTAGCTCCTTTGCAGTAGCATGTATGCCTACAAGGCAGCTAGTGTCTGAAAGTCACCAAGTGACTATTAAATTTCACAAAGGAGGTAAGATTGTAATGCTATACTACTATTAATTAGATTTCAACTCAGATAGCGATTACCAGGGATTTGTCAGATTTGTAAAATTCTAACTAGTATAATTTCAGTGTTATCGAGGGACCAGAGATAGATGTCTCATTTCACATTCAAGTTAACTAAACATAATTTATAAAAAGGTAAATCCTCAGTAAAAAGTGAAATCATTTCAATCAAAACCACACAATCTGATCAAATACATGGGAGGCTGCTTCTTCTAGCTTGCATTTAACAAGAGGGTTCTAATTTGCTTTTTAGTAGGAGATGATGTGTCCAATTTAAAGTTCTCACATTTTATTTTCTCTCCCAAGTATAAAAACACTGCCACCTGCTTTGGAAACGTCCAGCTGGCCAGTCTGTGTGGACAGCATCATTATTAAATTGTCTTTTGCCTCTTGTTGGCAGTGAACCTAACCCACTACAGCACATCTTACTCCCTCAAAGGAGCTCAGCAACCAGAGCACCCATGCTGGACAGACAAGTGCAAAATTGCAACACTTCACAGACTTAAGTTCCAGTCATTCATCAGTTAGCCCAACAGCTGTAAACAATATTCCCAGTCCTCTTTGGATCAGGTACACACTGACAAGGTGATGTTATGAAAATGCAACACCTACAATCCACAGACTTGCAACAAAAACTGTCCTATGTCCAAAGTTGTCCAGTACTAATATGAGAGCAACTAAATAAGAATATAAATGATTCTGAACTTGTACCTCAGTAAAGATCTATGAATCTATACATATGCTTTTAAGATTTCACCTGAGTGGCAACAGTGATGCAAGACAAAAAACAAACAAACAAAAAAAACCGACCACTAACTTGATAGCACAACTATCCTAATGATATAGCTAGTGGAAGCCTGAAACCTTTTATTTTCTTAATTGTTAGCATAAAAGATTGAAAAAAAAAAAAAAAAAAAAAAAAAAAAAGCCCACCAACACAATTTGCCTTCATATATCTCCACAATAACCCCCACACCATGCAATTCATATTCTTGGCCATACATACATGCATCTATTCTAAGACATGTCTTTTAGGCCCAGACACACATGTGGCTTTCCTCACACATTTCATCTGATATTCACAAGAATTGTGGTGAGAAAATACAAGTTTGTGGGATTTTCTTATTTTTTAATATTGTTACTATTATTATTTTAGTTCTGAAACCAAGAGAAATAGCCAGCATTAGATAAGCCCGTAGCTTTAATCAAAGCCATTCAAAAAAGAGATGAAAGATTCTAATTCTAGAAATATGCACCAACAGCTGGAAAGGCATGTGAAAAAAACAACCTGCAGACTACATTCATAATCAGGATGGAGGAAAAAAAAATAATCTGTTGAGGGTTACTTTGTTGCATATTCATGCACTAATAAATTGCTGTAATTGGCAAAAAGAATGAAGAGGCAACCAAGAATGAATATGTTGTGCTGAGTATGCACACCTTAAGAATAACAATAATGTTTCAAAAATCTATTTGGCAGAAATCCTCACCAACCTAAACACTCTTCTTCTCCACTCTGCATATTCAGACAGGGTCACCCCTGACAGGACTGAGGAACTGTGTATGAAAGATAAAATTACTTTGCAACAGTTGTTTGTTAAAATGTCCAGGACAATTTTCCTATTTTATTTCCTTCTTCACTCTCGTGTATAGCTATACTCAAAAAAACAAACAAATTGGAACTGAAACCTCATGTTCATTTTCTCTTGATGGTAAATACATATATGGTTATATGGTGCTGTGGAAAGAAGGAAGGTATGTCTGAGTATCACAGGTACCATAAAAAAACCAAGGCAGTGGTTCATTATTGCACAAAGCCCTACCAACAAAGAGGGTCTTGGACAACCTCAAAACTTCAGAACCCAAGTACTATATGCACTCCTTAGTTTACAGTTTTTCTTAGAGATTGCCAGAAAAAGTCAACACTCTGCAAATGCATAAAAAAGTAAGGCAAAGATCATGGAGATGGCAAGAACATGAGGTGCTCCTGCCTTAAAGTGTCCAGCTGCTTATGTGATGTAAGAGCTAAGTATCTGGCAAATTCAGATTCCCCTAATGGTTTTAGGTTAAAATCTAGACCTTACCCTTCCACACTAATAGTCAGGAACATCAACTTAAGGGAATATCAACCTTGCTATCTGAGCACACTGCATCTGCATATTACTTTAGAGAATAGTATCTCTTCTTGATTTGAAATTGGCACTAGTTTTCTCAGCCTGATCAGATTATCGTTCTGAATTTATGCTTCTTAGGCTGATCAGATTATAGTTCTCATTTTACCTTTCTATTTCATGTGCAAACAATACTTATAATGAGAGCAGCAATCCTGAGTTAAGACTAGACCATGCAGAACATGAAGGGAAAGGACAAGAAACAAGAGAGAAAGCTGACCCTTTATTCAGGTCCTAGTCCAGAGGGCTTCCCTTGCTCCTTTTAATTATAGACTTCATTAACAAGCCATGTGCATCTTTGAGCACTTATTGATGGGTTCAGATTAGATGGGGACATGGCTATTTCCCTTTGGTATTGTAGTGAATAGTGAAGTAACAAGCTAGCCCAAGAATCAATTTTCACCCAAACTTCCTTCTAATTACCATTCTCATTTAAAAACAATAAAAGGTGATTTCCCCTGACAAATGAAACAGTTTGTTGATATCCCTTTGAAGATCAATTTAAATTAAATTCACCATATAATTCTAAATAACCTATCTACACACATACACATAATTTGTTTAACCATCAGAGATTTAAGAAGCTTGCATTCTGTCTTCTACTTATCACTGTTCAAAGGAGTACTTTTATTCCCCTAGATGACACACAGCTACTAGTAGCCATAAGTTCTCCCTTCCTATCAATACTTTTACTCTTCCACTACTTGTTCTGTTGCAGATACCTGGAATGCTGTTCTGGTACCACCGGAAGAAAAAAAGAAAAAATCCACCACCACATCCTGGGCATTTTACACCTGCAGCTCTTCACAGGCTGCTACGTATTCTTCTGGAGAGACAAGTTGTGAACAAGAGAGATCATAGTTACAGCCATCAAAACAATCCTATGGGACAGAATGTATCTGGATTTTCTACAAATAGATAACCACCAGCAGGATCTGACAACACAATCTGTAAACCTTTACCTGATTGTCTTCACTGTCATATAGACTTCTAGCTTCTAGAGCCCCATCAGTTATATCTATTAAAATCTGAAGAATGTTTCTGGAAAGGAAGAGACCGAATGTGCAGGAGCCATTAATTTTCACTGAGTAAAACCATGTCCTGATCTCAGCTGGAGCAGGGGTGATTTTTTTCATAGCATCTGGATAATATGTTTTGGCTTTAGGAGTAAAATAATACTGATAACACACCCATGTTCAGTTGTTGCTGTACAGATCTATTTCTGTTTCTCAGCTTCTCATACTGCCCTGTAAGCAAGGGAGGCTGAGGGGACACAAGGAAATGGGAGAGGACAGAACTCTGCACAACATGGAGATAAATTGGAACTCACTCATCAAGTCTAAACAATAAATACACACAAATAACATGGCTGCCAACAAGTTGAGTCACAACTCAAAGAGTATCATACAATACAGCTGAAGAAGTCCAAAAGCCCTGCCAGAGCCAAGCACTGCAGCTTAGCTGGAGAAGGCAGTTCTGATTTCAGACCTGCTATCACAAACTTGAAAAACACTCTACTGACTCCCTCTAAAGACTGCAAGAGTATGGGCTTGGACACCTGGTTTTCAAGTACCTAACTGCATCTGTTATTATCAACAAACACATCCCCAATCCTCCTAGAGATCAAAGAGAAATAAATCAAACCCAAGCTTATGTGGCTGTTTTGAAATAGCAGCTGTTTGAGAATCCTGAGTAGCAGTGGCTCATAAGCAATAGAGCATTCTTATTGTAAAAAGCATTTAATACCACATGCATCATTCTCATATTCAGATGGATTGATGTTAATAGTTGATTATCAGACTTGCCTGCTTGCTTTTTGCATGCAGAAGTGTCTACACAAACTTAAGTCACACACTGGGTACTGAGCAATTGTAGGGACAGAAGTCTCTATTGCTGTAAGCCACTACTTGCCTTGAGCAAATTATCTATGGCTGTGATTTCTGAAAGAGCAATCTTCTTATAGATACATACTTCTGCAAAAATCCTGAAAATCCAGTCAATGCAGCAACCAGATCTGCCCCTGCAGTTCTCCATTGCTGTTAATACAGTCCAGTGTTTTGCTTTTAATACCTGTTTCATTTCAGCATTCTTGCCATTGTGCTTGTCTCCACATTTCCTTTTAATGGAAGTACTAGCAGGCTCTCATTCCCATAGATGTTTGGACAGGTTATTGTTCTTTGAAGTTTAAAATATAAATCCATAGCTTAGATCAGCAAGTCTACATGCACAGAAAGATACACATCCACCAACTTCACTGGAAACAGAAAAAGCAATAATTCTGAAGTTTGGGCCATCGTCTACCAAACGCATTGTGTAGTGCAATACCTTATGCAAAGAGACTGAGTCTTCCTTGAAATCTGTTACAAGGACCAAGAACACTGTATCTGAAAAAAACTATGACCTAAATAGGCAAGCTATATTTAAAGAAACATAAAGTTACTGTCCCTAGAGTCTCAATATTACATCTGGAAATTATTTCTGTATTTTACAATATAATTAAATTCATTTGGTTTTAAATATAGGTTTTAAATGCTGGCCTGGGAAAAAGTGTGAACATGGATAATGAAATGTGTGTAGTTTTTATTGAACTTGGAGGATTTCGGGTCCTAGCCAAATTTGCAGAACCCATAGTCAAATAAAAGGAAATGAAAACAGGCAACTCTGAATATTAAAGAGGATATGCACAACGTCCTTGAAAACAGAGAAGAAGCAGGAATCTGGCTCCGAACACTGTACAACATCAATCAGTATTACTCCAGCATAACAGTGCCTATCACACTTCCTTGTACACTGACTCCTTTTGTGCTTTCATTTATGGAGAACAGCAGAACTCCAGCAACTGCTACGACTGAATCACCAGAGGGGAAAAAAAATATCTTTAATGGAAGCATTAACTGACATACTGTATGCACATCCCAAAGAAAATAGGACCAAAGAATAAGCAATCGTACTCATTTTCATAGATTTGTCTTCAGTTTGCAATATATTTTTGTGAGTTTTGGTTACCTGAACTTAACAAGCAGGAAGACATATAAGAGACAGCCCTGTAACACAGCCTCAGCAACAAAACTATGATTTTATATCTTTTTTTTTTTCTCAAACAAGATTTGAAATTGAAAATCCAATTATCACAGTGTATTTTTAACCTGTCCCATAGTTACAGCCTCCTAGAAAAAGTGAGGTTTTCTCCCTTCAGACTTAAATTGGACACACAAATTTGTACAGAATTCTCTCTTCACAGGCCATGATCAGTTTGGGTTACATTGCAGGTTTGGACCAGGCAGCCAAATAAATTAGTGCAGATGAAAGTATGCATGTGCTTTCTAGCTGCTTATATTTTTAAACACTGAAATCAACAGTTAGCAATTTCAAAATCTCATAAAGGTTATCACAACACTCTGCATTTGTACTGTACACCACCCAGTGAGTAGGCTACTCTTAAGTTGGACATTTCCTCTCACTGGGTACAGCTATTCCTTAATTCACAGTCTCTTCACCACTGTCCAGGTTCTCAAGAAAGCCATTAATATGCCCAAAGATTTGTTCACAGTCAAATTCAAAGCAAAACCCAAAAAACAGCTTGAGAACTTGACACAGTCCTGTTCAGAAACCTGACCTTTGTCATTAATTCTAGGGGCTTCTCAAAGTGACATTTGATTCTGAGTAGGACATGGAGCTTTGAGCCCAGAAATAATAGAAAGTATGAGCAAATTTACACTTCTTTCTTTCTTCTCACTTGGAAGTGTCTCAAAGGACATTAATTACACTCTCCAAAAACTCACAAGCTTGGAGAGTTTGCTGGCAAGGAGTATTTTCCCAGTACCTCACTGCTATAGATTAAAGCAAAGCATGAAGAGAAGTACAAACACAGGATACTGAATTTCTGATGCCTTACAGTTGGTAATGTATGATGTAATCCTCTTATCCTGCCCAATGTACATATGCTGAAAATGCTTAGAAGTGGTACCATGCAGCTGTCACTGTTTCACATACACAAATTCAACATTTGCCACAACATAACATGCAGTTACCATGGATATTTCCCTGTTTTTAAGCATACTGGGAAGAAAAGAGAAGAAGAAAAAAATGCCACGAGCAAAAATCTCTAATGTCCATTGTACAGTAACCTTGAACAGATGTTGGCTCTGTAGCAACAGCCACCATACTGACTAAAACATCCGCACATTAGTTTGTTCTGCTTACCACAGATGAATTATCTGTGTTCTGCCTGTGCTGTGTGCCATACAAGGATTGGCACAGGACAATCAATACCCAAAGGACGTTGTGAACTGCTAACAGGCAGTGAAGAGTGAAAGTTGGTTCATGGCCAAGATCCTTCCTGACATCACAAATTCAAAATAAGTTTTCAATTAAGGATAAATTAGCCAACAAAAGAGGTACAAAATAAGACTACTAGTGTAAAGGAAGGGGGTATGGGAGCAGGAGTGGTTACAATGAGCAATCTCCCTAAAAAGACAGAATACCAAACACGGCTTCTTTGTCCTGCCATCCTGGAAATATCCTCGGAAGAGACAGTGTATTAAATCCAAACAAATGCTGGCCCCCAAAAAAGGATGCATCAGACCAACCGCCAACTAGATGGAGGTGATAAGGAGGTCCTCAAAGACAACAGGGAAGTTGTGGAGCATTCCAGTTGAACAAAAGTGGGAGCTAAAATTTCTTTTGTCAAATTTGCTGGCAAATTTGCATCTGTGCCTGTATGAAATTATTTTCTATTATCGTAAGAGACATGATCCATGTTTTGTTTAAGCAAAGGCCTCTAAGCACTAATGCCTAATAAACCCAGTTTAACTCATTTGGCTGAAGGTAGATGCAACCACCTGCCATTTCTTTATTTCCCACCTGTCTTTCTTACCATAAGAATTCAAACTGGAGCTCTGAAGCTGCAGAGCACATTTTGCTCCACAAAAGTGAGTGAACTATGGGACACAAAAAACTTTGAAGCCTTCCTAATCTCAAAGAAATCTACAGTAGAAAAAAATCATCATGTCATCTTCTAAGCATCCACTTTAGCACTGCACCACCCCTGCATCTCCTTTGCAGTTTTCAAAACAGTATTAGAAAAAAAAAAAAAATAGAAAAAAAAAATTTTAAAGCTTCTATACATATCTTTTGTATCTTTTGCACCCAGCATCAAATAAACAGAACTTTCAAAATTAATCCAAACTGTTACCTTGACATGGCTTGCAATAATGGCAGTTAGACATAAACAAGCCAAATTTCTGAGATGGTGGAATGGCAGAATTACATCCTTGTATGGAACAGGACACCCTGCTGCCCCTAGTTTTCTCTCTCAGTGCTTATTAGAGTCTCTGGGGTGCACTGATTGCTACTCATCCACATTCTGCGTACTGTACGAGCATGATTATTCCCACTAGACCAAGCTTCTTTCTCAAATACTTAGTACAATATTGCTGCAAGGAAGTTGCATGTTACTATTTCCTTTTTTTGCTCCAGTGAGACATACTGCTAAGGTATATTTACTAGTTGATCACAATGAAGCATTGTCATGAATTATTTAAAAAACAATTGTCAAAGTAAATGAGCAAGGTACTGCTTATTTGAGAATACACATTTGCTTGCTTGCTAATTTGTAATGAATAGTCTTCCCACGGAAGGCTTCATGGCTATTACTATGAGGCAATGTAGTCCCACAACATGATTTATTGTTTTGCTATGCTATACCCCTGATAAATGCTATAAACATCAGTATGCTTGTTTGCTTAAATTTCACATCTATAAGCAAATATTGGGCAGATAATCGCCACATAAAGAAAGACCACAGTATCTAAAAATGCATGAACTCCATTAAGGAATAAATAAATAAGTAGTTCGGAGTTTGGTCAGCAGCCCCTGCCACTATTTGGGGAAAAAAAATCAATTAACTGAAGCTGTGAACAACTAGTCAAAGCAAGGGCTTTAGTGAACTATTCTAGACCGTGCATTAAAGGTTCTAGCGGTCAGAGTCATCTGGCGTTCAAGAAAGATTTGTCTTACTACAAAACATGCAATATTACATTTAATTGCTCAAATATCATCATTTAATTCTCAGTATTAGACAAGCCTATGCTCATCTCCTCAAGGTAATACCATTCAGAAATTGCCAGCTGCTGCAGAATTACTGAAAGCCTCTTACACAGCATTAAATATGAAATGCCTCAGAGAAGACAAGAATGTTACATTTATCAAGACAGAAGTGTTGGTATGCCCCAACTGTCCCCTAATTTTTTGTTTGTTGTTTTAAGATTAAGCAATGATGTAAATTCAGTTTTCCCATAATAAAGAAAGGACACACCAAGATAAGAGGACATGAGAGAAGGCTCTCATTCATTGTTCCTGAAGTTGTTCCATAATATGCACCCAATTATCAACTAAAAAAAAAATATATATATATATTTACATTCCTGGAAGCAATTCCTGGAGCAAGGAACATAACAGATCTTAGAATGGCTTGGATTGGAAACGATCCTAAAGATCATCTAGTTCCAAACCTTCTTGCTTTGGGCAGGACTGCCACCCACTGGATCAGGCTGCCCTTGGCCCCAGCCAACCTGGCCTTGAACATCTCCAGGTATGGGAGATCCAAAGCTTCTCTAGGCAGCCTGTTCTAGTGCCTCACCATCAACTCATCCCCCAGGAAAGATACCACCCCCAAAGAATCCTGAAATATGAAAAAATATATATAATAAACCATGCAGCACAGCTAAGAAGCCAAGTTCCGTTCAGTCTAGGTGGTAGCATGAGACAGATTTGGTCACCTGCCCTCCATTGAATACTGTATCATTCACCAATGAAAGAGCTTCAACAAAAGCTAGTGAGACTACCCCAGAGCACCACACAGACAGCCAAGTAGTTGAAAGACATGGGAAAAAATTGCTTTCAAAATCCACTAGATGTGTTTAGGATTTGAAAGTGTCTGACTTGCTGAAGAAATAAAGAAAAAAGATACTGAGCAAGAAAATAAACGGCCACAGCAACACATACTGAACCTTAACTACCTAGCAGTCAAAAGTTAGGTAACCCAACAGTCAGTGTCATAATATGTAAACATTCTGTCTACATTCAAACTGAGGTGCTAAAAACAAAACAAAACCAACCAACAAGAAAACACCATTTGCATTCAATGTAAAATAAAAATCCAGTTCCTCATGTGTATCTTTAAAGAATCACCTGGATAACTTAAGTCCCATTTTGAGTAGCATATGGGATAGCTAAAGCCATAAATAGCATAAATTCAATACAGAATGCATCAGGCTTTCTAATGATAACTACAGTAGCCTTTGCAATCATGCTCTACTTTGTTTTGAAATACCTGCCCCCATTCCCTATACCGTAGCCCTTGTCTATTTACACTTTAAGTCTTTAGGGCAGGAACTGCCTCTGACTGGAATTGTGGAGTCTTGAACTCCGCTGGGCCTGCAGGTATTCCTTTGATGCAGATCATAATATGCTTACAGAAAGGAAAAAGACAACGTTCTTTAGCAGCTAGATTAAGTTTGGATAAGCAGCCACCTATTTCTGGCAGTTAATGCACAAGAGGGCAAGCAATACTATCTTTGATCTACACTCACCTAACAAAAAGGGACTGTTTTGACAGGTAATTTCTAATCAAGAGGATAATCCAGACAGTGCATTGCAGCTAACATTGGTGAACAACATTTTATTAAATTCAAATACTAGTGAATTGTCAGCACTTATTTCAGCCTGCGCGTAGTGCAGCTTTCAGCACTATTGATCATGAAATTTTGATATAATGCTTGGAAACATTCACTGATATTTCAAGAACACCACTGGATTGATTTAGAACTTAGCTGCTCTCCAGAGAGAAGTCCTTGTTGTCTGGTATCCTCCTTTTCCTTTTCAGCTCAGCAGGTCACTGAAAAAAAAAAAAAAAAAAAAAAAAAAAATTGCTTGAAATTCAGGTTTACTCAGAATTCACAGGCCATGCTATTGCCCATCACTGAAATTCTGTATTTCTCAAGAGCTTTCCATTGCTGTCTAGATTTATTTCACTTTTATTTCATTTGATGTTATGCTGGGATCTCTTTTCCCCAGCTCCGTGCAACAGTAAAAACTCACATGCAATCAAGTTCCTTACAAGTAAATGCATTCAAACTTGAAATTATGATACCATTTCACTCCACTGCCCTCATAATAGCCCACTTCCATTTGCTTTTCAACAGTCAAGTTTGGATAAAAACCTTGCCTTCAAGATCATTTTGGACTGCAACCCATCCTGTGAATTAAATTCAAAATGTGACAAATACGTGCACAAAAACCTCACACGTTTCTCCCTCACATCCTCTGCCAGCCCGTTCTCCATCTCATGAATATTGCCTGACTTTGCCGACATTCGTTTCCTAAGACTCAAGTTCTGCTTTGCACACTGATTTCCCCCCAGCCACTTCATTATCACAGTTCCAGTTAGTTAGTCTCCCCATTGCATCAAACTGTAATACAGAGAGAGCCTGTCTGTACTGCCCGGCAGGAGACACCCAGCTGCCTCTGGCACTGCTAGCCTGGTGCTGTGCCAACAGCCAGCCTGAAAGTAACCAAAAATAAACACAAGCCTCATTCCAGCCACTTGAAATAAGACCTGAGTATGGATCAGGCTCTGGGGGCCAGTTTCACCATAATAAATTGTAGGCATTTCACTCTTACATCTTAGGAAAGCTGGAGATAGCAGGAAAAGTAGGTGAATTCACAGGGCAACCTAACCCTGTCAGAGCTACAGTTCTCTGAGGAGCACCAGAGCTTTTAAACTACTAAGTACGGTCATTATTTAATAATACATACTGCCTTTTGACATGGCTTACCTTTAAAACAAGAGGAGCCCTCATTTTGCCACAGTCAGCCTGCCCTCCCGATGCCCGATCCCGATGCCCCTACACAGCTCCTATCCAAATGAAGCCTCCAAGAGCTTTTTTCCCTTTACATCTGCAAAGACTACAATGCTCTAACTTCAAGTCCCTGCAGCTTCTGCCTGTGTCACCACAGAGATGCCCAAGACCACAGCTCATCTCAGCCAAGTGCATGCAATGGTCACACCTGTGCAGTTCTTCACACATGCACTCCAACGGTTACACCTCAGGCCTGCCAACCCTCCCCCTGCTTGCTGTACTGCAGATGTGTTTGCCACAGGTCTGCTGTCAGCACACACACCCTCTCCGAGGAAAGGCCCAGGTGTTGATGAAAGAGTAATTCATTGCATCTGGCTTAGCCACACCATGCTAATTGAGAACAGACCCAGAGCTTAAATCAAGGCATCACTGCTAGGGGGTGCCTTGATTTCTGATGGGAAAGCTCCTCAGCGGGAGCTTCTGTTCACTACTTCACTCAAATTTGCTCTTGTGTGGCTGCTGTAGCCATGAAGAGTTTATCTATAGTATGCTTTGCTATGGTAGAAGGTAACTCTGCAAGAGTAACCTCTACATATCAGAGGAGTTAATTACACCCTACTAAATCAGTTACAGAAAAAGCTTATATGATACCTAAACTTGGAACTGGCCTTCACAAAGGTCCTGATTTTGCCCTGCAGGACTGGAAGGAAAAGCTGAGAGGAAAGTAGAGACCATTTTCTCAGTAAGGCAAAACTATGCAAGAACAGCCATAATTTGCAGAACACCAGACCTCCTCATTTGTTGCCCCTCTATCTCCCTTCAAAACATTATATTATTCAGCAATGATTTCTCAGCTGTGATAATTATCAGCAATCATGGCCTATTATGGGCTTAAATCTAAGAGTAGCGGTACAAATAAGATCTAAGCATAAGACAGACTATATTCAGAATTAATGGTTATTCTCCTAGCCCTATCATTTCCTGCTGTCCATGTTATCAGAGATACTGTAGGATCACATAAACAGCTGGAGCCAAAGCAAAAATGTAGGGTCAATGGTGAGCTGCAGAGATGTAAATACCACATCTTCACATCTTTTGCTCCTAGGGCTGCTCTGAAAGTAACGCCTATCGTTCTATTATGTTGGCCCACTATGTCAGAGGTGGATGCTGATGGTATGGCAGTAGAGGTTGAACCTTCCTACCAATATTCGGTTCCGTTTTGTTGCCATGTGAATAATGGCAGCAGGTGGCAGTCTGACAGAATGGCGTCTGATGTGGAAGGGCGTATGAAGCAAAGCTGTGTTGTTGAATTCCTCCATGCAGAAGCAATGGCACCCACTGACATTCATCAACACTTGCTGAATGTTGATGGAGTCCAAACAGTCAGTATGAACACAGTGAGGTGGTGGGTGGTCTATTTCAGCAGCGGTAACAGCAACATAAGAGACAAGACACATTTTAGACAGCCATGCACAGCTGCTACATCATGAAATGAAGAGCATCTCTAACAGCCCATCCACGCAAAGCAACTATAATGACTGTGGCTATGCTGAAAAATAGTGTTTTGTAACTTAAAATTTTCTCTATCGAATAGTACTATTGTTCTCTTTGTATCTGCTGTAGTTTCCATGGAAATAAATAGAAGGTATTACTTTAATGGTGACCCATGTATTTATTCAAAGCCAAACTTCCTGCAGGTGCTGTACTCAGCAATCTCTTTTGTCATAAGGATTTCCAAGTCTGAAAGCACCAGCAGTGCTAACTCTCAGAAGGGTGATTACCTTTCATCTGGTCACTCCCTCTAAGGAAATACATCCCTACAGTACCGATGGCTGCAGTTTAGGTCTCTGCGAAATCCTGGGGGGAAACTGAAATATACATAAGTCTTAAATGTAGGCTTGGATTCCACAAACTCATCTTTCGCTTAGAAAGCTGGAAAGCACACTAGAAAATGAACTTAATGAAAAACAATTGCTCTTGCTTCAACAATCACAGAACACAATTACTTTGCACATGAATGTGTCATTTCCCCTACACCAAGACAGGACAAAGGGTTGAGTTAAAATGTACATTATAAAACGACAAATTCCCATCTCCCCTATCTCCCCTACTTCATCCAAGACAAGCAGCAGAACTGTTTTACACCAAAAAAAAAAAAAAAAAAAAGGAGAAGGGGGGGGCGGGAAGAAGGGCCCTTAGCATTTCAGTGGAACCGAGTCACTATCAGCTGAGTTACTGGGCTCAATACTGCAGTATATATATTGTAAGTAGAGGAACATCTGGCCCCAAAGCCTGCTTTTTCATGAAAGGGTTGCAAGTCACCCCTACTGGGAAGATAGCCCTGTGACTGCCAGATGAGAATGTCAGCCAAATGTTATGCTATTCCTACAAAAACTGGACAATTCAGGACGATCAAAACACAGTCTTAAAAGACATAAAACTAGAGGACAACTGGGAAGTTTTCTAGATGTCTCGTTAAACTTCTGTAGAACTTGGTGAGCACTGGTTTACAACTTCAAGCTGCCAGCTCTATCTCTGCAGACAGCATAGGGCTATGTATTAGCCACAGTGACCAGAATTGACATAGGACCTGATTTGAATTGTATGTTTTAAGCAAAGTTCCTCTCAAAGTTGTAAGGGATGCTCTGTCATCTTCCTTGCACAGAAGCTTCTCCAGAAGAATTAATTCTGTTGTCTTTCCACTTCCACAAACTCAAATGGTCATTAAGAAAGTGGAATTGAAGTGTCATTCCCAAAGATTTTCAGGTGACTAAGCTAGCATGGCTAATGATTTTTTAATATCTTCTTATGCCTTCAAGAAAAGTGATGTAAGTAATGCAGTTGTTTTTTTTTGTTTTCTTTTCCAATTCTATAAACTCATTTGTTTTTGTCTCATTTCAGAGTTCCTCTGGAGCAGCTCTCCAATTGGGCTTATTTTGTATTTGTTGAAATATATATCTGTTTATTGTCCTAGTAACAGAGTTGAAAGGGAGGAAGCATAATATCTTTCAATTTCTGAGAAGTCATTTCTTTCTGGCTAACCTGGTCTCTCTGACCCAGAAGAAAGAGTATCATCATTGAATTAATTTTCTGCCAAAAAAAGAAGAGCCTAAAATGAAATAAGCTACAGGGAACTGTGTGGAATAGGAATAATAGCAGACTGATATGTTCATTTTATGTAACTACTTCTGCTCTTTTATGCGCCAAGTAAATTATTCTATTCTTCCAGTTCTTGTGGCTTGTTAAACATTAGAGGTGTTATTATAGCTGCAGCTAGAAGAATCTTATTCCTGAACTATTTAAAACTGCTTAAAAAAAAAAAAAAAAAAAAAAGTAATGCAATGCATCTGCACTTAAACAGAGATACTATTAGGTATAAAACAAAACCAGCCAAAGATAAACTAAAAAAGAATTAAATAAATTGCAGGAGGTAAACGCATCTCATAGAAAGTAATACACGCAGTATTTTTCAGGCTAGTGACTACTTTAGAGAAATTAGATACAGATTACTGTTCATTAGGATTTTTACTTAGACCTTCATAAACATTTAAGCAAGCTTGTCCAGAGCACCCTCCTTAGACTGATTCAGAAGGTAAATACAAGGACACTCAATTATCTAAAATGACTTATTTTCTTTCAAGATTATGTTACAGTTGTCCTGCAACTTATGGAGGAATCAAGCTGAAAACTGTAGTGTATTGGCTATTGACTCATAAGAATTTAGGATGCCAGCCAAAGGAGGTACCAAGAAAGGAATTCTGCTTTTATAAAGCTAAAAAAAAGTTGATATTTCAGTTCTTCCTTTTCTGCAGGATACATATACTGATCCTACTTACAGCAATAATAGTTGCTTTTACCTCAGGACTTAGCAACCTACTTTCTTAAGACAGTACAATAGGGCATTTTGGGGGACATTGTTTAGTGTGCAGACTTTGGGCTTCCATATACCAGATCACCTCTCCCTGTCTTTCCAATTGGGAGACTTCGTTTTCTTTTGTGAGAGGATGGCTTTTCCCAGTTTAGACTGCTAATCCTCCCTTCTCATCAAGAACCAGAGGCTAGCCTGGTTCTGTGATGCTCCCATCAAGTATTTCCACATTGCACATGGCTCCATATGGAGCTAAGGTTGTGCCAGCTGAAGGAAAATAGCTCCCATCTCAGATATGTTTTTCAAGCAGCTTGTTCCTTCCTCCGTGTGAACATGCACTGACAGCCTGTCTCTCTCCTGCCTAAGCTTCAGCATCCCAAAGAAGGTTGTTGGACTGCAAGCAGCAACTGCCTGCTGATAGTTTAGGCTTTTTTAGTGATGATGTGGAAGAGGTGGTATTACTGATACCCCAGATAAAGGTTGTTCAAACAGCATCTCCTACTCTTCCATCACATTTCCAAAAAATTTTCTTGTCACGCTAAACATGGAGAGCAAATCTCAAAATCCAACTGTCTGCTATGTAGGCTTTCTATAAACAGAAACAAAATAAATGACCCCCATTTCAACACTAGTCTTGGGAAGTCAGTGCTTCTTCTGCCACCTGGTTTCTCCATAGTTATTCACATGAAAAGGAAATAATGGTCTTTCCCTCCTCCTGTTGTGCTATCTGGTCCTATCAAGCTGCAAATAGTATGCTAAATGCCTTTTCAGAACCAGCCAAGCAAGGTAATCCAGTTCCTCTTTCTGCTTGTGCTATCTGCACTAATGCTGACCTAAAGGGGGCTTAAAGATCTGACTGTAGGAGGTTCATATAGGAAATTCCCTCCAGATCTCCCATTCTGTTAAGCTCCTATAAGAGAAATCGTGTTTGTAGTTCACAGACTCAACTCCTATCTGCCAGCTTTAGCAAGGGCCAGGATTGGCTCACATCACCACTGAAAAAAGTTCAGCTTGCATACAGCACTGCTTGCCAGCCATCCTGCCAAAGCAGCTTTATTTTCCACTTCAGGCTTCCCGTACAGCCAAAGCAGCATTTCGATGAATTTGTTGCCTATAGATTTTATTTATTTATTTATTTATTTTATGGTGACAAGTGAGAAAGCTTTATACCAAAGGATTTACAAGGCAGGTGAGCCTTAATTGCCCCTGTATCTTTCTCTGGCCTTAACACTCATGCTAAATGTATGTAAAAGCTGTTGCATCAGCAGTTCTTTGTTATATTCCCTTTGTAAACTATCACACAGGAGACAAATTAAGGCAATGTCAAGTTCATCTTCCAGAACTTGCGCTTCCCATTGTAAAGTTGGAAGGCAATGGAAGCCTTGATTGTTGTAGCAAATAATGTCAAACGTAAGCAAAATTAAATTGTTTTGCATTTAAAACATTTCAATTCAAGCATGCTGAAGATAGCTCTATTTGCTTCAATGAATTTTCTGAGTAAGTACCCACACTGTGGTTGTGCCCATTTGACTCCAGACCTTGTTTTTATGATGTGGTTGGGTCCTAAGTACACTTATCCTTAAACATGTTACAGAAAGATCGATACAAATTAGATCATTCTGTATTAAGATAACCCCTCCCCAAACAATCCCATAATTCTGATTTTGTGATTCAGTGTAATTATGTAATGCTTGTTCAACACCGAATACACCGATAGGTTGACATTCAAGGCAACTTTGAGCTATTCTAGTCAGTAATGATCATATATCCAAGTAATAAAATTAATCAGACCTCTTGACGCTCTACTCTCGTGCTTTGAGAGCTCCGCAGATCACCATGCTCAAGAAATGCCTCCAGAGGAGAAGAGACTGTAGAATTCCCACCAAAGTTGTGTTTTGCTGTCGTATGCCCTTTCTTCTTTTAAAATACTTCCATCTGCCTCCTGCAGAGCTTGATACGGCATCTCTGTGTGCAAATAGCATGCTCCTCTATAATTAGCTTCCTCCTCTGTGACTTAATCAGTGATATTGTAAACCAGACACTGTGATAATTTGATCAGCTCAGTGGTGGTGAATTGTAGCATGACTAAAAAGTCCAGGCTGGTTGTAACTATAGGAGAAGCATCTGCTTGAGGGGAAGCACAATTCAGTAGTAAGGGTCAGAGCATATGATTGCATTTAAATCCTATAGCTAATCCCCATTCCTCCTCCTCAGGCAGTGTCCCACTCTCCAGAGCCAAGAGGCATGGTTCTGGTAGGCACGTGAACTTTCTCTGCCCCTTTGATACCCAATATCCAATCTCAGCTATTTCATACACTGCTTACACAGAGAGGGAAGGACAGCTCCATCTTCTGCAGAAGAGATCACCATCCCATGATTTCACGTTTTCTTATTATGTAAAATTTAGGTTTCAGGGCTATTTGAGCAGAGAAGACAAAATGATACACCTCCTCTGGCCATATGAAAGAATGGGAAGGTATCAGGAGAAGCAGGTTTTTCCTCTTTGTGTCCTGGGGAAAAAAAAAAAAAAAAAAAAAAAAAAAAAAAAAAAAAAAAAAAAAAAAGGGAAAAAAATACCAGTAGTACCACAGGATTTTTTGCAGCACACTCACTACAAGCTGCATCTCTGAGGCCAAGGTAGACAAAGGGGTGGCATAGCTGTGGGTCCCAGTGGTGCTAGCCTGCAAGGAAATATCTTCCCAGCTTTTTTTCTTTGTTGTTCTGGTGCTTGTAACCTGCTAGATGAGTGGGTGTATAGAAGAAAACCTCTGCACTGAATCTGTTTTAGTGGAGAGCCATGCCCATTGAAAAAGAAGATATGCCATTGCTTCAACCAGCTCTTCATTGATTCTGCCATTACTAGTTGCAGGCAGTACGCTGCATTTCCATATTACCTTGAAGAATTTCAAACATGTATGAATAAGTAGATTTGTTTAGTCCTCTTCCCTATCCTTTCAAAACCACAGCAGGTTTCTGCAGTACATTAGGTGGCTGTACCTATTCTGGCTTCAAGCCATCCATAGTAAGATATCATTGAACCAAGAAGTTTCCTTTTGCAGTGTCATTCTCTCTAGGTTCCTTGGGTAACTCCTGGCTGTGTTAGTACATGCAAATTGCACTCTATGATCTGCTAATGAGTTCTCAAGCTGGAATGCACACTCAAATAGCTGAAAGTCACTTACATTATTCATCTTTTTCAGTAAGCCTGGTTTCAGACATACAGATTGTTGCATACCATTTGGAGTAATTTGCTCTGCATCAATAAGGAGCCATTGTTTCTATGTGTCAACTCTGGCTTTGCAGGTATATGCTTGCATGGAGGTAGCATGAGCAAGCTTCCTTGCCTCATGCTGGTAATTACTTCACAGCACTCAGTGCCAAAGCTCTCACTCATAGCAGATTTCTCCCCTGTATTTCAGGTGGGTGTGAATTTCAGAGCATATGATACAAAGAAGAATAAGCAGTGCATTTCTTTCCAAGGAATTCTGCAGAGAATACTTATTGTTAGAATACTAGGGCAGTTCTGGGAGTAGCAAACGATGACCTGGACAAAAGCAAATGACCACACTGTGAAGAAAATCCATGAACAGGCGAGAAGTCAGGCTATAAAGGGAAGGTGGACTCGTGCTACATGTCTGGGAATTCAGTGCAGAGATTCTTTGGATGCAATCAGAAGAAACAGGTATCAACATCTAACGCAAGTGACTGCTTTCTCAGCACAGAGGAGAAGCATACTTGGGCTGTGTCTGCACAACACCAAGAGGGAAGAAATTCATGAATGGAATACCACCTCCTCACAGGTCAAATTCTGCCCTTTGTGAGCCTAAATGATACATGCCTAGTTTTTTTGCTCCATTGGCTACCTAAACTGAAAACACATCATGCTGCAAACAGAGGGATCATTCTGTTCAAAGATCTGTCCTTTTCCTCGTGGCAGCAAAATAAATAATTGGAGCAACTATAGCTGGAGCAAGCTGTTAGAGATTCCATTGATTAATGGAATAAACATACTGCATCAGTCCCTTTACTGGGACAGGTGGAGGCATTCACAATCCACTTTATTTTAAAGGCCAGAAAGAACTAAATGAACATTAATAAATTCCATCTTAACATTGAAGTCCCTGGAGATTTTCAAGAAATACATGGATATGGCACCAAGGGACATGGCTTAGTGGGCATGGCAGGTATGTTTGACTGCACTATCTTAGTGGTTTTCTAACCTTGTCAGTTCTAACCTTAATATTCAAATGACTCAGATTTTAATTTTTTTATGTAAGAAAAGGTGCAGGGCTGGATTGTTTCTTCTCCCCAAAAGGACTGTTCCCAGGAACCCCATTCTGTGACTCTAAGGCACAACCCAAACTTCACTCCCAAAGACACTGTCAAGCAATAGTGAAGAGCAGTAGAGACTCTGCAAGCAGTGCTGCAGCATAACTATGTTGTCCCCCGTGGTTCACGTAACAGGCCAGAAAAAAAAAAAAAAAAAAACACAACTTTTCTGGCTTTTCAAAATCCAGAGTGTTTCAAGGAACAGGCCCCTTGCCCACCGTGACAAGACTTTTTCTTTATTTGGGATTGTCCAAAAATTCTCAAGTTTGTGTTTGCTTTGTACAAAGACAAGAGGCTAGATGCTGTCTTGCTTTCAGTGGATTGCTCCTGTGCCATGATGGGAGTGTGCTGCTACAGAACTCTCAAAAAGCACTCAAAGAAGTTAGCAGTACAAGTGCCATTGAAAAATTGTGTCCCTGGCACTTCTAAATCCTTTGGCAGCCACTGGGAAAACTGCCCAGTGTTAATACAGACCCTAAATACTCAAAAGACTTTGTCACTGGATGCAGCATAGTAATGGGAAGTCACATTGGTGCATCTCTGTTGTATAAATCACTAGCCAAAGTGATAACAGCCAAATCCACTAAGGGAAAGAAGTCTTGCCAAACTTCAAAAAGAACTAAATTAGTCCTGAAAGCTAAAATAAAGTTTGGTGATGGAAGCAAGAATGAATTCTGGAAAGATATAAAAAAAAAAAAAAGATTAAAAAAAAGGCACCTTTAAAAAAAATTGTTTTTCTGATAAATTCCCTCAGAATACATTCATAGATCTCACCTTAGCATCCCTTGCTTTTCTGAAACATCCACTTTCTAAGAAAGCTCTCCAAGGCATCCATGTTTTAGTGCTTTTCACAGCATATAAACCTCAAAGTTGTCTTTTCCTGGCCTGTCACTTTGGTTAACACATTAGGAGCCTAAAGAGCACTCTCTGCACACTGCAGTTTTTGGAAAGGGTAAGGCTTATCCTTGCAGAAAGCCAGTCAAAACAACAGCACCCAAACAGCAAGTATGCATATGGGCCACATACTGTTGCAAAGCAAGTACTTAAAGAAGGATCCAATTTTGGGTCTACAAAGGATTATTGAAATGTGTTTCACATATGCCATGCCTTAAATTATTTGCCATAAAACTGTTGCATAGTTCTACATCTTGGTATTTGAGAAAAGTGTTCACTAGGATGTGCCTGACATCACTGCTAAAATAGCACATGCAACAACATTCAGCAATAGTCTGAAAAGGGACTGAAAAGTTAGAGAGGAGGCAGACTTCACCATGACCATAGTTTGAGGAAGGAGAAGGAATCCCTGCCTCATGAAACTTAAATTAGTGCACTCCAATTAAGTTACTAAAGAAAGTTAAGAATGGAGCACAAGTAGCTTAACATAAAGTTCTGGATTTTGAAGGTACTTTTCCCTGTTTTACTAATGGAGAATGATGTAATGAAGTAGCAGCTGAGAGTGGAAGACAGAAAGAGGGCTCAGATTTTAATAGTACTGAACAGGAGCTTAAATATTGCAACAAAATATTGAGGCAGAGGTCAAGTTTCATTAACTACAGAAGTTCTAATCAAAACTTCATGTCTTTATGAGGAAATGCTTCTGTTACCTAGAGATTACTTTCTCAGTAAGAGAGGACACCACCTACTATTTCAACATCTCGTGACATCAGGGGTCACATGTTCTAATACCAAAATGCCTGCACTGGGGACCATCACTACATTCAATCAGATCCCATGACATAAAAACAAATATTTTAGGCATATTAAGTCCATAAGTATCCTGTGCTCAAGTTGACTAACAGCTCATCTCTTTCCTTCCATCTCATAGCCAACTTAAGTGGCACTTTGAAATGAGGCCCGTAGAGAGTTTTCCTCTGAGAATCTTCCAAGCTGACAAACGAAAATCTGATTTTGGCAATCCTGTAGTGACAGAAGGAACTACAAGAAGTTCCTCTTCAAGAAGGAAGGCTGGTTTTCTTGTTTGTTTTTATGTAAATGACTGCTTCGTTTCTCTTGGAACAAAACCGTATATAATGACTTTGCTAAAGGTGTTAAGAACAACAATTAAGACATTCATTGAATACAGAGATGTATATTTTGTTACCTCATTGCCTCCATTTCCTGCAACAGATACTAGCTAGAACAACAAGCGCCCACTGACCAGGCAAATCCTACAGCAAGACATACCCCTAAATTATGCTCCTTCAACCTTTAAGCAGATTACCCTTTAATATTGCCTCATTCTGTAGTGAAAAACATCCGCTGTGAGGATGGGGGCTGGTTCCTTACACTGATATAGTTAATTCTGGCAGGTATCCACTGCTGTTATACATATTCTTTTCCTAAATTCCAGTGTGGAATGACTTAAATACAAGATGAACATACACAACAGATTCATGCCCTGTTTAGCAGCTATTGAACTGCTTTATGAATTCACCAAACTCATTTGAGTAATATATGCACACGCACTGTGGGATGCAAGTACTTTATGTATCACAATATGTTTTTTAATCACATGCCCCTCACTCTAATCCAGTATCAGCAAAACAAACCTTTTGCAATGCTTTCCCTTCTATCCAACATTTGGATATTGAATTTGGACAAATGGAAGGGATTCCATAAAGACAATCTCTAAATGATAGCAGCAGAAAGCATAATTAGATTCCTCTTTTGGATTAGCATAAAATCATCTGCATGTACTTAAGAGTTCAGCAAGGCTTAAATACTTTGCTGCTTGAAGATTGATGGATATGTCAGATCTGCAATGATTTGGAGGTTTTTTTGATTGCTGCATTCCCAGCACACCAACATTCTGATTCCAGTCTGAGCATTACTAGCTGCATTCAAACCCTAGATTTTTTCCACTGCCTGGATGAATTTTAGTAGCATAGAAGCTTCTGAGCAGCTTTAGCACAAACTGAAACACTTGAAGGGAGTTTGGCACCAAAGTTTCCTAAAAAATTCTAAGGCTGTTTTGCAGCAGTCTGATAGGTATCCAAGATGCTTCCCAGTAACAAGTAGCATAAGACAGATACACATCAGTCCAATTAATGGTATACACAGATGTGAATCAAGTTTGCCTATAGTAGACAAGTCAAAGAAAACAGCCACCCACAGCCAAGTCACCTTAAAAATATTAAATCTTACTTGGTGCTGCTTGCTATAAAAGAATAATAAAGCAAATGCATTGTATTTTATTTTTTTGTTACTCTAAAGGCTTACTACAGAAAAGCAAAGCAAATCTTATCCAATGATTGGGTGAAAATTCAACACTGGATGAGACATGAGGTGGTCATTTACTGCTCTAATTTCCTTGCTCAAATGCAATTCTCCTGTAACTACAATTTCACTGTAGTAGCATGGACATACATCTATTTGCATGAACAGACCTGAGCCCAAATCTTCATTTTACTAAGACCTAGCAGAACAGCCTTGATTTGAGCATCAGTAGACTGCTGCTTCAAGATTCACCACCACAACCACGAAGATTTGGGCAAATCAAACTTCTTACCCTTTTTGTTGCTTAATTGCACAGGGAGCTCTTAGAGGAAGTGGCTCCTCACTTCAGGCCATTCATCCTGTGTGTAGCATGATGCAACTCTGATTTCAGTTAGGGTTTGTATGCAGTACTTAGTACGATAATGATACAACCATTACACAGCCTGCAACACATACTGAGAACTGAAACCTGATTCCCTTAAGCTTAGACTCCATGTAATCCTGTCATGCCCTGTGAAATTTGCCCCTTCTATCAAAATACCAGGATTCCCACAGGAGTTCATTCATTACTCAAGCTTCTCTTATAAGACTTCATAGCACTCACAGCAGGTGTCTGAGGTGACTGAATTATTTAAACAACTAGGTTATTTTTTGTAATTCTTCATTTCTCCTCAGCTTCCTCTCAAAGTTCAAAGACATCAGTTTATGTCTCTGCAATGAACCCACTTCAAATTATTTCTTTGAAGCACCATCTCACAATGGGACTCAACTACATTTTAATATGTATGGTTGTCGTCTTTTTTGTTGGTTTTTTTGTTTGTTTAAGATGCTGCAACAGATGAGTGACAGATATTTAGTAAAACTCCTGTTGTTTTAACATGGTAGTCAGCTCTTTGGCCAATGCTTTTACTGTCCTGTCTACCACTTAGTGTTAAGAAAACATTTAAAGCTATGAGTCAGATCCAGAGCCTGTGAATTGGGATGCGTCCTCTGACACCCTGGGCCAGATATTCACCTGCTTCACACCATGATGGGTCACCTCTGAGATGTGCAAAAGGTAATTCCACCCGAAGAACAGTTTTCAGTAGAGCATGATTAGGGATCTTGTAGAAAAAACAACGGCTTTTTATTATGGCAGTGGTCAACCTGTCTCATCCTAGGGAAAACACTGGTATTTACCCTGACATTGGTTTCTTCTCTGAGCTACATAAAAAAGTATTGTGCTTTCTGGCTTCTATTAAATAACTTCCTGGGACATATGATTTCTTAGATTTTTTTTATTATTTTTACATGTTGTATGGACACAAGCCAGGACTCTCCTCAAACAAAGGAGATTTAGACTACCATATTGTGATATAATGTAGTAACTTATATTGCTATGTATTTTTTCATCTCAGCTATTAGATGAAGTAGTATCCAGGACAGGTATGAGAGAAGATAACTAAATACAGTAATAATGTTATTAATCCAAAAGCAACTGCATTTTTTTTTTTCCATTAAGCTTAAATGTTGAACTTTGAAAAAAAGTTGTTTCAGTTGACAGTAAGCTTCAGAACTATGGCACCAAGTTGTCACAGTCTTTATATCATACATTTCTGCTAACCATCTGGCTGCTGTCGGTGCTTTTGCCACTCAGGGAGAATGTAATTTACAAACAACCTCAGCGAATACCATATGCATTAAAGTGGGAAACAAATGATATACCAGAATTGTAGAGGAGCTTTTTTTTTTTTTCTTGCCTTTTTTTGTCTACAGCCCAGCAAGCTCAGAGACTGAGGGCCTAGTCAATAACCCTGCAGGCACCTGCTTGGCTGCACAGGATGAGATGTGCAGACTGTAAAGCCACTCTGTGAGCAGTTCAAAGGGACCAACTCCAGAGCACAAGCCACATCCTGGAGCCAAGAGCCCAAGCTCCCTTATTCAGACAAAAGTTAGGACTTGAAAGACACATCAACCAACATTAGGGCTTATGGCCCTGGATTCAAGAGCTCTTTTTCACCTACTGCAGGTTCACTGAAAAAAAGCACAGGATCTCTTAATAGTGAACACATGACAGTTCCCTGTAAGTATTCAGAGATTGAGGTGTGAGGGGAGGTTCTTTATAGCCACTCAAGATGTTAAGGAACAAGTTTTGAAATATTTATGGCTGTCAGTTAGCAAAGTAGAGACTTCCTTTAAGGAAATCTGAAGGAAAAAAATAAACAAAGTAGAATTCATTAATCTTTTCATGCATTTGAAAGAGTTCAGATAGTAAATATTTTACCAGTGCTTCTAATTAGTGAACATACAGTCATCTAGTCTTGAAAATAGGATGTATGGAAAATTTCTAATCAAGTTGAATGTTAACAGATGGGACTTTACAAGCAGTCAGCAATAATGTAATCCTTCTTCTATTTAAAGAAATTGGAATTTTACCACTTGCTTCAGGAGAAACAGGTCTGGGCCAATTTTAAAAATTCCTGTGCTATTAAATACATAATAACTACCAGGTTGAGACAAAGTTATGGTCTCATTTCAAGACAGCTAGATAACCAGCTGATAGAAACTGATCATTTTCAACACCAACTGCATTAATTCCATCCTACTATTTTATAAACAGATATTAATCAGGACTGAATTGCTATTCAAGATAGTACAAGGTCTTACAATAGTAGCTTTTGAACTCAAGCTCAACAGCAATGTGAATGACACAAAAGGAAGACAGAGAATGAGTTCTTCTAGAGATACAGTTGAACACTTAGGCTGATCCACATGGCATTATGAGTTGGACTCATGGATCCCTTTCAACTTAGGATATTCCATGATTCCACTTGATCTGAAGGCTCATCCTTAGGTTATAAATGCAGATTCCTTTGTAAGGGTATATTACCTTTGCAAGTGAACAGCAAAATATTATTCTAACTCTAAGTGCTAGCAATTCTACTCCTTTCACATACACAGAGCCTCTCAGCAAAGTGTCTTAGCAACTGAAAAAGCATTTCATACAAGTCACTTCCACAATCAAAAGATCTTGTGCACAGGAACTCACATAACCTGATATTCCTCAACATTCTGCAAAAAGATGTATACCAATTTGTATTAACGAGGGAATTGATTCCCATGTACCACTCATGAGCAGTGTAGTTGGTGAGTTAAAAATGACACATTATCTGTGGATTTAATTTTTCATGGAGGGCTGTAATCAGCACTCTTCTGACAGCACTGTTGTTTCAATAGAAGTGCTCTAGTACAGTTAGGCACTTTGTCCCTGAATACCACTATACATGGGATATACCTGATTTTGTTCCTACAGTGTAGCTTCTGGAATCATCACGGGTTTCAGACATCTCAGAAGTAGGTTCTACGGAAGAGATGAATACCAAGCACGCAGAGGAAATACTGCACTATTATAGTTAATCTTTAGGCACTGGAGTATGAACTGAATGCAGCTGCCAGCATTCTCATCTGTATTACAGTTTTTAAAGATAGTGTCATTTTCAAGTATTCACACCAAACTCCAACAAAACTCCAGAGATACTGTAAATATAGATTTTAAGAAAATACACCAAAGAAAAAGAAATGTTTTTTGTTATAAGAATATTTTAACTATACAGAAGTGTGGTATTCATACCACAGCTACATCAAGAATAATTGTATGAACTCCTCCAAGAGTTATTGTTCACAATCTGAGTAAGACTGGTGGCCTGTGTGAAAATGAAAAATGCCAGATGCAGTGTAGATAAAACTATTTTCCCACTGCTAATCTGCAGAATTCTACCACAAGATTCCAATAGAAGATGCCTCAGAAGCATTTGAAACAGCAGCATTTGTTTCAATATATAGAATACTATCAGCAGTAAGGAAAAAGATGAAAGAAAGTTATTTTCAGAGTTGAACCAACTTTTACTACTTAGAAATGGAAGAAAACTTTCTTTTGCACTACAGAATGCTTACAGCTCCCCAGAAACACCTGGTATGGTCACCACTGCAGACAGACTTTGGTGGGGTGTGAGGCTGACCCAGTCGAATTGATTCACAGCAGATAATCCAAGAGCCTTATTCATATATTTAGATTAAATATCTCAGATTCACTTTTTTTTTTTTTACTCAACATTAGCTTTGTTTTATGCATCTGTGCCTATCCTTGATTTACAGCTACACACACAGAGCACTCAAGAGTAGACATCTTATTTTTCCTGCTCTCCTTCACAAGAGCAGCCAGTAGTAACTAAGCTACTCTCATACTGAAAACACATTGAGTCAGATTTAATTAAAATTCACTCTTTGTGCAAAACAAACATTGTGTCAAAAATCAGGTGCCAAACTGCTTATTCTGTTTTTAGTCCAGAGCAATTTACGCAAGTACTTAGCTATGCAAACAGCATTTCCCAGCCCACGGAGTACATGTACAGTTGCTCATCAGCAGTCCTTGGAAGGAGTAGAGTACTCCAGTAGCAATGCTGCTGAGGATGACAACAATGGGAGAAGCTGGTAAGGTGAGTAGAAAAATAGTTGGTGAAAGACACTGAAAAGAAGCACTGAGAAAATGCTGTTATATTCACAGAAATAACTGAAGCAATTCAGAGTCCCCATGGGGGTAGCCAAGAGATTTCAAGATCCTTTCCTTTGTGAGCCTCACCTTTCCAGAGTTTCCATCTTACATGTCAAAGCAAGGCATGAAATAAACTCATCCAGAGCACAGGAACCAGATCACTCTCCACAGTTGCTATGTGACATACTGTGCCAGGGATACACCAGAGCTTGCAGAACCCAAGCAAGAGTCTCCACTGTTCCACAACAGAGCATGGAGCAGGCAGCATGGACTGGCCACTCTGTAGCTTTTGGAAGATGGGTACAATAAAAGGACATGACAACCCACTCTGCGTGCCTTGCAGCTGTGAATGTTTTGCATTTTGGTTTACAGCTGTCTCAAGATGGGAGGCATATGCTTGCACCATTCAAAAAAAATGCTGCAGATGCACTGGGTTTTGCAGAGGAGCATCTACCCCAGCTCAAGAACCCAAGTGCCTGGGAAAGCAGGGATCTTACTGTATTCACAGGCTCAAGTTAAGTGAAGGATTTCCCCAGAAAATCCTTTTTCATTTAATTGCCCCTAAACATGACACAAAAAAGCCAGAGTTTTGAGTGAGAAGCAGGAGGAGTTGAACAATTGCTGAAAATACATCACACTTTAAATCCAGTAAGCTTCCTGATTCTATGCTTCCAGCTGTAAAAGCCCTGGCAGACAGATCCAGCTAGAGCTGAGCTTCAAGCAGCTTGGCAGGGGATCCTGGACACACTGAACAGCATAGACAGAAGGCAAGCAAGCAGGTGGCCCTGGCCTTAAACCAGTTACCAAGACCCATGCAAAGCTGCAGGAATTGTCTTCTACTCCTTCAATGAGAGACCAAGGGCAAACTCTGCCTTCTTTTTGGGTATCACTGTGGCAATCAAAACAGTACAGTCCACATGTTCCTGACTTAATCTGATGCTGCTTATCCTCCAATTCATTCTTCCTCAATAAGTGGAAGGAATGCAGAGTCACCCTGAATATTTAGAGGCAATGGGATGAAGGCAAACCGTTTTGTCATTTTGGCCAAAATCTATATTCCTGACTCTGAAGAAGGTTCCACCTCCCACCATGCTTCAGCCGCAGAAACAAATAGATTAAGTTTTTTTTTCAGCTGCTGAATCTTTTACTCTCATTTCCTCTCTCACCCCATCCCAGCTCTTCTGCTTTGCTCAGTGCATTGCAGTGAAAAAAGCAAATAGGTTAAAGAAAAAATCATGGATCTGTATAAGCAAAATGCAGTTTTAGCAACAGTTTGCTTTCTATTTGTTTTTGTCACTACACATTTTTTCCTCCTGTCTCAGGTAAGACCATGAGGACCTAGCTCACCATTCTACTGGTAATCTGTGAAGGACTGGAAAGCAGATTGGCCTCTGAAGGATGAATTGTTGCAGAAGTGATCCAGCCCACAACACTGCCCACTATTTGAGAAGTGTTCTTGTCCCTGATGCCTCACACCAGATGCTCAGTGAATTAGAATAGCAAAAAGTCTTTCTCCTCAATCCTTCTGCATTGTACTTCAAACTTAGCTGATTCCTTTACCTTCTCTTAATACTTCACCAGAAAAGCAACATTCACTTTCTGTAGCCCTTAGAAAAGATCAAATATTTCATGCAACCCCAATTCAACATGTTGAAGAGTTTCAGTACGGAAAGACAAAATCATTAAGAGAAAGTTATGCCAAAAAAATTAAAATTCCCCTCCCACACTTACAGAGTAGAAGGATATCACGGACCAGTGTTTGCTAATGAGTAAATAAAAGAGGAGGAAAAAGCTGGACAAAGTGAAAAGGACCTTCTGTAGGATTTAATGGTCAAGTGTCTAGCCTGCCACTGTCATCTTCCCTGTCTTTACAAGATCTTGGCTCAGAATCAAGCTAAGCAGTTTGCAAATCTAATTTGAATTCTTAAGCAAGTGTAATTTATCATGCTCTTTTCTAAGGTCAAATCTATTCTGTATTCTTTCTCAAAGTTTTCCAGTGCAAGTACTGGAGCAGCATAATAAGAATAATCTCTTATTTTATGAAAAACTTCCTTCAAAAAGAAAATAGTTATGAATTTCAGCTTTTATAGTGCACTTTGGTACACTCACTGGCTTTCACAGGATCCTTGTACACCTTGCAACTGCCATCTTTAAAATGTTTATATACATATATTTGTAGTGCTCAGAGAAGATGAGTTAAATCAAAAGACACCTGAGTGCAGCAAACTTGGGAATTGTATCCTCTTAATACAAGTGCTTTGCTAAACCTTAGAGATAAGTAGAACAGTAATTGACAGACTTGACAGGACCAAAGGATAGCTTAGGAATATTAATTGCTAAATATCAGGATAAGTTTTGAACATGGTTCCTACTCTAATAAATGACAAACTGGAAGGCTTGAAAATGCACCAGAAACAATGGAAGCTGAGTTCAGCACATTTGGCTACACAGTGGAAGCACAAATTTTAGAGTACAAATCTGATTCTCCTTTCTACCCATGATCCAAGCTCACAAGGGATACAAAATTACCTGCAAAAAACTTCATCTGCTAGGGAACACTGTCATGTCTCAGACTTTGGCTGCAATTTTCTGAAGAGCCTGAGTGAGCCAGAGCTAAATACCACTGAAATTAAATGCATACAGAATCTGATTTTCTTGAATAAGCACTTGTGCAGAGCTACTAATAATTCGGGTAGCCAGCTCAGTGCTGCTTGATTCCATCTTGCTCCACAGTAGAATAAGCTGTTTTATTTAGAAGTTGCTTATATTTTTTCATTGCCCCTTTTTGTTTTATTTTATTTTTTAAACTTTTGACATAACACAGGGCTCTCAGGACAATCAGTCCAAACTTGAAAAAGGGAGAAAAGTTTCAGAGTAATTGAAATGAAAACACAAGCAGCCATAGCACTGCAGGATGCTGGAGGAGTAAGAACCAGTTTGTTTTAGTGGGACATGACAGATGTTGCCCCCCCAGTGGCAGAGGAATTCTGCTGCTATTTCTGAGAATATCATATTCTGCTTATCCCTTCACCAGGACTCTACATGGCCCAAGTCTTAGAGCAGACTATTTTCAAGTGAAATTACAAATTCGAGCTTGGTGACTGAGAAGAAGAAGAAGCATAGCCTGACATATCAGGCAAAATGTTGCTCTTCATATTGCTTTTATGTTGCAGTATTTCAAGCTGTTTGCAATGTAAGGCTGAATCCTGAGGGAGGTAAGCTAACAAGGAGAGGAGAGATGCTTAAACACATACAACATAGAAGTTCACAGCATAAAGTCTCAGCTGTAATAAACATGCACATACTGCCAGAGCTTGGTGCATGACAAATACTCATTCCACAATGGGCATCAAATATGCATGTGTAGGTATGTTTCTTTGGCACCTAGTTTAAAAATCAGGGTGTAAGCATTGATCTGGTAGGCATGGATGAGGTCTGCAGACATACATAAAAGCATACAGCATTTCAAAGATCTGACCACAAAAGCTCCAATTTGACAGACTGACTACTGACTTGGAAATTCCCATCTCTAGGTGTTTTTCAAAATCTGAGGTTGGTTTATTCTCTGAGAGGCTGGGTAGCTGCAGAACAGGCAAAAAAGTCTTTGTGTCAAAGGCACAGGACTTCTGCTTTTAGTGGTGAACCATAGCAAGCTCAGTCCAGAGGTTAATGGATGAAGCATGACTTTAATGAAGCCTGTGCCAGTTTTTATATCAGCTCCCAAGTTCTTAAGTTCATCAAGTCTTGACAGTTATGATTTTTCCCACCTTTGAAAGTTGGGATTACTTCAGAATTTTTCAGAACTTAAATGTAGTGCTCAAAGAAAACAAATCCAGCCTCAATTCTTCAATAATATGCAAGAGACATATTGAAAGCCCTCCAGGCATTGTTCCTACACTAAGTTCCAGTGGTCAACAGCTAAAATTCAGGCAAACTCACAAGGACAGGTTTCCCAGGTGGCAAGCAGAAAGCAAACAAACAAAAAAAAAAAAAAAAAAAACAAGCAAAGGGGAAGAGTTTACTGCCAACAGTGTTCATTAAGCCAACATTTACCTGGCTGTTTAGAACAGTGTCACATACTCTGCTCCAAATGCAGTCAAGCTCTTTTAAAGATTCTCCTCAACTTATTTATTACATCCAAACTATATTACAACATCATGAAAACAGGCCCCAATCTCACCCACCCCAAATGAATTACCAGAGAGGTTTTCCTTAATAAAGAATTTGTTAGCACTTACATTGCTCTTTGCTCAGAAGCATATTCACAAGCTTTCCTGAAGAGAGGTGGTTCCTCTGAATCAGGGAGTCTCATCCTATTTTCTTTCTTTAGTCACATATCACTTTTGTTATTCTTTTCACATCTTTTGACTGTTGTAACATCAGGATGGATCATTTTCCCCCACACGGGATAAAGACATGGTTTCCCACAACAGGGCTCTAACCACACTGTAAAAAAGTTGTACAACAAATGACTGAAATCCAAAATATTCTCAGACCACTTTGGAGATGACATTGAACAAGAGAATTTATCCCTTTCCTTGATATCAAGACTAACTATTTGTCTGAGCAAATTATGAACCACTGTAATCTTTACATTGTACCAGCATATAATTTCTCAAAGCAGCTCCCTGCATCTGTTCTTGGACATTTGGACACATTTTGACACTTGTCATCTCTTTCAGTCTATTTGCCTTGAGAAGCCTGTTCAATAACATACTGCCTTTCACAATAGTCACGACAAGGGAATTATAGGTTGTTATTCTATTCTTGTCGGCTGGAATGTCTTTTAACTACTTATTGTTTATTTAAAAACAATAATCCTCCATTTTAAAGATTCACAGAGCAAATAAGATGACTTGTTTTTCTGAAAAGAAAATTGCCCCACAGATGTAGATGGTCATGCAACCAGTCTGGGGTGACAGCTGGTATTTAAATGGAAAATTAATTCTTCTCAGTCTGTCAAAGCAGGAACATCATCTTCCAAAAGAAGTGTGAGATTGCTTAAGCCCCTGCATATCATAAAGCCACTGACAGCAAGAAATGAGTAAGAAGAAATTAGAAATCAGAAATCATCCTTTCCCCAAGAAATCTGCAGCTCTCTTCTAAACTCTGCTTCCAGATCCCATGGGTGTGGGAGGGGGTTAAGTAATGTAGCAGAGGCTAGATTTCATCTAACAACGGTGGCAACCCAACAAATCCTAGGGAGACTGTGCAACTAGGATAAAGGCACACAGTTTTGTGGGGTTTTTTTATCTGCTTTTAAGTGCTTCAGACATTAGGAAAGATGAGAGAATAGGGCTGCTCAGAGCCACAATTGCTGCTCACTGTGGGATGCCACCAGTAACTTATTCACTCTATAGAACAGCTTATCCTCTGCCATATCCCTCCAGCCTGCTTTCAGGACGAGCTGCCCCAATGAGTGTTCCCTGTTGGGTGCCTAGCAAAATCTTTGTGTGCACTGTGCTGTGCAAACTATTTTCAGCTCTACCGCCTTTCCTTGTCTGCACCCTCTCTGCAAAGACTTTCTCATACATAACCACTGTGTAGCACAGCAGTAGAACCCAAGAATAAAATCCTCAGCAGCTTTTCAGGAGGTCCTTCATGCTGTACATATCAGAGATAGAAATTCTCAACTGAATTTTCAACCTATGTGTATTTGTGAGACTATGTTCAGGCTCTCTCACTACACTTGAGAAGTGTCTCAAGGGCTGGCAAAACAAAAGACCATTAATGCAGACCATTTCTTCTCACAGAAATGACCTCAAAGCTGAAATATTCTAAAAGATGTATTGAAACAGCCTTCAGACAAAGTTCATCCATTTAGATTCTGATATTTCCAAGCAGTGACTCCCACTTACTTAAAGATACATCTGAATATGTTCATTATCACCTTCAAGTCACAGCCTTTGAATTTCTATTATACAGATAAACCTCTGCTGCTGAAGTACTTGTCCCCATCCTCCCACAGCACAGTAGTACAGCACAACTAAACCAGCGATGAACATGAGACCTAGAGAAAGTTGGGGCAAACTCACAGGCTCACCTTCAGGCAACCTGACTGAAGCAACACAAAACACACTTCACAGAGCTAGGAAGTGAGCAAACAATAGGCATGTATAAGCTGAGGTTTATGTACACTAGCTCATACTAGCCTTTACTTCAGTAAAACAGTTTAGTTTATCTTAAAGCCATAAGCTTTGCCACTGTGGGTTTTTCAAACAGGAGATAATAAGCATAGAAACACACATGTAGATTGTAAGTGAACACCTATGATATTACAAACACCATGAGTAGCACATAGCTTTAGCTTGTGAAAGACCTGCCATATACTACATTGCATGCTTCTGCCAAACTGATGATCTGGATGCAGATCATTGGTTCTGACTGCAGATGTTAGGAGTGCACCATTCCTAACAAATGCATAATCTGATTAAATATGAAATGCACTGATATTGTCAAAACCCATTAATCACTTTCAAGACACATTAATGTAGGCCTTACTGACAGCTGTGATGATTGTACCATCTCTGCAGGTAACACTGCTCTAACTTACCCCATTGGATCTCAAAAAGGAAAAGATAAAGAGCACGCAGGATACACTTAAGTGCACTTTACATATATTTATATCATGGAAAACTTGAGTTACACTTACATTCATACAGCTTCCTCTGCTATTAAATATCTGTTTAACCTTCCACATAAAGTGCCTTACCCAAAGACAGCAATAACTTGTCCAAAACACATGGATTCAGAAAAAAACTGTAAGCATAGCAGGTCTCTGAGTTAAAACAGGCCCATGGAGACACTGATCTCCCTGCAGAAGTAGGGGGAAATCTATAGATATTTCAAGCACAACTTACATTACAAACTGACCCAGCAAACCAGCACCACACACTGAGTACATTGCACAGGAAGGCTTCTATGTGATTAGGGAATAAATATTACAGGTGAAGAATTCCAGAAATAATTGCACATCCAAGGTGATGCTTAGGCAATCTCCTACTCCTATCTTCCATTCACTATATCACATGACTATGGACCTGTCATATCATCAGTCATTTTTCCATGGTTTAGTTATTACTCAGAAATGGTCTTAGTTTTTTCCATCTCCACTGTTTTAATCCTTCCTCCACCTCAACCATCTTGTCAATCTAGGGACTTCATTCTGCAATTTACAGGATCAAATAGAGGATAAATGAGAAATTTTACAGCTTCAGAAGTAATAAAGAATAGCACAGTAGAACCAGTATGAATTGTTGATCAAAAGAACAGGATTTATACTGTAAATTTGTCAAAGCAGAGACTTCTACTATGCAGTAGCACAGTATTTGCCTCAGTGCGGCCTCATCTTATCTGAGACTCATGGGTGTTACTTAATAAATTGCAAAACAATGTTAGAGACATTTAAGAGAAATAAGGAATACTCAGTTGCAGGCCTACAGGGGTACTGAAACGTGCATTAAGTAGGTGTTCTGTAGAAGTATATAAGCATATAGTAGTAAATGGAAAGTGGTGCTTTCTGCCACATAGGTGGGAGAAAATTACTACAAGGAAGCCACGTTTCTGCTCTGCCTCCTAATGCAATACCTTGAAAGCCTGAAAGATGCAGTACTGCACAGTAATGTCAGAAGCAGAACAGAGGACACACTGATATAAGTACACACTGATGTAAGTTAAATGGTACAAATGCCAGTCTCATTATCCCTATGAATTTATGAGATAATCACTAATACGTGAAACTTGAACATTGCTAGATTTTTGTACAAGGCTTCACATTGTACTGAACTCATTTTTTAACCTTCCAATTGCCTTAGCAATCAGAAGAAACATTGTGGACTGTAGTTCAAAAATCACTATAGTAACTGTTACCTGACACTACAGCTGAGGAATTCCTATCATGACCCCCTCAGTAAATGCCTATAATGGTGCTCCATAAGAGCAGACAAATCCATGATCAGAGCAACTCAAAGTGTAATAGAATCTTCAACCATAAAGAAATTCTAATAGGAACACAGCACATTAGAAGAATAGAGATCTGTTATTTCAGATAGGACTTATTTTTCTCCTTTGGGAAATACTGGTATCTTCTATCCCAGGCCAGAATCTGAGCTAAGACCACATTATCATGAGAACTGTATTTGTAGGTTTTTCATGGTTCCTTCCCTATCTGCTTCCTTGCCAGACATCTCTCCTATTAGGTTTGCTTCTATATCACCTACACACTCTGCTATTAATAATGCAGAGGAAGCAGACGAATCCAAACCCTAGTGCCTATATCAAATACATTATGTGAAATGCACAACATGCCACATCACTGGAAAGGGAAGCTCATTTTCCCAACACCATACAAAAAAAAAAAAAAAAAAAAAAAAAAAAAGGCTCTAACACCTAGAAATTTGTTCTGGAAATAATTATATGCAAAAAAAAAAATTGCAAAGGTAAAGCCTATAGAAAAAAAAAATCAAAGCCCACACAATAAAAGACAACTGGTCCACAGAAGAGAATACAGCTTCAGAATCAATACAAGCACATACTAAATGCTGAGATACCTCAAAAGAAAAGTTCAGACTCTGTAATAACTACTTTCTACCAAGATTCTTAGCTGGTTGGGGATTTAAGCAAGGGTTTTTATCACCTTGCTACAAAATAGTAATGGTAGAGAATAATGCAGTTCTTCATAGATAATACATAGAGTTTACCAACAGTGCATACAGTTAGCACAGGCATTCAGCAGCAAGAAGCATCTATCCCCTTTCACTGAAAACCACCAAAGAGTGCTAGTCCAGAAGTTACCTGCTCTTAGGACCATTTTCCCCATAAAGCCTAAGGGTACTGTGAAAAGAAAAGCATCTATTCCTGGAACTACTAGAATCAATTGAACTACTGGAAAACAGTTTCTACTTTTCATAAACATGACATTCATCAATAAATGAGCACTCATCTCCTCCACCTATACAGTACAAAGCATGTATTTGACCTGTAAGGCAACAACTTGAAATAAACGTAAGTAACCATTAGTACAGTTCACTGAATATGTTAAAAGTTTTCAGACAAAATTTGCATTTACACTAAGGCTGTCGTTTAGCACTGTTGCAATATAAGCCAACCACTCTCCCATCAGAGCATCTAGGAGTCAGTGACTTAATGCCGCACAGAGCTATGCTTGTTTTTACATTCACATCTTTAATAAAAATATCAATTTCCTAAGCCCTTATTACTGCAGCACTGAAAATACAAGCTTCTCTGCCAGCTGTCACTCACAGTCACCTCTGCTCCTATCAGCTGATGGTTACTCCTAAACTGTGCAGCACAGACAGTTGGGACCCTCTCATTTGAGGAACTACTGGCTCTCAGGTTTCACATGCAGGGCTGTTTAGGCAAGTAATGGGCTCTCCCCTGCCTCTCCAGGGCAGAGGGAAGAAACAGCAGAAAATTGCAACACTGGAACCTGCAGCACTGAAAACCATGACTGATTCACACTGCACTGAATGAGCCAATAATTCTCATAGATAGGATTATCATGACCATACATTTATCTTTGGTTTTCTCCTTCCCAAGTTTATTACTATTACCACCATCAGTACTAGCCATAGAACACTCACCCTGGAGTGTGCTGAAAACACCACACTCTAAGCACGGGACAGGTCTCCCCTAATGTTTCTTTGATGCCTCTGCAATTCAGCCACAGGAGCACTTGCTGGGGGCAGTGAAAACCAGGCTTAAAATTTCAATGAGCCTGCCTGGATTCATCCGACCCAACAAACCACTACAGAGAAACACATATACCCCAAGACAATGCTGAACATTACACGGGAAATCATCTTCCCAGCTTGGGGAAAAAGGGACTTACCCAGATATAAGGTGACTCAGTCTTGGAAGGCAGAGGGATACAACTCCCTCACAGGTCTCAAGCTACCAAACAAGCATCAGCAGCTGCACCCAGATCAAATACATTTCAAGTTTGTTTTTTTAGAAAAAAAAAAACATAGCCTGGAGCACACCTCGTCATTTCTCATGAAAATATCTAGTTTTCATATTAAAACAGAAACCTATTGGAGGTGGAAACTTCTACGCATTTGCTAACATTGGTTGTGGTATAGTTCAGGATAAAAGGCTGCCACAGGAGCAGAAAAAATATTACATTTTTCAGACCTATTCTGACTTGCATCCCTGCATAAAACCTTCTTCACAGTAGTTGAGTGCTGCAATCTCCAGCAAGATCAGAGAGCTCCAAGAACAAGGTGATATTTTCTTCCCACCTAGAAAAAATGATAGGATCAAGCAAAGTATTCTGCAAATCCCTGCATCTCCGAATGGGGAACAAGAAAATCCGGAAATAGTTTCAGCTACCCTGCTTAAGTGGCAGATCCCACTGGAAACATTTTATCTCATCATTTTAAATAAAATCTATGCTGGGATCAACTTGCAACAAGCTGAGGAGAAAGAAAGGTGTAGCCCTAGTTGCCTGGCTAGAGAAGACCACAGAACCACTGTTTCTCCAACACACCTTACTGAGCCTTGGATAGGATCCCACTTTCAGACTGCCTGTCAAATCCTAGGATTTAGTCTAGCTCTTATGAAAACATTTTACTGGCTGGATATGAACTATTTAAATAAAACATATCAGGGAGCCTGTGTAAACCATACTGATGAACAGCATTAGGAAAGCATTCCATTATTATTCACCCCATATCAAGATGAATGCAAGTGAGGTTTATAACAAGAGCTCTATCAAATATCAAAGTCAACACAGAACTGTCACAGAAAAACAAATATCCCACATACCATAATCTCCAATGTGTGATAGTTAAAATGTGCTTAAAAGCAGGGCAAGAGTTGGAGCAAGATCTGTGCCAAGTGTTGGCACTGGCAGAGCACAGTTCCTGGAATAACACAGCATAAGCAGGAGAATTACTCATAGAAGATAACATGGTCTGAATTTTTATTATTCTGGAATTTGCTGAAATGCAGCTTGGAGAGAAGAAGCCAGGCTGCTGATGTGTGTGACAATAGTTGAGAATGTTGTCTGTATTTCACAGACAACACACTGTCCCTTTCAATAGCATCAGCTCTGTGTCTCCATGTAATCAGTTTAGCTTAAAATTAGAGCTGGAGCCTATGGCCAGAAAGCCTTAACACTTCTGCAGCACTTAAACAGTCAACATTTTGGGGAAAAAATGATCAGGTGATCCACAGTGCATGCACTTTGCTAGCTGTCAGGAGGTTAATGGTGTGCCTCAAGCAGAAGGCTAAATTAGGATGTGAACACCTTAATCTACAGTTGCAAATGCTGACAGCAATGGCACTTCATCAACTATTTCTGCAGTCTTATTTGCTACATATCTCCCTGATTTCTCAAGCTTGTGCAACCAGCACTCCCTCATCTCCACATAAATTAGCTAAATGACCTCTTGTAGCCTGCTTGAAATGAAAATTGTCATCTGAAAGAGAAAATAGCTGTTCTAAATGTTTGCAGGGAATGGAGAGGGTGTTAAGAATTGCAAGCTTCTCTGAAATACAAAAACTTCAAATTCATGTGTGAGCAATTAGTCTTACCTAATATTTAAAGCCAAGAAATCAATAATCTTCTCTATAAAAAGCAGATTTTTCTCATATTTGCATTTAATATTTAACATTAACAGGCTATGGATCTTGTTTAGGAAAAATATTGCTGTAGCGGAGCTGAAATTTGTCTATATTTGTTATATGCATTGTATAACAGATTGTGCCATGCTTCTGAAGAAAAGTGATGGATAGAGATGTCTGAGTGGCCACCAGATTCAATGACACTGTGCTCTTAAAAGCTTTATTACAAGTACAGATTAAAGCCAGAAGGCAGAGACAGCTTTAACTTTACACTGGCAGTGTTTGAGAAGAGATACCCAAATTAGAAAACAGAAATTCAAATACTGGCCACAAATGCAATAAAATACTAGTTCTCCAGTTTGTTATATGCACCCCTGAAAGGATTAATTTAAGGACTGCAACAGAAACAAGTCAGCAAACTGACCCAGAAGTAAATTATTTCCTCCAGGGTTGAGTGGCTCTGGAGCACACATTCATCACGACAAAATATCAAGTAGTTTTAGCAAAAGAGGGAAGCCCCTAATAACCTCCTCCCAGGAGGTTCCACAGCCCATCAGGCAGGGAGGAGAGGAGGCTGTCAGCTCCTCCCACCTGCTGCCTATGCTCTTACACAGCCCAGGATGTCAGCAGCCTCTTTCCACTGCCAGAGCACAAGACTGGATAACACCTAGAACCCTGAGGCCCTTTCTGGCTGCCCCCTCAGAGGTCATGCACTGCTCTTATTATTGCCCTATGAATTTGAGATAATTACTATGAACAGCTTGACACGTTGCTGTACAAAAACCTAGCCATGCTCACATTGTACTGACTCATCCTTTGCTGGACAGGACTTGGCATTCATGCTTACTGAATTACATAAGGTCCCTGGCAGCCACTCCAACCTGCATTGGGCCCACTGCATGGCAGCCTTGTGCTTGGGCTTATTATTCATCCCACCAACTTGGAGTCAAATCTGCTGCCAGCACATTCCACCGCCTTTTCCAAAGGATAGATAGAAGAGTTCAGCAGCACACATCCCTGCACAGATTCCCTTGTAGTCATTCCTTTGTAGTCCTCTTGTCACCAGTCTCTGGGAAGATTATGACTCATGAACCACAACAGATCCCAGCTTTAAGACTTAGAGAGCAATGTCCAAGGCACAACACACTAGCCTTCAAATTTTTTCAGCTGTTTGGAAACAAAAAGCCACTTCTCCCACCACCACCAACTGTTCAATGTTTGTCAGAGATTCTAAGAATCCCATTATTCATCGGCTGAGTAGGCAGCCATCTCACCCTCAACACAGTGTGGACCAAAGCTCAGTAAGCATGTCTTGTGATCTTGCACCAACACTGCATGTGCATATGTGTAGAAAAGTAAATAGGATGGGACAGAAACAAAGGATAGCAGTGATACATTCAGTTATGTCTTCATCTCAGCTAAAATACTCACCATCTACAAATCACACCTGTGACCAAGTCTAAAACACTATCCGCAGATAAGATTGAAACTCAAAAGAAAATCTAAAATGCTTTAGCTTATGAATCTCTTAAGAGGGCAGAAAGAGGGTATTTTCTCCAGAAAAACATCCTCAAGAAGAACAGAGAAAAGTTAAAGAGCATATTATATATCCCCTACTGCAGGGCAAGCCATTTGTTTTTGTTCTGGGAACTAAACAGGTCTCTAAATTTGGCTCTTCTAAATGAGTGAATGACACGGCAGACTAGCAAGACTACAGTTCACTCATTTGTTAAAAAGCCTAATATAAGGCAAAGGTAACAGAGTATTTGCACATCTCTATACAAAATGGCACTTCAAGCACTTCATAATATACACTACCTGAACAGTGATAGAGGTCCCAGCTGCCCCACCTCTGCCTCTGATGCTCACTTGGTCAGTTCAGATACAGGCAAGACTATGACTGGCACACATGACTGCAACAAGTGAAACTCATATCTGAGAAACACCCCGAGTTTCTTTCCATGTTATTTGCATAAGCAGAAAACTCACAGAAGATGAAACATTTTGAATCAGAGATGAGAAAATACCCACAGATTCCTAAACAATGACCAAGTATTTGGAAATCAACTACATTGCAAAAACCATTTGCTTCACCAAGACACAGCTTTGCTTGCCTATTATTTCTGCTGCACAAACACAGTTTCTCTCCATCCAAAAGATGGATTTTTTTTTTCCTGGAGAAAGATAAATAAGCACAATCACCCTGAAAACTGTGGGAGAACACACCATACATACCAGAAACACACGCAAATTGTCCAAGCTGATCCTAAAGCCTATTCACCTTCCTCTTTGGCAGACATCTGCAGCCACTACACAGAGGTAAACACAGCTTCAAAACTGCCAGACAAGTAAATCTTGAAGGAGTCACAGCATCTGTGAGGCCCAGAAAATTCTGTGCTATATTACACATCACATATAACCATACAATTTGTTTTCTGTCTCAAGTGCCCCTGAATTCCTTTATGCAATATTACTAAGCTGTATTAAGAAAATTTGTCACTGACTGAGAATGAGGAAAATACACAATGTATATGGGGGTCATCTTTCTTCGTAATGACCATTAACACAATGCTGTTAAGTACTTAAAATTATGCCTGAAAGTTTTTCTTCAAGTAGCAATGCTTTTCAAATAGCAAATGAAAGTAAATCAGTATTCTTGTCTTGAGATCTTAAGATTAACATTGCTCTAAGATTAAAATGCTTAGAAGGCTTCTAGTACAAATTTGAAGTACTTACACCCCCAAATAATTCAGTGTTAAGATGCTCTCCCTCTGTACACACTTGCCACAGGGCCATTGCTAAATGACTTCTGCACACCTCTGACTTATAAGAACTCTTCTCAGATGGCCCAAGCCTCAGCCTTTGTTTGCAGCAGGAGTTCCTGAGTCCTAAAACCCATGGGGGCTTCTGAAGCAACAATTCTACACACCCAATTGCTCTCTAATTGCAGCCCATGCCTCAGAGAGACCTGTGAAAGAGTACAGACAGATAATTCAGCAACTCCATCACAGCCTCAGAGTGCCTCAAAGACTGACCAAAACCTCATTAGTTTCATACAGCTACAGTAAAAGGGCAAAGTTCCAGAGACGCAAAAGATTGAAGTCTGACTAAGCAGTGAGGTGTTATAGCCATTATTTCCCAATGCAATAGCGAAGGGCTTATTTACATTTGTTATCCAGAGTGTAAACTACTGGCAAACACCCCACAGCAGGTTTACTGAGTGTTTTATCTGCAGGAGAAATTCTCATCTCTTTGGTGATTCAAGTCCAGCAAGCACAAGATGTAAAAAGATAACTTTCATTATTACAACAGAATGTTTTTTCATAGCAGTTGTTACCCCATTTGGAAAATATTGCTTGATATCCTGTAATCCCTCTGCATCTGTCATTTCAGTTTATTAGTTCCCTGAGTATATTCAAAGCTGTAAATGGAGAAACTGAGCTGTCCGGATTTCAAATTGAAGATAGGAGCCAACTGACAAAATACCACATAGCTGTTTCAGTTTAATAATCCCGTGTGGACAGATGATGCATCTACTATTCCCTCCAAAGCTTATTTCCCAAATTCAGTTATTATGCAGATGGTAAAAATCTATTCTTTGAGGGTCAGGATTAAAGCCAATGCAAAGTGCCATCTAATTCATTGAGGGAAAAAATAGCTATTACTGCTACCTGGAAGGTAATACCCATTTCCAATACAAAACACTGCATTTTATGACAGCTAATGTTTTCCAAAACCTTCCTAAGCACCCAAACCTTAAAAATCACCAAATGCCAGACACTGCAGAGAAGCAAGCAGTTTAATATAACAAGGGATGCTTTCCAGACCACATACTCCAAGCCAGCAAATAGCCACGGGAAGAGCATTCTCTCCCCTGCAAAACCCAGTGCCCTAGTGTGCACAGCAGGGCACAGGTGCCCACTCCAACAAAACTCTGAAAGTGACTGAAGAGCTTCTGCACATACCAAAGCTTCCCCAGCAGAAGAAGCCAAGGTCTTCTCCCTCTCAGCCTTACTTACCAAGGACTCAGTAGAAGTGGAGCACTACGTAGGTCCTGTGAAGAGTCCTGGCATCCTCACGCAGCCTGAGACATAGATGCACCCCTCCTGTGCACAATGAGTTGTAGTATAAACTGAGTGATGGTCCAACAGCTGTAGGCACCCCATGCCATCTCTGCAGCATAACAAATACAGCATACGTGTAAAAATCATCTAATGGTCCAAAACCAGAAAAATATTATGCTAGTGTCTTAGAATAAGTTAATATTTATTACTTTTGAAGTTACTAATTCATACAGCTAGAGCACTTTATTTTTTACTAGAAAGAAAAATAGTTTAATCCTGGTATTTAAATATACTAGCTAAATGTAGTAGGGCATTGTTGAAGACAAATTAATTTAAACACGAGGCGGACTCTATAAAACATCAGAATCATCCTTCCAAGCCAAAAATACTTGAACATTTAGATCTTTTTAAAGAAAACTAGTCAGTGACTTAAAATGTCTTCTCTTGGTCACAATAAATTGCAGTTCTCTGGCTCAGTTGCATTTCCACACTTTGTACACTTGCAAAATAGGCACTGACCAAAACTCCATTTTTGTATTCTAGGTCCTTCCTCTCATCTACAGAACTGGCTAACATTCAGTTTTACCTGGAGGCATTTGCAGTCTTATTAAGGGGCATAGTGAGCTAAAAAAGGTATGACCTACTCATGGAGGCAAACTGTGATTATCAAAGAGAAAGCCACAGGGTATTCATCATTAAAAACTGAATTAACAAGGCATTCTGCATTTCCTCTGTAGAGTTTCCTTTGACAGAGAAATTAAAGGATGCTCTGGATTCAGGAATTCAAATACATTAAATGACATAACAAGCCTTCCAGTGCACATCCTGACCCATACTGGCATAGTACCTCACCAAGTACAAGGCAAGATCAGGCTTGGAAGCCTTCCTTTAAAAATCTGGACCTTTGTCAGTGAATTCAGGTAGACTAAATGCTGCTTTTAGCACCAAGCATAAGAGCTTCCCCATACTGGCTACCAGCTGATGTACTTCTTTTGGCATCACCCCCAAGGAGCTCTGTTTAGCCAGTACTCTGCCAGTTCCAGAAGGGATAGTAGAAGGCATTTATGTTACAGCATCCATCTGAACATTCATTTTTCTCTAGCAGGGGTTGTTTAGAGTCTGCCCACTTGTGTGAGTGGGTATGTAAGATCAATAAGCATACAGATGTTGTATAGTATTGTATGATCAGTAAGTACACAGAGAAGTTAGGCTGGTAAGATTATCACACTGGAAAAGATAAACGGAAATAAATGAAAAGTGTTCACCAGTATTGTAGGCTCACAAGAAACTCCAAGAGGAGAGATCTCCAGAGAGAGATCCTTCCTCAGTGGCAGTCAGCCCTTCAATGAGCCTAGGAGGGATGCAGCCAGGCTCCACCCCTTCCAGTCACACAGCTGAATTGCCTTCATCTCTGCTCCCAGGGCTGACTCAGTTCTCTCCTCAGGTGATCAATCAGAGGTTCAGGCCATGATTCAACAGTTCCCCTACAGCATGTATTTTTATACAATCCTGCTCTTTTCCTCAAGCTAATGCACTCCACACAGACCTTTCTGACTAAAAGGTATTGTGTTTTTAATTTAAGTCCTCTATAGAGGGACACGCACTATCAATATCTTTGAGCAACTCCCTACTGCAGTCAGCAGGGAATTCTTCTCAAAAAGAATCAATGGCACAACAAACCCTATGGTTGTTGGGGCTCTTTTATATATTGTGTTATAGCTTTTAAATTAATCCCGGCATTGATTCTTAAAAAAAATAATGAAAAAAATAAATGAAAAGAGGGAAAAATATGACAAAATACTTGCCGCAGTCAAATGACTGGTAAGAACAAAGACAGTACCACTGTGCTTCTAGAATATTAGTTATAGAATCCCAATAGTCATAAAATACCTTTGCTCTAAGTCCAGCAGGTATTTGTGGGGATCTGTCTGCACCATTTGATTATTTATTCTAGAAGCAGCCGGAAAAAAGCAAAGTAGAACTATCACTACCAGAAGAGGACTGCAAAAACAATGACGTCCAACAACATGCAGAAATCAAGCACAACTTCATCATTAAGAGCAAAAGGACTAGCTCTTCTATACCATTAGGCACTTAGACAGTCTTAACTATTAGATGTAAAAAGTTAGCTTACTGGAGAAGCTTTGCCAGCCCCACTAACTACGAGATTCATTTTTTACTATCTAAGAAGTCTCCTCCACCCCTCAGAGTTTTAATGGAGTTGTGATTAATTGCACCAAAGTGGATTTGGCCCACTCTTTCCAATGCAACACTATTGATTTACTCCCATAGCACAAGTAGCCCACCAGATTTTGACATTGAAATATGATCTTATTTAATGGCACCCTCTTAGTAATATCTTCCAGATTTCTCTGTTATTCATTCTGGGATTTAGATTTAATTTTGGTGCTGTTACGTTGCATATACTTTTATTGTGCTGTTTACAAAATGATTCTTGCAATTAATTACAGTAATGAGATTATGGCTAAAATACTTAGAGAATGCTGATTAGATAATTAATGATTGAATGTTGATTGTAGCATTTTATTGAACATACACTGTGGGTTGGCCTCCTCTTTCCTTATTTGGTCTTTTTTGCTCAAGTTCTAATAGGTAATTGAATAAATGATTAGTGAGAAAGTAGATTACATGAATCATATTTAACCCCTTGGCACTTGGACAGGAATCCAGAGTAATATAATGTGAGGAATATAAGGAATCAATTTCTTTGGTATTTTCATTGTAGTAATTACAGGCTGAAAATAGTTTTAAGTCACAATGCAAAATTGGCAGATCAGCTGGACCTGAACTAAGGAGCCTCCATGCAGCAGCACATGATGTTAGAGTAGCTGCCTGTCAGCAAGGACAGCACCAACAGCAAGCAAAAGTGCTGGCAAGGACACACAAGAGCTTGGCCATGTCACCTGATGTGACCACACGAGGAGTCAAACAGTGGACCACATAAAAAATATATCCTTTCAGGGTCTGGGTCTGAAACAAGATATCAGGTCACCCTTCCCCTGCTGTCAGTAAGCTCCTCTGCAAGCCTTCAGCCAAGCCAAAGCTCCATCTCTCCCAAGGTGAAGCCATAACACAGACAACATATTTCCAAGCAGGAGCTGGATGAGCAGCTGGTGCAGCCACAAGGATGTTCAGGTTGACCAAAAGCCACACATCAAAATAATGCAATTGAGGCCATCTGGTGTGCTTTCAGAAAACTAGCAAGATGTACAGAATCACAAAAGCAAGCACTGTGTATGCATATTATGATATAGTCTAATTAAGAGAGCTCCCATTGACTTCAGCCTCAGCTTTGAAAATTCATCACTTCTGAGAGTCAGATCCTCATGTCTCCAGCAGACATACGTCAAGTAATCTGTATTCAGGCCACTGAAGCAAAGGTCCTTGCAGCTGTCCTCCCTCAACAAAGCCACAGAGAAAGTTCATTCTGTATCATAACAAAAGTAGGGGCTTGTGGCAGAAATCGCTAGTATTTAGATACCTGTTGATGCTTCATACACAAAATTGGCCAAATTAAAGTTGCCAGGCAGCCTTAACTGCAGTGTTCCTGGAAAAGCAAAGCACATTTCCTCAGGTATTTGGCTTCCTTCCCTACTACTTTCAGCTTCTGATGTTGCTCAAAGAACACTGATGTCTTCTCTCCAATGACTGCAATATGACCCAAGAAAACATCATGGAGCTGTGACAGTGGAAGGTCAGGTTCATTTTCAGGACGAAGTTCTTCACCAAAGGGTGACTGGGCACTAAAATAGGCTCCCCTCATCAGTGGTCACAGCCCCAAGCTTGAGAGTTCAAGCAGCACTTGAACAACACTCTCAGACATAGGGATTGAATTTTGGGTGATCTCAGTGACCCTCATGGGTTCCTTTCAACTCAGGATATTCTATGAAATCAAGAACAGGACATCATGATTAACTTCTAAGTTACAGTTACTCAAAGATATCAGCCCACATCAGAGGATGAGTTATTGTTATTTTCTACCATTCTATAGAAAAAAACAAGTGATAAAACCTCAGTGTCCAGGAATTACTCCATGTGATTTCAGCCAATAAGATTATCTAGAAAGCCCAGTAAAATGGAACATGCAGGAACATATGGAACATTTGAGTCTGGTTCTGCAAGACATTTCAGGCAGTTTCAACATTGCTGTGAATCCTGTAGAAGATGCATCTTGCCCTGTGAAAAAATGCCATTTTCCAGTCCCTAAGCCTCAAATAGGCCCATCTCATGCCTGAAGATGCAACTTTTTAAGCCAAATCCTTAGGAAGAAAAGTCATTATACTGCAAAGGAAAAGATCATCCAGACATCACCTTGTGACCCTTGTTTCCAACTTTCAGCAGTCTTTGAAGTGTAGCTTATCATAGAAAAACAGATTTAAGTACTTATAGGATTATTTACCCTCCTTAGGAGCTGCACACTTCAGCCCAAAGGTGTAGGCTTCCCTAAAATCCCTCTGTAGAGGACAAAACATTTTTGTACTCTGACTTCTGACAAAGCCCAGGCTTCCACATACCTGCCTAGCAGGTGAAAGCTTCTGGAAAACCTCAGCCACAGGTGCTGTGTTGTTGCTCACAATTGTTCTGATGTCAGTCTCCACAGGTGAAGTAGAAGCATAAGCTTCACAAGGATGCAAAATTTGTGGTGTGCCTTTGACACAGGTCTCTATTTTACCACTTATGTGACAAATTGCTAAATTCACTGAGATAAGTTGCATGCATTAACATCAGAGCCCAGCTGTACTATGATCAACATTATTCCACTATGAGTCAAACCACCCTGAGTACAACAGATGACATGCCAGCCTATTCTGAATACATTCTCACATTGATCTAATGAATGAAGATGAATTATCTTGCCTCAATCTACTACCAAAGATAGTAGATAAATATACATTCCTGCAAGACAGACCTATTCACTCATGAAAGAGCAAATTAAGCTATCATTTGCCTGAGGCACGTAACTTTCACATCCACCTGTATTTCTTCAACTGTCAGTTTTGTAGTTTTTCCAATGAAGCAGATGTGTCAAGATCCATTTTTAGCAAAGGAAACTATCAGGGAGACAAGTAGGCAAGATTTCTCTCCACCTACAATTGAAAACCCACATTACCAGCTGACGATGATACAGTCATACATTTGAAGGAAATTACATATTGGGCACAATTTTCCTCTACACAGCATGACCATGGATAATTAATATACGTGATTGCTAAGAACACTATCGCAAGCCCCTGGCTAGAACCTGACTTTGCAAGAATTCCATTTGAATTGAGAGGGTCACAATCTGTTTTATCGTGTTATCAGTATCTCCAATATGTTTAAGACAAGGCACAGGATTGGTACTAATACAACACAAGCTTTCTCATAAGTTTTAGAAGCCTGCTGTCTTGGATTAAAACCAGGGTACAGCAGTGCTGCTGGGTTGTATGATCACAGTTAACAAGGAATTCACTTTAAATGCATTTTGTTCTACCTATGTACAACATCTAACTCCTGATTGGTCAGTAAGACTTCAAGGGATTAGCATCTATCTTTAAAAGAGGGAGAGCATAGAAAGTATTTCATTTTATTAACAATTATGTCCTGCAGTTGCGCTCACACACCAGACTGTGGCAGCCACCAGGCTATTGGCAGCTTGCCTGTGCTGTGCAAGCCATTTACCCTCAACAACCCACAAAACAGCTTTTAACATACACTTACAAGGTTTAACTGCCTTCTGTAGTGCTCCACCAAGGGCTACATCCCTGCACCTTAAATCACCTTCTATGACCAAAGCCTGTATGAACTGCACAGCAAGACAGGACATTTGTTTATATTTTACTTTGGAGTCCCTACCTATTCTTCATTGTATGCAGTATCTTCTTACTGCAGGCTACTGCTGCTCTGCAAAAGGGCACGCGATTGAATATTTAAGAGCACACTATCTCTAGCTCCTCATCCATACAACCAAGAGGGCCACTGTCAAACATTCAACACATTCCTTAATTCATGGCACAGACATCAAAATCAAATACAGTGGAGTCACAGAGCATACTCTGAGCCATAGGTAGTCCAAGTGCTACTGTACCCTCACAGCAGGACCAAGAGCTCAGCATCTCCAAAACAGGAGCACTTTCAATTTACACTCCTTCCCTACCACCACACAGGTCAACTCAGCATGTATCACCAGTTATCATCCATCAATTCAATTCACTAAATAAATTTCAAGCCCTTGATTCAAACGCCAATACATTTGACACAACCATTAGAATTTACTACATTAATAATGCACAGGCAGTAAGTTGTCTATTTTAAGCACACGATGCTTCATAATAGCTAAAAAGTTATTAATTTCCCCTGTATTAAAGAACTTTGCAAAAAGAGGCAAGCCCTTCATTGCTTCAAGCAGCAAACAAGATATGTCAGAAAAGAAACTGGCAGCTAAACTCTTGCTGAAGGTTTCAGAAGACAAGTATAATTCAAGAAGGCCCAGCGTTTGACTCCTTTTCCAGCCTTAACTATGCACAGCAAACATTTGGAAAATCTAGAACTGTTCTCCAAATAGATGTATAGACAAGTTAGGAATACCAAACAGCATAATGAAGCTAAATATATGAAACAACTTCATATTCTCTATCAATCTTCAGTCAGCTTCTACTTTTTGGGGCCGAGAACCCCAGATACCTTTGTTTAATTGTTTGCCTTTGCCTTACCAAGTCAAATTTCTCATGCTATTTTGCAGTCCAATATTAATGAGATTATCTAAACTTCAGCTCTGAGCTGCAACTTATTTTTCTGCACACTGTGGGAGGCCAGCAACCCTTGAATGGTACTGATGGTGCCTCATTCAAATGCTGTCAAGTTTGCATTGAGTATTTAGCCGCATGTTGCTTTTAGGACATGTATAAGCTATCTTATTTATGCAATAATCACTAGACAGAAGTTACCTCTTGTTCAAATAGCTCAGAGAAACGAGAATGAAATATTAAAGTTCTAGTCTCTTCTGCAACAGACTAGAAGTGCAAAAATTTCAGTATGGAAGATTGGAAGGAAAGATCACACCCTTGAAGCAGCCTGCTAGGTAATCTGAAGCCATTTGTTACAATTATTAACTCAGTTCCTGCACACAGGATGAGTCTTGATCTACTGACAACAGTACATTTACGGTCCACATTTGTTATTGCAGGTGAGGCTTAAAATATATCAACTCAAAAAATATCAAGAATTCCCTACAGACTGAAAACAAGGAATTTCAAATTTGTCTGGAGACAGCATCTTAACTTCTGGTTAAGTCAAATGTTTCACTCCAAGCAGTTTCAGTCCATTTTCATTGTGGAGAATTGCATGGATGTTTTGATCAACCACTGAACAATTGGATTAAGAATGTTAGTTCAATGAATAACCAAAGCAACATCTTCCTCAGGCAAACCTCTTAAACCAAGGCCAACAGCTTCTTACTTCACCAAGAAGCATGTTGTGCTGTTACCACTAGCTCTGCAGTTTTCCTCAAGATGGAGAATAGTTTGAGGAAAACCCATGAGCATTCATACTATCTGAAATGCAGCTTAATGAATATTTTGCCCTGAGGCCAGACTGCAAAGTGCTATGAAAACAAGAGGAAATCAGAAGCTTAACAGGAGGAAATACTTGCAACTAATTATTTGAGAAAGACCCAATATAGCACAAATACAATGAAGGCAACTTTATTTCATCTACAAAGCAAACTTGTATCTCATCTGCAAAGAGCCAAGTACCAGCCACATAACCCCACTTCCAGAAAGTGCCAACACCTCTGTCATATGTATCCACACACACCAACACAACTACCTGATCACTCCTGCATTGCCCTCATGCTACTCTGGTCTCCTGATGGACAGTTAAACATAACATTGGCAGGTAGAGCCAAGCAGGCATTAAAATGAGAAGCAGGACTTTGGCTAAAAAAAACAAACAAACAAAAAAAAAAAACCACCCTTATCTCCATCTACATATTGCATAGATTACTTGACAAGTATTACCTGACTTTTTTTTACTAGTCATCCAAAGAGACAGGAGTCATATCTTTTCCAATGGCTTTAATATACCCAGTTCTAAATAGAAGGAAAGAGTTGGTGGTGATCTGCAACAAGCCTCAGACTTTATGCTCATAAGCCATGAGCTATTTCCCATGGTCTTGACAATGTCTGGCATATCATGATCCAACTCCATGATCTGTATTTCTTATTTAAAAAAATACAAGTCCAATCTTTACAGTTTGCTACCAGAAGTTAATTCTTAATTTGTCTGTTGATAGGTAACATTTACTATCAGATACAGCACAAGTACATATAAGAAAAACATACAAAATTGAGAAGCCATCAAAATCAACTAGCCATGGCAGTTGTCTGTTAGAAGAAAACTAACCCACCAATTACTTTCTCCACTGCAGTAACTTCTTTCAATTAGCATAGGAAACAGTCCTTCGGAAATAAAAACCATGGAAATATCACCAGCAAGAGAAGTGAAATTGTCAAAATGAGGTCAGGAATACATCAAGTTAAACCCTCCAAGGTGAACAAGCACTTCTAGCGAAGATTTCCATACATACTGCAGTTACACAGGTTAAAGGCACCAAAAATCACCTATGTAGATCTTACATATTACCATCAGGTGTACATCCATGTCACAGCTTTTTGCAAGCATTCCCCAGTGTTCTATTGGGACAACTTACGCTCTAAACTCAACAGTAAAGGAATTAACTTTTCAAAAGGGCCTTAGGGGTATTTCCTGTGCCCATCCTGTCCATTGAACATTAACAGACAGTTGGGGAGGCAAGTCCACCATTACTGCAGTACTACCATATATCCTATTATAGCAATGGAGAGGGAGTCAACCAACTTTGCAAACCCTGGGTTTTGCCAGAGACAACTTTTTCCTGCTGAGGTATCACAAACACTCAAAAATTGGAAGGCAGGGATGGCTGCCTGGGCTCTTCAGGCTGGGCTGTCCATTCTTCCCATGCATACACCAATTGTCCCTCCCCTAGGAATATACAACTCACAAAGAAGGGCCCCTTACAGTTATTGTTAACATGGTAAAAGCCCTTAGGGAGCCCAGTAAGAACATTCCTTATGCTGCATAGAAAGACTAGGGTATCAATTTCTAGAGGCTTCACAAAGCCAAATATCACCATACACATTCCAGACTGTGAACCTAAGATATGCAGGTTAACAGAACAAAGCAAAGTGAGAGTCAAACACTATTAACAAACTTCAAAAAGCATTCTAGTAGCAAGAGTAAAGCCATTTAGTACTATGCAATTGTAAGAGAAGCTATCTGCATTCTTATTTAGTAAAGACCATATATGAAGTCTCATTGGCAGTCCTTGTTTAATACACAAGAATCTTAACCAAGAGAGGAACAGTTAACATACCACCAAGGATTTAAATAGCCCATTTAGCCTATTAAGTACAAGCACCCACATCTCAGAGGGACTCCTTTGGTAATGCACTCAAGCACCAGTTGACAGGTAGAGCACAATTGAAATCCTTAGGTCCCATAGAGAGTGGGAGGGGGTTGGCTGGGGAAGATGGAAAAGAATACACATCACACACACAGTTATCACAGCATTAGAGAAAACATTAATTTTCTATTATAGGACCAAGTCATTTTTCCATAGTTCCTTGCATATGCCTAGTTTCATACATCCAAAATTTCTTCACATACATTAGCAAAATTAGCTACAACATTAAGATCAGTATGTACTTCAGCAGAGAAGCAAAACCAGATCAATGCATGCGCAGCTGTACATGGTGCACTGAATCACACAGAATTTTCACCTGTACCCAGCAGGCAAAGCTTAACTAACCCAGCTGAAACAATCAGGCTTTATACTCCCTAGGGAAAGCTTAAAGCTTCAATTTATTTTGGCCCCTCTTCTGAAATAGTTACAAAAGGGAGTAACAGCAAAAGCTCATCTCTTAATAGCTCACTTTTTATGTTCCAGAAGCTGAGACCAGCAGACTTCTTCCAGTTCAGCATCTTACAGGAATAAAATTACTACTCATATGAAAAATGGAAGTAATGGAGAAACTCAAAGAAAAAATTAGTAGATTATTTCTTTGAGAAAAGAGAAGAGCTTATTTGTTACCATATTGAAGAAAAGCCTCCTCTACCTCCTAAGGCCTAGATGCTCTTTGATAGTCAACATTAAACATACATGTAACTGAAAGCCAGAGTACACCAACACACCTGAATAGCTCCAGCCTACACTTTACAGCAACTGCTTAAGGAAAAAACCACAAAGCATTACTTACAAAAAAAGAACCTGAAGGGCTTTGCAAGGGAAGATACTTTATAGAAGTCTCTAAATGCCTTAAAACCTGCATTTCAATAACAAAACAGTTACAACTCAGAAGTTTTCAAGGCTTGTAGCTTGCTATACCTTGAGTCCCTGACAAGAAGCTGAATAACAGCAACCTTACTTACAAAACCAAACAAGCAAACTTAAATAGCCCCTTAAGTTATCGAAGTAAGCACCCCCATTTTCCCAATGCACATCATAACTCCCCAAGAGCACAGCCCTCTCTTACCACGCTCACAGACAAAATGGCAGGAGCGCTTCCACGTGCCACCTTTATAGCACTAATGACTAACTGCTGATTGGACACAGCTGGGGAAGCCTCAAACTATTTAGTGCTCGGGTGCAGCGCTGAGGTCTGTGCTTTGTAGGGAAGGGGTATCAGTTGTGTTTTGCTTTTTTTTTTTTTTTTTTTTTTTTTTTTTTTTTTTTGCTAAGTTTTGTTTTTTTCTGTTTTTGATTGGATTAGGTTACGTTTGTTGGTTGTTTTAATGTACTACAGAAGAGTTTAGTTGTGGGTTGTTTTGTTTTGGAGTTTATTAAATTTGCTTATGTTGGTTCTTTTCCTTTTGTAGTTTATTAAATTTGCATTTGTTGGTTTTTCTCCTTTTCTTGCTTTTAATTTATTAACTATAGGCTTATTCAAAATGTGGAAGAGTGAAGCAATGGTGCTTATGGAAATGATACTGTGATTTTTGTAGGTGTATTGCAAAAAGATATTTGTAGCTAATTAAAAAGTAGATCTGTATTGTAAAGTGTAACTAGTTAATTTTAATTATGTTTATAGCATTCTTAATAACTAAACTGTTTTAACTAATAAACCATTGTGTGTGCCTGTGAAAAGATCACAGGTGCTACTGATAATTTATTAGCATCTATGAAGTACAAATAAATGTATTTTCTTACTTTGATAACAGTAGCTGATGTTTTTGTGCTTAAACTGATCTTTGAGTTTTATCAGTTTCTTTAACATTTTATTCTCTTTTTCTTGTTTGTTTTTTTTTTTAAGTTCAGAATGCTATAAAAACAGTTAATTAAGCTTTTTTCAGTAAGGGCTGATAGTTCTTAACAGGAAAATAAAAAGAAGGACAGGCAAATAGACTTCTAAACTTTGCTTAGTTGCTGCAATGTAAGGTTGTTGTTCTGACTATAATTGGAGTTACATTTAAAAATATAACTTCAATTTTTTTTAAGGACTTTCAGTTCTTTCAGACTGCATGTTGGTATTAACATTTCTTTAGTTTACATATTGTTATGAATAATACTCTGAGTTGTTCAGACGTTCTAATTATAATTAATGAGGCAGAATTTCAGTGTTTTCTTGACCTTCTGGAAGAGTCTTTTGAAAATTCTTATATCTTTATAAGTAAGCTGTAAACAGAAACTTGCATTAAAATCAAACTTAGTCCTATTTCTGATGGGAAAAAGTAATGGCAGTACTTTGAGTAACAGCTTCCTGCTCTATAAAAACAAGTTGTTCAATTTCTAGCTTTGTCTGGACAGTAGAATAAAAAAAAGGGATTAGGTAGCTAATAATAAATCATTTTTAGTTAGGGTATTTTTGGTTCTTTATTGTTTCAGTAGCCCTATGTTTTAGCTCTGAACAGAATAACTTTGGAAGTTAAAAACAAGAAAGACTGAGGTTGTTGGGCAGTTCTTGGTTGACTCTTTTCTACTTGAATGAGTTTCCCACTTATAGCCTGAAAGTTATGATCCTTTGCCAAATGCTGCATCTCTAATCTGGCATACTAGTGTGATGTAATTTCCAGTTTGCTGGCAGCCCATCTTGCTCAGAGTAATTGTAAACAGTGATGCTGGTATTTTTATTGGCTAATTTTACAAGCTTGCATCTGCTGTCAGCAGCTTCATGTAAACACACTCCTGCTGCAGCATCTGTTCTGCTGTATATTGCTCTTACCCTAGAACTTGCATGTGCTGGGGAAGAAGTCATAAAGCTCTCCTCTGAAAGAAGGTGTATTGGAAATTGGGAGCAGAGTAAGATGCTCACACCTTTTCCTGGGACTGACTCAAGAAATCTCTAGAAATTGAATGCTTGAGTCTATTGGAGAACAGATTTCTAAATGGCCTTCAGATCTCCCTGTGGTGTCCATCCCTGCTCACTTGTTGAGCAAACTGACTTTTTCTTAATGAAAAATTTGGAAATGTGTGAACATTGGACTTCTGTGTAAATGAAAGATGATTTTTTTGTGTGAACAAAATTTGACAGACAGGATTGTCTGACAAGCAGGAAAGTTAAAGTTGATCTTGTGGAACCCATATGTAATAGATCAGAAACTGATCAGAAAAGATCAGTTTCCAGCCCAAGTGGAGACTGTATAAAGAAGTAGGTGCACATTTGGAGTTAAACCTTTCATTTCAATGGAGAAGATGAGAGCTAATCAGTGGCAATACCACAAAGTCTAGTTTTTAAGTCAGACTAGTGAAATAACAGATTTCTGCAAGAAAACTTAATTGTGTTTTAATAAGTATATAGTATATATCATAAAGTTTCCCCATGCTCCTTGATTCATGTCTATCATCTCACATCTGCTTTGAGTGCCTTGTAATGGTGACCTATACTGCATACGCATTTTCTCGAAGAAGAGAGATGGCAAAGAAAGTGCTGATAAATTTGCTTTGTAGTTTTACTGGGAAGTATTGAGAGTTTTTGGTTTTAGAAATTCATACAAGGTCTTGAATTCATGCTAAAAACAAAAGTCAATTGCAGACTGGAGAGAACTGCATTACTTCATAAATATGGGCTAAGAAGTAGGAGCCTTTACTCCTGTGTTGCACCATGCCCAAGTGAGATTTCATGGCTGTTGCTGCTCTCCTGTGAAAATTTGGATTTCTTTCCTACTCAGTATGTTTCTCTGCCTCCAGTGGGAGGAAAAAATACTGAGAAAGTTGCTGATATAAAAATCGAGCATATTCTACTTTCTCACAGGTGTGGGCAGACTGGCAGCGGCCTCTTCTCCATGGATGTGAAGATGTTCCCTTCTTCTAGATGAGAGGCTAACTTAGACCCAGAGAAGCTACCTGATCTGTAGGTGTCCTGATCCAGGAGTGGCAACTGTGAGGAGTGTTAATAGGACCAAGTTTCTTGTAAATGAAATAAGGAGCTTGGTCTGGAGGAAATAGCTTTACAATATCTATCACCAACCAAGCATACTCTGGGTGATGATTACAGTACTTACTGAAATGCTTATCCTTGCTACAGCTAGTTTTCCTGGCCAAGTAATAATATTATGTATCTTGTGGATGCTGATCTACATCTCTGATAAGCTCTGCTTATCTTATTTCTGATCCCTTTTTGCTTAGGAGACTTCTTCAGAAAGAAGGGATTGTAAATTCTATGCTTCCCTTGAAACAGAGCTTGCCTTGGAATAATTGCATCTTACTTGAGTGAGAAAGAACAAACACACAAATTCCTGATGGGCTGCCTAGGTGACTGCCAGCAAGACAGAGTTAGATTTGTATCTCCTGATATGATTATTCCCTCCCTTGTAAATATGTTTTTTAATCTTTTATTACTATGTGGAAAGTGTTGTATTTGTTGCTTTAAATATGACAAGTGAACTTGCTTGTTTGTGTTGAAGTGATTATAAGCGTGTGCAGAAACAGTGCAGCCCTACAAAACTGTTTGATATTTAAGGGGCTTGGGTACTGGGAAATAAGAAGTGAGAGAGTGTGAAGGCTGTTTGATTTAGCTACGCTTATTATTGTATGATGCACTGCTAAGATGGAATACTGCTTGTGATGGTTCTTGTTTGGGGACTAAGCTCTGAACTGCAATAATGCATTGACCAGAAGCTGTAGTAAGGATGAGCATTCAGTAAGAGTAAAGGGTTTGATAACGACTTCTGTTCAGCCTGCTCATTTAATTATTTGCTGCTGTATGTAGTTTCGCTGTATAAAGGAACTATGCAATCAGTGCATATGTAATGGTTTTATTAAAGTTTAAATGTTTATAACAGACTCAGTATTTCCTGAAGTTAATGTCTTTGGGTGACTACTGTGCTTTGGGTAAAATGCCTATTTTGTGCCCTGGACCAGAGACCAATTACAAGTTCATATTATGAAATATTCTGCTCTAGGCTACAGCTGTAATCTGATTGCCTCTTCTTTTTCTACTTTCTCTGTATGTGCCCCCATGTCTTTCACCTCCTGATTGAATGGAATTGTAATCACTAACTCTTGTATTTAGCTGTGGGCAGAATTAAAGACAGAAAACAGGAGCCAGAAGTATCTGGGAGCTTGCATGTGGGAAGGTAGAGTCTACAAGAGCATGAATTGAGAGGGGATTAAGCAAAGGTGCCAAAGCCCAGATGATCTCAGAAGAGACAGAAAGGGGAATGAAACTGAGAGAATGAGGAGAAGGAGCTATAAAAGGAGAAATAGTTAGTAATGAGAAGCCAATTCTTATTTATAGCCATCTCATGATGCAGATGGTGTTTATACTGCAGTACTGTCCAGTACACTGCGCAATACTTCAGAGAGAACTAGAAGAAATGTAGAGAAACTGACTTAGGTTTGAGGATAAGAAGGAAAAGTCCAGCTGGAATTGGGTCTTGCAAAGGATGTCAAAGATGAAAAGTATTTTATAAGGGAAATGGCTCCAAAGAGGAAGACCAGGGGAAAATGGGGACCTGCAGCTGAATGAGTCAGGGCATTTGGTGGCAGAGGACGGGGCAAGGCTGAGGTACTGAATACCTCCTTGGGTTACTCTCTATTAGTAAGAATGGGCTGCAGGAATCCCAGACCCTAGAGACTAAGTGGAAGTATAGAGCAAGGAGAAAGTGCCCTTGGTACAAGAGGATCGGGTCAGGAAGTAGCTAAGAAAATTAAATTTGCATTTAAGTCCATGGGCCATGATAGGATGCATACATGATTGCTGAGGCTGCTCTGTCTTCTAATGATGATGGTGATCAGCAGTGCCCAAGAACTGGAGAGAAGTGTATGTTACTCTGTCCATCATATCTACAATATAAGAATCTAGGAAACTACAGGCTCATTAGCTTCATCTTGATCCCCAGAAAAGTGATTGAGCAGTTAATTAATCCTGGGAATGCTTCCAGGCACAGAATCACAGAATCACAGAATCACCCGGGTTGGAAGGGACCTCAAGGATCATGTAGTTCCAACCCCCCTGCCTAGCAGGGCCACCAAACATACACATTTAGATCAGGTTGCCCAGGACCCCGTCCAACCTGGCCTTGAACACGTCCAAGGACGGGGCATCCACAACCTCCCTGGGCAGCCCGTTCCAGGGCCTAACCACTCTCCTCGTAAAGAACTTCCCCCTAACATCCAACCTAAATCTTCCCTCCTTCAACTTGGATCCATTTCCCCTAGTCCTGCTATTGTCAGCCCTTATGAAGAGTTTACTCCCCTCCTGGGTGTAGGTTCCCTTCAGGTATTGATAGGCTGCAATGAGGTCGCCCCGCAGCCTTCTCTTCTCCAGGCTGAACAAGCCCAACTCCCTCAGCCTGTCCTCATAGGGGAGGTGCTCTAGCCCCCTGATCATCTTAGTCGCCCTCCTCTGGACCCTTTCCAAAATCTCCATGTCTTTCTTGTACTGAGGGCTCCACACCTGGACACAGTACTCCAGATGGGGCCTCACAAGAGCCGAGTAGAGAGGGACAATCACTTCCCTGTCCCTGCTGACCACCCCTCTCCTGATGGAGCCCAGGATCCCATTTGCCTTTCGAGCTGCCAGAGCGCACTGCTGGCTCATGTTGAGTCTCTCGTCCATCAGGACCCCCAGGTCCTTCTCTGCCGAGCTGCTCTCAAGGACCACTCCTCCCAGCTTGTACGGGTGCCTGGGGTTCTTCCGGCCCAAATGCAAAACCTTGCACTTTGCCGTGTTGAACCTCATTAGGTTCACCCGAGCCCAGCTTTCCAGCCTGTCGAGGTCCCTCTGAATGGCATCCCTTCCTTCCACCGTATCAACCGCACCACTCAGCTTGGTGTCGTCAGCAAACTTGCTGAGGGTGCACTCAATTCCCTCATCGATGTCATTGATAAAGATGTTAAAGATGTTAAAGGCACATGAAGGTCATCAGGAGTAGTCAGCATGGACTCACCAAGGGGAAATTTTGCTTGATCAACTTGATAAACTTACGATGAAATGACTGGCTGCATAGGTAAGAAGAGAGCAGTGGATGTTGTCTACTCAGATTTTCAGTGAGACTTTTGTTACTCATTCCCATTAGACCCTCCTAAGAAGCTGTTAGAAGTATGGGCTTCATGAGTTGACAGTGAGGTGGATTAAAAGCTGGCTGAATGGTCAGTCCCCCAGTGTGGGGATCAGCAGCACAAAGTCTTGCTGAGGTGTTTCTGGAGAGTCATTATGAGATTGATTCTGTTTAGCATCTTCATTAACGAAGATTTTTCTAGCTGTAAACAGAATGCTGGCTGAAAGGCTTGCCTCTTTATTGCTACCGGACCTTCAATATGGGAAGCTGTGTATAAAAGGCTGCTTCTTAGGGTTTTTTTGCCCTAAATCTAGCACAGATAAGCTGTTTAGTAATATATTTTGTTTACAGCTTTCAGATTTTCTCTTTTTCATTCTTAAAGTTGAATGACAATGTATATACATACATTGTCATTATTTCTGCCAGAAATCCTTTAGAAAGTTTGTCACAGAAAACTGGTCCTAATCCCACCTTGTTCCTCTGTTATCTAAAACTATTAAAAAATGCACATGTAAATTAAATATATTCACACTTGCTGAAGGACTTTCTCCATGAGGCAACACTATAGTTTTGCAAGCAAAATATTTCTGTGTTTTTGGAACACAAGGCTTACTTAATGGCCCAACTTGAACACTGCATAGAAATGAGAGGAAATAAATATGTTCCCGCATTTTAAAAACAGTTGCAATTAGCTGATGGAAGGGACTCAAAGACTATAGCTGTGATCCAGATGCCGTCTCATAAGAACTTAAATGAATGTGTTGGCAGCAGAAATTGCTGAGCATTTGCAAATATTTGAGATATGAAGTGACTGACAATGATGTGATTTATTTGAGAAATCATTAGGGGTAGTTGAAATGGAGAAGTGAGTATCAAACAGTTCTGTTGAGGAGTGACGCATGATGGAATGGATTTGCTTTCCTCAAATGATCAAAGGATAGATGCAGTTGGCCTTAGTGTGGAATACAGGGCAGTAGCTTGAGCTAACAAAACTGATCTGCCCATGATCAAAGAAATTCAGAGTAGCCATCCAGATTACCCTTAGAGATTAAAGAAGGCGGCATTGACCTTATGAAATACAGTTCAGGAAGAAACAGTTCTAGATAGCGCTGTATGCAGGAGATTAATGTACTTCACTATTAAATGATACATTAATACAGTGATTTTCATCATTATATCCATTATTGTGTTTGTACCTTGAACAAATGTGCATTTAATGAGTGAAGTGCTGAATGTGAACCCTTGAACTATAGTAATGTCTATACCTGCTAGCATAGATCCTGATCCAAAATGACATGCTGGAAAAGGAAAAGTGAGAATGAAGAGCAAATGGATGCTTTAATGGCTTTTGAGCTCAGTTCAGGTCTATCACACACCTTCTGTATGACCTTGAGTATGTTATTCAAGTGCTAGGTTTTCACAAAGCACTCTGGTGCCTGCAGATGTATCCAAGCCACTTGCCCAAGTTTGTGCAGTGACTACTAAAGCTCCTGGCCGAGTGTCTCAAGGAGATAAGCCAGTTCCTCTTCAGATCTGCTGATTCTTATTGATGCAAGAAAAAGATCATTTCATTAATATTGTAAGGATGTTGTCCTTGATCTAGAAGAGCAGTAATCAATTCAGTAATCTTTATCTGCATCTTTAACATCTCTTCTGCTTCTATCTATCTGTACAGGAGTGGTAGCACTGCTCTCCCTAACAGGGGTAGGTTGGAAAGATGGATTCAAGAGTGTGAGGTGCTGAGCTATTGCTGTTAGTGAATGCGAATAGCTTATGATGAGAAATGTGGAAGTGAGTCTGTTATTAAATTTATACAGGTCTAACAATGTAATCAAATTAGCCTTTGCACTTTCTCCTGTGCTCCACTCTCTACATTAGAGTATCTTCATAAATCTCTTCGAAGCTATTTCATTTGTTCTTTTTAATGCTCTCCTGGTGTGATGCAAAGAAACACCTAAATACTTGGTAAGTAGTGAGTGGGCTGCAAGCACTAACAGCTGTATCTGCTGCTATGCTTGGTGCTCAGGAGTGCACTTGGATCATTTTGCTGATCAGTCTAATCGAGATTAGCACATGTGATGATACACGCTGAGCCCTCTGGGCCTTTGCTCACAGATGGACAGTATGATTTTAACACCCAGGATCTGGCTTCATGGGGGGGGTCATTATAGTGCAGTGATAGAAGAGAGCGGTGACACAGCATTTGCAAATGAGTACTGCCAGGTTGAGGGTGTTTTACCAGGACCAAAGGCTGGTGATGAAGCACTCCAAAATAAAATGCCAGGCTGAAATGTCAGGCTTTCTCTAAGCCTTTTCTGTCTGAAACCAATATTCACATACTTTTCCCATGGATTTTCACAGCTTTGGATCTAATTTCAGGCTGTAAATGAAATGAACAGATTTTAGGTGCTTGATTTCCAGTAGCTCCTGGGTTGGTTTTTTTTTTTTTTTTTTGGATTTTTTTTTTTTTTTTTTTTTTTTTTTTTTTTTTTGAAGGGGGTGGGAAGAAATTTGGTGTTGGGACCATACAAATGTCGGGGTGTTGAACTTTCATGGGCACTGCTTTATTTACCACTTGTTCATTTTTCTTCATGCAAATACTGGCTTGTTGGTTAACACCTTTCTCTGTGCTGAAACGCAAAGATTTCAGCGGTGCCTGAGGGGCACAATCACTGACATACCTCATTTGGCCAAGGGGTGGCCCACCTGCACTAGTCCACCATTCCTGTCCTGGCTGATTCCCGGTACTGATCTTCCCATTGTCTGCTGGTGCTAGCTACTGCTTTCTGCATTTCTACACAGGCTGCTGTGGAGTTTCTTGAACACAGCCATTTTGTGTTAAAACTGTACTTGCAGTCGTGTTGCAGATCAGAATGCATCTATCTGCAGTGCAAAGCTGCCTACTGTTCCCAGATTCTTCTTGCTTTTAACATACATGTGTCTGGTTGTTGTTGTTGTTGTTGTTGTTTTTTAATATAAGGCAGACCTATTTCAAGGGGCTGAGGTGATGGGGGGATTGAACACTAATTATTAAGTTTTGTGGGGACATTCCTTAAAGGTGTAATCTCCTCTAGCTCATTTTGAGGGAAAAAAGGCCTTTCAAAGGAAAGTGGAAATGCTTATATGCCTAATTAAACAATTTATTGTATTACAGTGGGGCTTCTATTCCTTTAATGTAATGAAGGCATGGCTTCAGTGGGACTGTTTACATTTACAGTATGAAATTGGACTTTTTCTCAGACAGTGGTCCTATTGAATATGGGGATGCACTAAATATGATCCCCCTACGTTTTAGCAAAGATAAGGATACAGGGAATGTATTAATTGGCAGCTTTGGGTTCCTGAAATAATCTGAAGGATAAACTCTTCCATTGTTTCAGTGTGTTCCGTTGATGATAGGATAAACAGTACACCAATGAAATGGCAATGCAGAATCAGAAGATAGTCAGAACACAAATGATGCATGAGAAATTACATATGCAGGAGAGAAATGAAACTGAACTTGTAAAACTGAGCTTTTGCATATCTGTGGGAAATAATCAGAAATGCACTAACTCAAAAGATGTCTGGTTTAAAAAATAGTTGGTATTATGTCTAATAGCTGACAGCAAACTAGATACAAAGTGGCAAGGTATGTGGGGCAAAGCTGTCATTTTCTGATACCATAAGCAAAAGCATTTTAGAGCTAGTTGCTTATTACGGCTTTAGTATGATTACATTTCTGGGCAAACCGTTATGAGATGTTGGGAAAACTGGAGGGGGTTTGGAGTATAACAGTATTACTAACACTAGAAATGACTCATGAGAAAAATGTAAAGGATGAAACACAAGACCTTAGCTAGGCAATGATTAAGAGGGTACACCGTTTGCAGAAGTGAAAAAGCTAAAATGTCAGGGGCAGAAAGGAAATAGCAGGATGCAAAAAGAATAACTTGAACAGATTACAGAATATAGTCTGGGGGGACAAATGGCATGAGCCTGAGATGGCTGAGTAGTTTGAGACCCCCCCTAGATTTTTGTAATAAGAATTCTATTCAAATCCATAATGTACTCTTTGGTGGCAGATAGGAAGGGATCCCAGAAGAATATCCACCTTCTTTTTGATTACTCACCTTTTCTGATGCATGAGGGCTGGTGAACACTGGACAACTTCCTACTGATTAGGCACTGCTGAGGGAGATGCTTCTGAACAAGAGATGTGCAGCATTTCAGTGTCTCTCTGTTTGGCTGCTGTGGCTGAGCAAGGTGGATGGGACGTGTGTTCAGTGTGGGATGCCTTCTGTATTTTGAGAGAAGGCTACCAGGAATGCTGCAGCACTGTGCTAATTTTTGTCTTCTCTTGAAGGGCCAACTGCATGCATGGAAGATGCAAAAGGCAGGAGAGGATTGTCTGCTGCAGGTAACAAAAAAGATGTGTGGCAAAACCAGGAGCTATAGAAGACTGAGCCACAGTAAACAGAATCCATAAGTACATGCAGTTGCAGAAGGGGATGAGACAATCATTTTATAATGCTGAATTTATTAACTTTTTAGACGATACTTAATGACAACTTGGGAAATGAGGTTGGGACTCTGTTCCTTGCCATGGGAAGAGTAGAGAACAAACCAAATTTCTTGGAAATTTGGAGGGGAAGGGGGGGGAGGGGAGGGGGTGGGAGCAGCTGTGATACAACCTAGAGCATGATGGCTGCTGTTAAATAGGTTATGAATCACATGAAGCTCATCTCAGTGTTTCCCAGAAAATTAAGATGTTGCTAACATATCATTTGAAATGCCCCTAAATTACAAGCCTGCCAGTAGTTTGTCAAATAGCAGCTGAAAAAGGGGAGCAAATGAGTTTGTGACATGAGATTGTGATAAGAGACCTGTCTTGCCCCTCAGCTGCAGAGGCTCCCACAGAGCTTGGCATTTTATTTGTTCTTTGTCATGCTATCCCTCTCAATATACCAGCAAGGTACTGTTTCTGAGATTGTTTTTGTGCTTTGCCTTGATTTCTGGAGGACAAAACCTACGGTGCTTAGTGGAATAGCATTGGCATGAGTATACCACATGGGGCTATTCCCACTATAAATCTGGTGCAGGGCTGCATTGTGACTGATGTTCTCAGTCATGACAATTTATCTGTTCAAGTACCTATATGATGGGAATGGTTCTGGTGGCAAACCTTAGCTCCTTTTGAGCTACAGATGAGTAGGTGATTTGAGTAGTGAGGATCTGACCCACTGCCATAAATAGATGCGTGCCGTGCCTTTCATTTACCGGTGACTTAAGTTATGTACTTCATGCTGTAAAGCAAAGCCCCTTCCTTGTCCTCCTGGTGGCAGTAAAAATGTTGGATTGCTTGTGAGGTATGGCATCCTCTTGCATCAGGAGCAAGTGCTTCTGAAAATGATACCGTTCAGGAGTATGTATATGTTTTGGTGGCCCCAATGGCTCATATGTGGTACAAGGGTGCAGAGAAATATATTGTCTAGCTGCTGTATGAGTAAACAATGAGTGATGCCACTGTAAAGAGCTCTGTGTAACCAGAAGTTCCTGGTTAAAGACTGAATGAATAGAAAACTGGCCATCTGGATCTCCTCTTAATACCAGGACTTTGTGATGTAGCTTGCAATTTGCTTGAAGACCGGAACCTGAAACTTGCCCTGTGGAGAGACAGCCTTGCTCTTAATGCATTTGCAGTACTTAGTCTTCAGTACTTTTTCTAACATGAACAAACAGGCCAAAATCTTGGCAATGGCAAAAGGTCAGAACGGCCTTTTACAGAGTTCTGATTTAGACAATCCTGCAATGTGGCTGTCAGCCTCACCTGGTGCTGAGGAGGCTGAAAGGCCTCCCCCCAGAGCAGTGGCATGGAGAAGGCACCACAAGGTCACCCTTTATCTCTGCTGCTGGTGCATCTACACAGCACAGTTTTGTTACTTAGTCTCTGGAAGCAGACTCCTCCAGGGCTCTGGGCTGCAGGTGAAAAAGAAACCTCCAAAAAGTAAATTTCGGTATATTTAGGGGTTGTATATTGTGATGGGGTTTTATTTATTTATTTATTTATTTATTTATTTTTCCAGGAAGAAGTCCCAATTAGGGCCCTGTCTTGACCAAAAGTCAGAACTTTCACCAGAGGCTTCAAAACTGTGCCTTGCCAGCAGAAAGGAGGAATATACCTGAAAAACAGTATTCCACCTGCCAGAAATGTACCTAGTTGTACACCAGCTTATGCTGTTCTAGTGGTATTTTTGTTTTGGTGGATGGCGACCACCCTTTCTCTGAGGTCTGCTGTGAAATCGCTACTCCGTCAGATGAGGGGAGAGTGAAACTGCGGCTGGGAGCGCGCGCACGGCGCGAGGCTGAGGGCAAGTGCGGGCCTCCCCTCAGGGACCCGCAGCCACCTCATGGGACCGCCATTTTGGGGCCAGCTGCCGAGGTGCCCCCCGGCGCGGAGAGCTCCGTTCCCGCACGGGGCGGCAGTGGCGGGTCCGCCCCATCAGGGGCGTCTCCTCGGCGGCGGCACGGGGCCGCCTCCCCCGTCCCCGCCTCCCGGCTCCCCAGTCGCGCCGGCGGCTGGACGGGAGCGGAGCGGAGCCGCGGCGCGCTGCCTGCCCGCCCCGTCCCGACCCGACCCATGCGCTGAGGGGCGGCGGGATGGGGCTGCGGGGCGGTGGCGGCCGTGCCGGGGGGCCGGCTCCCGGCTGGACGTGCCTGCTGCTGTGCGCCGCGCTCCGGAGCCTGCTGGCCAGCCCGGGCAGCGAGGGTGAGCGGAGACGGGGCGGCCGGGGCAGAGCCCTGCGTCGGGCTGGTTTTTGTTCGATTTCGTAGCGCTTCACGGCGGGGAGCAGGGAGAGCGAGCGAACGCGTTCTGCCGGGTGCGGGCGGCTTGCACAGGTGCGCGTGCAGCCGGGGAGTTGCACAGGTGCGCGGGCTGCGCGCGAGGTGCTCACGCAGCTCGGGTACCCGCGGGTCTCCCGCTCCCCGCAGCGCGCTGACTCGGTGCCTCGGAACGCAGCCCCGCTCAGCCCGCTGCGCCGCGTCGCCGAGCTGAGCTGCTTTGGGGTGTCTGAAATCGCTGGGAAGCCGGCAGCCGTAAATACACGTTCAGCTCTTCTGTCCCGCGGGGGTGCATCTTTTTTTATTTTTATTTTTATTTTAAATTTTCCGCTCTTTTATTTTTTGACATCCGTAGGTACGCCGTGGTAGAAAAGCAGGGAACGGGGAACTTGAGCATCCTGGAGGGGGTTGCCGGCCGCTTTTGTGATGCGCAGTAACTGCGATTCGAGGTCATTTGCGAAAGTCTTTGGAGGGAGGAGGGATGCGGGGGGTGGCGGGGAGAGCAGTCGCCAGGATGTCAGAGACGCGGCCCGAGGTGACCGGCGAGCTGTAATTTGTTGTGGCAGAGTGCAAATAATGCCGATCGCCGCTCGAACGAGAAGTACAGAGGCAAGGGGAAACGCTGCTGTTCTAAGTGCGAGGGTGTTTCACGTTAAATATTAGGGAAAATCTCCGAGGGATGAGGCACTGGCACAGACTGCCCAGGGAGGTGGTGCAGTCACTGTCTCCGGAGGTGTTCAAGAGCTGTAGAGATGTGGCACTGACGGACGTGGTCCGTCAGTGGGATGGGTGGGAGGGGTCGGTGGTTGAGCTGGATGATCTTAGAGATTTTTTCCAGCCTCAGCGGTTCTGTGTTTAGCATCCAGAATACGCGTTGCTTCGGGCGTTCTGGAAATGGCTTTGGCTCTCTCCGAATGGGACAGCAGTGGGCCCCATTCTTCAGCCCCGCGCTGCTCTGGCCGCTGTCGGTCGACTGCTGCCGAGCAGCCCCGCTCCTGGGAAAGGCTCACCTGCCTGTCGGGATGTGCTCCCACTTGACGTCGATTTGGGTTTGAAAAGTTGGGTTTGGCTGCTTACAGGTTCTGCAGAGAGACCCTCCCTGGGATTGGTTGTCCTGCCCAGCTGGCGGGAAGCTTTGCCTTTGCTGGGGTGGAGGTGGCTGTCTCAGAGCCGAGAATGTTTTCTGAAGTTGTGTGCGTTGGTTTTTGTGGGTCTTGCTGTTATCCCTCGTTCTGCTCAGCACGGTTAAAAAACATCTAGCAGTATCGGTATGTAACATGTATGAGCATTTGCCATCCTTTGTGCAGCTACGTAATTGCTATTTTCAGAAACTCCATGACGATTTTTGTTTCTCAAACGCTTACTGTAATACACAGTGGCATTGTAGGACAAGATATGTGCAATTGGCAACTCCTTGTGCCCGAGTTCCTGTCTTATCCTACAGCAGAGACTATGGGGAAAGCGCTTTAATAATCTATGCTAAAATTTGGAGGGAGAAAAGAATGAATTGTTTGGGATCCATAGGCTGAAAATAGCTTTTGGAAAGTGCAGCTGAGTTTCCCTGACTTTTTTTTTTTGTGTGTGTGTGCGTAAGTATCGTAAATGTCCACTAGGTATTTCCAGTCACAGGTTATAGGGTAAACACTGGGGAAACTGAATTAAATTTCTGCCCTGTTTTCCTCTGAAAGGGAAACAAAACCAACTTTGATTTTGGTTGCCTTTTTCTCAAACTGTGTTATTAAAAGCCAGATGTGCTGGGCTCAATGCTGTTTCACATCCCGGGTATTGTTTAGCTGTTACCAGAGTTCATTCATTAGAATTAGAGGTTTCCCTCCTCCCTTTGACTGCTTTTACAAATTCAAAAACCTGTCACAGTGCAAATATTCCAAAGAGTTCTGTGAAAATATTACATATAATTTGGGAACACCGGTATTTCATGAGTAGCTGACTGCTTTCAGATGCTTTGCCTATGAAATGTGTAGGGAGCTGCTGCCCTCAAGTTACCATTGTGCTTGAATGAACGTAGCGCTTTCCACAGAAATAAAATACGTTTGCTATTGTGATAGCAATCAGAAACACATTGCTTCAGCCTGGGAGGGGGGGGTTGCGTTGTTGATACTGTAATTACTTGGATTATATATTTATGGTAGCCTTGCAGTTTCAAAGCAGCAGAGTGTGTGAACCTGAATAGATTTGCTATGTGGACTGAGTCTCTTTTTATTTTTTTCTTTTTTTTTTTTTTTCTTTTTTTTTTCCCCCCTACCCACTGGCAGCAACTTGTGACCCATCCCAGGCACCAGAGGCAGCCCTGCAATGTACGGATGGGCTCCCCTGCACCTCCTTTAGTTTAGAAATGCATGTTTTAAATGGTTCTGTTGCTGATGCTAGGGCTTGGGAAGTGGCTTTTGTGAATTATTTATGTGAAATATAGAATGAACAAAGGAATTGTCCTTTGTGCACCCCCGTCACCCCAAACTTCAGCGTGGTTTGTTACACATAGCCTGCGAGTTTGCATTGGTTTGCAGGTCTTCACCCAGATAACCTCAAAAAGTGCTGCGTGGGCAAAGTCCCAAAGGAATGGAGTACCTGGGATCTTCTAAGTGCTTGTAACAAAGTAACTCATCAACTTACAAACATAATTGTCCTTAAATACAAGGTGTATTTCACTTCAAGGGCTTTTCTGAGTAAGTCAGTGCTGAGGAGGAAGTGCTATCACAGTGGGTTACCCTAAAGTGGATGAGAAGAAATGCAGTCTCAAGTCAATGTCATTACTTAGAGAGAAGGTGAGAAAGTCAGAGTGTCTATGACTTTGTGGTATGTGTTGCACTAGTTTTAGGGATTTAAGCTAAAGAACAGCCTTTTAGTTCTAAACTCTTGCATTTGATCCTTCTCCTGAATTCTTGTGGGGATTTTTGAAGCAGTTTCTCTTGATGTATCATTTTTAATTTGAATGAATGAATAAGTGAGTGCAATTAAAGGGGCAGGTCTGGTAGAGGGAAAAATAGCGGAAGGTGGTAATTTGCAGATTATTCATGACAGAGCCTGGAATGAGCCTACCTGTTCTAAATGCATTGACTTGAGTGTGTTTTGTTCCATGTTGACGTATAATTTCTGTCATGGAGCACTGGATAAATGAATATTTAGGTATAACATCACAGTGTTTATAATTAACTATCGAATGCAGTCCTTTTTCAATGAGTTTGTCATGCGTTTCATAGAAGCAGGTGTGAAAATCCCTTCACTTTTCGAATCCTTCTATTTCTATTAGTTGAATGCTTTGGGTAAAAATAGATATGAGAGCTTTTTGTTTTGCTTGTATTGCTCTTAATAACTCAGCTTCATCTCTTGCACGTTCACACAGCTGTTGCATTTTTTGCAGTTCTGTAGGTACAGGTAACACGAGCACAAGTTGTGTGTGCAGAATGGGCAATCCAGGGCACGTGGCACTCTGTTCTGCAGAGTTCTGAGAGGAATTTATTCTGTTTGTGTACTGGAGCAGTTCCTTATATGCTTTCTGTAACAGCGCTGCGTAGCCTCCATGCTGTACATTTATTTTAGTTATAGGAGCGATCCCATTAACTTTAAAATTTACTGTGGTGGAATTACTGGAATGAGGAGGGACAACTCATGTCTAATGGTCTTTTTGGGATCAGTCTGATGTGATGTATGGCTTTTCAAGAGGTTTAGAATGACTCAGTCATGATTTTATAATGGAAACTGCTATCCTTTTGACAGTAAAATGGCATTTGAAACGCAGCACTTTCAAGTATATGACTAAAAGCATTGCTGCCTAATGACACATGTTTTATTTAATAAAAAAAAAAAAGGAAATAAGCAATAAGTAAAATTGACTACAGTACAATACTTGTTTGCTTTTGAGGTATATTTTAAAAATTGTAATAAATAGTGGAAAACTGGCAAACTATCTTAAACAGAACCACTGACAGATCGTCAGCTTACTGCATCATAAATGTTGACACCATAATTTGGAGCATAAAGCAGCTATTTGCAGATCAATTTACAGGTGGATAAACTGACAGGTACCATGGGGGAGCAGGAACAGTCAGTGGGGCTCATCTGGCAGTTTCTACCTCCTCCCTTCCCACTCCCATGGTTACCTCATGTTTTGGCCCTTCCGCAACGTTCCTCATCCATCTCCTTATCTGCTCTTCTGTTGCTGTGAAATGAGGAAATCAAATCTCACCAATAAATGTGTGTTTATTCTTTGTAGTAAACACAGAAATAAACATTTTGTAGCAAACAATGGGAGGGAAAGTGGGATCAGGATTTCATGAGTTGTTTCAGAAATCGGAAGGCAGGACAGTTTATTACATGATGCCTTGTTCTCCAATCTCTCTGTGTTTATGCTATATTGTTCTGAGGATTTCTGTGTCATTCCTGCAGAAGTCCTTGTTCCCACCATGCAGTTCTCAACCTGAGGAAGAACAGCTGAGTGATGGTGCTGGGTGCTGCTGTGTTTCAGGTCTCACTTAGAAGTGGGCTGGTAAACCCCCAGTATTTCTGACCTGGAGTTGAAAGTAAGTTTTTCGCAGTCCAGTATGTCCTGCCACAGGTGTATCTTTCTCACTGCCGTAAGGGTTAGTGAGCTATGGGGCCTGATTTCAACCAGTGTGGTCTTGCAATAGGTATTTTTCCTTACTCAGACAAGGTTAGAAAGATGCATAGAAATACAGTGTTAATGATTGCATTGGAATGAACCATTTTTTAAATAGCTTAGTCCTTACTAAAGTCATTTTCTTTGATCTGTTCTGTAAAGTTGCTATGTATTTTAAATCAGAAGTCTTTTTTCTTTGAAAATACATTTTGTATTTGACATGTTTGTGTATTTTTTGGGACAAATGGAACGAAGAGATGAATAGTCCTCTATTCATATGGTGCTTGTTCCCTCACCTTGCTCTCTGGCTGGATATGAAGATGACAGATTTTGAGTGTTTGGTGCCCCAGCAGCTCTCGTGGCTGGCTGTATTGACAGACTTGAGCACTGGCTCTCAGTAGCTTTAGGTCTCTGTAGGGATTTATTACCCTTTTAGTCGTCTTTTTGACCTATTATTATCACTTTCAGTCTCAGTTCTGGTATTTGCTCTGGCTTTGGTCAGTGCAATATCTGAGTTTCTTCAAAGGTTTAAGGCGCTTATCCTCCTGGAGGTAGAAAGCAATTATCCCTATCTTCTGTGGGGAGGCTGATGGGGAAGGGACAGGAGCACTGCCACTCGCAGCCTTGAACATGTGGCTTCTGGGTTCAGGAGACGTGGGCAGGCTGCACTAAGCTGTGCATGTGGGCACAGCCTTCCTCTCCTTACAAATAGCAGTATGATGCATTGGGCCAGAAGTATCGCAGCATTCAGCACATACTGTGGCAGTCTTGCTTGGGATGTGACAGTGGTGGGAAATGCTACCTTTTTTTCTCTCCCTCTTGGTATTTGAACTGTGCAGGAGATATATAAGGAGTCTTTGGCCAGTTTGAGCTTCTCAGGTGGCCATTAGTTGGCTGGATTAGTTGGCAAAATCTCTTGAAGAGGGTGATGTAGCACGTACTGTCATGGCAAGTTGGGGACTACTTCTGTGAGAAGGTCTGGCAGCCTGGGGGACGGGGCAGTTTCTTTTCCTTTTCTTTCCCCTGGCAAGCTCCCAAGTAGGGTGCATGTGGAGAGGAAATGATTTTCCTTCTGGACATTAAAAGCTACCTGCAAGCAGGTATTTTCAGATGTGCTCTTTGGAATTCAGGTATGTAAATCCCTTGGGATTTACTCTGAGTCACCCAGAGAGCATGTCAAAGAGAGAGTAGGACCTTGGAACTCAGGCTTCTGTGTCAGCTGCTTCATTACAGCGTAGAGGGCAGTACTTGAAGTGTTTTGAAAGTGTATCTGCTCCTTGGTTCTCTGATTTGAATCATTTGCTGTAAGGAAGGATTTGGAGCAACTAGTTTGGACTTTGTAATTCTCTGAGGAGACAGAGAAACTTGTGGGAATAGATTAATTATTCAGCATCGATAATGTGCATTTCATGATGTTTCTGGGTGGATTTGTATCATTTTCTGTTTCCTTGTTAAAACAGTGAAATTGATTGAAGTAGCCTTTATGTTAGTTTCTCCAAAATTTAGTCATTCCATTATCCATCTAATCTTCATACACAATGTCTTCCTAAAACATGTTGGCAATCTGCTCTTCCTGCTAGTAACTTCCACTTTCTTCCTTCTGAAATAGAAGGGATAAGCTGTCAACCCCCTGAAAAGCCAGTAGATCATCTTAAACACTTTTTTGCTCCCAAATGCTATCTAAGCATTATGTCAGTTTCTTTTTTTCTACTTGAGTGAACTCTGTGGCAGCAGAGTAGTCATTATTGTCAACAGGAAGGCTTTATTGGTGCTGGACAGTGAGGTCTTGCAAGTCCACTGGTAGTGAAAGCTGACAGCCTTGACAGCTCTGGATGTGTCTGGTGAGTTTCTTTCCTCTTGTTGCATCTAGTTATGTGCACAAGAATTTGATGCCAGTGTCTTTGAGGACCTGTTTTCAGAACAGAGATGGAGTTGTTTGTAGTTGGCAATGTTTTGCATTAGGGCAAAATGTGAGATTTCATTTCAACATGGCCAGCAGGTGGTTTGATTGCATTGGGAATCTGTTGGGATTTAGGGCTTCTCTTTGTGTGTGCTTAATGAGGAGCTTGATTTAAGTAGCATATCGAAGAAATTGGCTCTGTCCTTCAGCCACTTGCAGAGACCTTGGTAGTGGTTGGAGGCTCTCGGTCTGCAGGCAGTGCTGGTGTTTTTTTTGCTCCGCCTAGACCTCTGTGATGCTTGCTGGCTGTTTTGCCTTCTCAGTGGAACCTTCTTTCTGGTTGCCAATAGCAGGGTGTTAATAATTTCCCCCGGTCCTGTTTGCCACAACCAGTCTCAATCTGGAGAGATGCTGTTGTGTTGATATGGTATTGTTTCCAGTCAGTCTTATGAGTGGGGCTAGGGAACATTTTACTGACTGTATGGGAACTGCTGAGTCACGGCCTGAACCTCTGACTGATCACCTGAGGCGAGCCATGAGCCAGCCAGAGGAGCACAGGTGAAGGCAATTCACCTGTGCTGCCGGAGGGGGTGGAGCCAGGCTCCATCCCTCCTAGACCTATTTAAGAGCTGGCTACCAGTGGGGAAGGATCTCTTCTGGAGATCGCCTCTATTGGTGTTTTGTGGTGAGCCCAGCATAAGGGTAAGCCTTCCATTTATTCTCTTTTGTTATCATTGTCCACTTCGCCTAACTCTCTTGATTATATCATGATTGTAACATCTTGATATCCATTGATTGTACACTGACTTTTTCTCTTCCTTCTTCCTAAATATGTATATTTTTAAATTAAATAGTGGTTTTGATGGGAGTAAAACTTTGCCATTTAAAAAAAAAAAAAAAAAAGTAAACCATACTGGGAACTAAGTTTCCAGGTACTTTGATGTCAACTTAATAAATGTGCAAATGATTGTCTCTTGCCTTGAGTGCAAATCCTTGTAAGGGGAAAAACCTGTGGTTTCCTATTTGTTTAGTAAAACAGAAGTGAGCTTATTGTCCCAACCCCAAGGCTGTGGCCAGTGCCTGTAAATAACTTTGACAAAGGGCAGTATCACACCCCTTGTAAACAGTATGTGCAAACAGCAATTATATGGTATTTTTTGCATTATGTCTGTAACGTTTTCTGGCTGTTGTTATGACTGCAATTGCCCACCTGCCTTCAAAACCTGTGAATCCATGATATAGATTCTAGCGTTTTGGCCCTTGCTATAAAAGGGAATCATTAGAAAGCTAAGAGCAGAACAAAGCCAACGTAATAAAATATAAATCTGCAGTTAATATTAGTTTATATAAGTTCATTAAGTAGTGTATTTTTTTCTTCCTCCAGTGGGCTATAAATAATAGGTACTGTTACAGCTTGCACTCTGCTGTAGCTGGTTTCCACTGCTGGAAATATTTCTGAGGTTCTTTCCTGCTTGTTTTTGTCCAAATTCGGTGTAGCTAATTAATGCAAAACATCTGCTCCCTGGTGACTTTGATTTCTTACAGGAGTTTATTTTTTTCATTTGTTTTTGCTATCTTGGATTATTTTTGACTGTCAGTCATTGGAGCGCCTTGGATTTATACTTTTTGAGGAAATATTTGGCAGAACTGGGAAAACAGTTGGAAAATGAATGGCAACAATACTGCAATAAAAACAAGCAAAGATTTATGAAGGAGAAAAACTTTGACTCATGATGATGAAGAGTCCTTTGCAGTCAGTGTATCCTGGTGGTGCTGTGAACTCCAGGTGTGCAGGAGGAAGAACGGGGAGGTATGCAGTATAAGGATACGCTGCATACATCACCGTAAGCTCTGCTAATGGTGATGAGTTTGGCAGCTCTACCCCTGCCTTGGGCTGGGGAAAGGAGGAGGAGAGTGGAGGTGCAAGGTTTGGTGGAGAGCTTGAGATGCTATTCAGGAGACCTCCTGATGAGGTCTTGTCACGCACTTTGACCCCCATCCAACAGAGCATTTCACCTCATGTTTAATTTATAGTGTGTGAATATTCCCATGAGAAGTTTCTCACGACTGTTTTAAATGGAGTTGCTCCCACAAGCTCAGAGTGTTGGGTCAGAGCTGGGGTTACCTTGATTTAGCTCTGACCTTTCTGTGGATGGCTACATCCCATGGAGTACAGTGCAGAGGAAGCCAGGAGTTGCAGGAGGAGCCTTGAGGATGTAGGAGCACTTACTAGATTTGCACCTTTTCTCATATGGGAGTTCAAACTTGGGTTACTGAAAACAGTGCTCAGATTCTTGTGGAATTTGTAACAAATGTATTAAAGCAGTGTTTTGTTTCAGTTTTTTTAAAGCCAAAACACTTTCTTTCAAATGCTCTTCTTTTAAAATGTCCTACTTATAAAATTGTGGTGTTTTGAAATATTCATGCAGGCTTTAAGGGGAGGCTTCTTTACTCTTGCTCATGTTGTGATGGGATATTGATTTGGTCAAAAGGGTTTTTTTTTTCTCTCCTACTTGTTGTGTTTCAGTGAAATAATAAAAGCAGATTGATATGGCTTTACAGCTTCATAGTATGAACTGTCACTTCATGATATCTTGACTGTTTTGCCTGTTCCAGAGTGATTTCTCATTAAGAAATTCATTAGGCTGTGCCATGTGGTAAGTCTTTTGCCTTCAAGTGGTATGAGTTTGAGGTGCCTAAGGAATAACAGGCAGTAGGCTCAAAGACTTGCAGCCCAGAAGAGTCAAGTCTTTCATACTCTTGTGTGAGCCATGAATGTTCTTCTGGTAGATCCTTGGATAGTAAAATGGCAGGAGGAGATGTGGCTGGCAAGTTGAGAAGCACTCGATGTTTTATCCTGCGGGTGGGGGATTTTTGTTTTTCAGGTTGCCTTCTTTCCCCTTTTGAAACTGAAACAGAGCAATTGAAACTGCTTCAGCTGATCTTGCACCAGACTAGAGCTAGAAAAACTATCTCACTTAGGTGGTGTGACTAAAGTCATGAGTTGGTGGCTTCAGCCTCAGACCTTGTGCTATTGTGATAGCACTGCCCTGCTTTCAGTTGTGCCATCTGATGCTGCCTCACAGCACTGTGTACTAGGTGGCTGCATCAGATGGGATGCTCTGCTGTGTGGGCAGGTGCATTGGCTTAGGTCAGCATTGAATGCTATCAGCTTTGGCATTTCTATGCTTCCTTCTAGCCACGGTCCCAGCGTAGTCATGGTGAAACTGCTAAATGCCTATTGGATGAGCATGATGAGGACATCTGAATGAAAAGTCGGATCCAGTCTCCCATTAGAGATTCATGAGTGAAAGGACAGCAGTAATTCACCACCTAGAGTTCAGGGCAGAGGTTTAGTTCACTTCTGGTTTTGTTCCAACTTGATTGCTCACCCGTAGTAAGCAGTCTATCTGAGAACAAGAGTGTATGCAAATTCCCTCAGCCGTTATTCTGTATTAAAAAAAAATAGGAAAAAAGGCTGTGGTGTGACTTTAGACTTAATCATCATTTATCCTACCCTGAAGGCATGGAAGTTAATGATGATATAGATCTGTGTGGTTTTGTGTTCCCCTTGACTGAGCATTAGAAATAATTAGGGCTTGTGGGATGGATGCACGGCTGGTGGAGATGAGCAAAACACATTTTTGAATCAATGTATGTGGCTCTTCCAAGTTCTCTGGCAAAGATACAGGTGCTAAGTGTGTGCTTATTGGCTCTGAGGTTTCTTGCTTGTTGAGACACATCTAGCTGATGCTGAAGGGAAAGGAAGTGGGAATAAATGAGTTCTGGTCCTTTGAAAGTTTTTAAGGTGATGGGGTAAGCAGAGTTGCTAGCAATTTCTGGAGAGCCTTCTTCAGAGAGATGAGCTCCCCTGCATCCCAAGGGCTGCTGAGCATAGGTCTGGGCTATGCCCAGGACTCCCAAGCTGTACAGGAGCTGGCACTGACCCTCCTGAAGGATGTGAGCCTTAAGCACATTGTTGCAGATTTTCCTGAATTACCACCTCCTGTCATCAGAACATTTGGCAATTAGACAGCAGTGGCCAAATACCTGCTGCTGGTTGTCACAGGTTTGATGAGGAGGAACTGCTTCTGTTGCTCCTGAGGAGATCTGTAGTCTTTTTTCTTTTTTTTTTTTTTAATCCTGTTGTGGGTCAAACCAGAGGAACTTTTGGCTATTTTTATTCAGGTGCAGAAAAGCTTCACGTGATGAGTGGTGAAAGCATCTCATTAGGATGGCATCAACTCTTCGGGGAAAAACTGTTTTAGCAGAGAATTTACACACCGTAGCTATGTACTTTACCTGCCATTTGCCCACTGTTTTCCTCCTAGCCTGGCCAATCTGCTTAAAAGCCGTTTCAGTGATCTGCAGTTTCTTAACAAAAGCCATTTCAGCAAAAATAACATTGCTGCCAGGGTTGGGAAGGAGAGGAGGCTGACACCGTCACCCTGAGCGGGCGCTCCTGCAGTTGACACTTTGCGGGATCCTCCCTGGGATGTGACCACAGGGCCCCAGCCTGCTCTGGGGCAGGATCAGGGTGCATTTGGATGCTGGCAGTGGTGCAAGTACATGATGCGTTTCCTGGAAACGGCTGGGTGGGGGCTGACGGGGAAAATGCAGAAGCCTTGTGTCAAGGTGGAGCAGTGTAATTTCTGTTTATGTAGGAATTTCTGGGATTCTGAAAGCAAAACATTTCCGTCTTTGCAGGCAATTTAGCGCAACTACTAGCTGAATACATTCCTCAGCAAATCGATACAGTGCAGTATTTTAGAAGATATACTGTGAAGGCAGTTCTGTGCAGAAGCCCGTGGGGCACGCTGTGACCGAGAAGCCCCCTCATGCAGGGAGCTTTTCAAGTCTCCATCCAGAGCAGCCTACAACTTAACGTCACTGGTGGCTTTTGTTCTCTTGGCATGAATTTCAGGTTACAGCACTGTGCCTGTCAAAAGGTGCATCTCATCCCTTCCTATTTATTTTGCTCTGTTTAGAATCCTATTGAAAAAAGAGAGGAAATGTCTTTTTTCTAACTGGAGATTTAGTATTCAGCTCTGTTGGCTGATTCACTGATAGAAAAATTCCCACTGACTTGAGTTAGAATTGAATGGATTATATTATCTTTTCACATGCAGAAAATTATTTTGAAATTGAAGTTAATAACAGCAATTTAAAAATTGTCATTGTTGGATAATACAATATTTATTTTTATCATGTTCTTTTTATGATCTGATGTCTGAATAAAAGCACTTTTCTTGCTTTTTGCTTAATTAGCATGTCATGAAGAACTTTGTGGCATCAAACATGCCATCTAATTACATTCATTACTAGCATCTTTGGGATAAGTTTTAATTAAGTTGTACAGTGTAGATCAATACTTGTATTGCATCCATTGCATCTTATGACAGGAATATACTCTTATGCACAGTTTAATTACAGTGATTGTAATTGGAGGAATTTGGGTAACCTGCCATTTTGTTGGCAGGTTTCTCCTCCTTTTTGAAATGGTTTGCAGCTATAATATAGGACATATTTGTTACGTGTCCTATTTTGAGGAATATTTTAAGATCACCTTTGTGATCTCAGTGAGAAAATGCAGTAGGATTAGGAGCACTTGGGTACTGAATCTTTGACTTCAGCCGAAGCAGGGATAGAAGATAACCTGTAGACATGTCAGGAGGGCAAAACCTGGCCATTACTGGGTGGCATCTGTAAGGGTGGTTGAAAACAATACATTTATTTTACTTAAGCTGTGGTGTGGAAAGCCAACTAATTTTGCTTCCTTATTATGAACATATTTCAGTAAAATCGCTCAATCTTGTTTCTGGTGAATGTCATAGCATTCTGAGCACCCAAGCATGGTTTCTGTTCTAGAAACAATACCCAGATGAGGCAGAAAATCTCTGTGTTCTGTGATAGCATGCTGGATTAATGATTGCATACACTGCAGATATCCACGTATCTTCTTTAAGTGTCTGGCGCCAGGGCTGAGGACAAATTTCCCTACCTGTTGTGTTTTGGCTGTCTTTGTGTACAATGAGCTGCAGTCATCAGCTTTCAGTGTATTACAATGATTACGAGAAAAATTTATCACAATATCACTTCTATTTTAGTATAATGTATGTCTAGTTTTGTTATTTGTGCCTCTGTGTACATAACATGGTTTGCTATTAAGTTCTTGTGCTTCTATACATTTAGGTCATTAACTCTTTAGGGAAAAATAGACACTCTGAAGTGGAATGCCAATTACAGGAACTTGATGAGTCTATTTCTTGTCACAGTGAGAAGGTACTCTCTAAATACTGTATTTATGATGTCTGAGGTAATCAGTTGGCAATGTTCTGATTTTGTTGATGGCGCATTGCAGTAGGGTGACCCGTGCTGATGTAGAGGTCTGTATGCCTTGGGTTTACACTGCTATTTGTCTGTGCAGAGATGGAAAATGTACCTCAGATGAATACCAGAGTTGAGAATTGATATTCCCATTTTTTCTGCTTGTATGTATATGCTATTTCTTTTTCTCTACCAATTGTTAAGTACCTAAATAAATGGGCTTGTTTCCAAAGGACTGAGCATGTATCCTCCTTCTCTTGTTTCCAACTTGTTCTTGGGATAGCTCATCTAAAGTTTGAAAGTCTTGAAGTTTGACTTCCTATGGGATTTCTAAACAGTGCATACATTGGAGACCATGAATTGAAGACTTGAGGAAATTGGTTCCTTATTAGGCTGAACATGGGTGCAAAAATGAGGCTGTGCTATGCAGATAAATATACTGTGGAAAGCAAGAATTACAGTTTGAAGGATTTTTGTGCTTTGCAAAGTAGACTCCTCTTAGACTGAGTTTCTCTGTAACAGCTAGTGATTCAGAGGGAAGTTCTTAATTTGGGAGACTGGAAGTCCGGAGAACAGGAGATGACACTGGAAAGCTCAGCACCAGAAGCTACTGTATTTTTCCTCAGCTGATTTAACTCTGCGTAGATGTATTTTTTTTTAAATTATTTCATGCTTCCATACTCAATATTTCAGGAAATATGAGGGGAAATATTATGAGATTGAGGATAATTTTTATTGCTCTTTAATGTTAATCGTTTGTCTATTGCTTCTGACTTAACAGAACCACTGTATTTTTGGGTGAAGGGTGGGAAGACAATCCCTTGGGTGTGTTAAGTGAAGTTGTAGAGTCTTGGAACAACATGCAAGGGAGAAAAAAAAATAGATTCCTATTAACTGTAATACTGCCATACTTACATATGAAGTACTTCAAAACTTGAATCCATGATAACTAGGGTACTCTGCATGTTGTTTCTTGTTTTGTGTTTGTCTAAAAGGCTTGATTATGCTGAAGACTGTACCACCATAGAAGGAATACGTGTGTATCTTCTGTATGTCTTATACAGAGTTTATGTAGTTACCTGCCTCCCAAAAAGACCAGTCTTAAAGAACTTAATGCAAGAGTCTGGATCTTGCAGAAATTTGGAACGTGTGCAACTTCCAGTTGCAGATCTCAAAGGGTATGATCTCATTGTTAGAGGAGTTACTGCATTGTTACTTTGTCTTACAAAAACCCAGCTTCCTTTGTTAATTATAAACAGCCTATTTTCCATAGCCACCTAAATCATGAAATATTTATTGAAATTTATAAGACGTACACCTTACCAGTTTTTTTCTTTCTTTCAGTGAATTTACTGGACTCACGCACAGTAATGGGGGATCTAGGATGGATAGCCTACCCAAAAAATGGGGTAAGTCTCCGTTATTGTTTGCTTTTTCACTCACAAATTACACTAATTGTTTCCATTCGGAAAGTAGACTACTGGGTTTAAAAACTCCCTGGAGTCATTTGCCTGCAATGGAAGGAAAAATATATAAAACAACGTGCTGGGACTGGAAAAATGGAGCTGTGTAACTGGGGGATTGATTTATTTATGCGGTAGATCCAGCCACAGATATTTTAATTAAAAAAAAAAAAAAAAAAAAAGAAAGAAAAAAATGAGTTTATCCCCTCGCTTGTCTCCTCACCAACAGACCCATGAGATTATATAAATTTAAGCCATGAATTCTGGTTCTTTACTTGAGCATGTGGGGTAAACGTACAACAGTTTTCCACAAATTTTCTTTTGAAACACAGGGTTTGGAACATTACTGTTAGCTTTAAATGAAGAGGGCTGCACAGGCTCCAGATAAAATTTTGGCAGCTGATAACTCTGGAACAGGAGGTGAGTTTTAAGCATCTTGCAGGGTCTATGTTCCTTCCATTAACTGTTCTGAGGGCTGAAGGAACCTGGCTTCCTATTTGATACCAGAGATAGTTACGGAGTTCAGGTATTTTAATACTCATCAATGTGTTCACTTGGCCTGACAGAATTGTATGACCAAAACTCACAGGAATTGTTCTGGCTGGAGCAACCTTGATGCTGTACTGTAATAGAGAACTTTGATAGTCTTGCACGCTGTTGAGTATTCCTGTCAATTCCTGTCATACAGAAGCAATGTCTGGTGTATCCTGAGATAGAAATGCTGCATAGCTGTGCTCTCCGATAAAGCAGATTTCAGGAATGTGGTATACCAGAGTTTTAGGTACCAGGTGAAATGGGCTGCAGAATTGTCTTGCACTCCAGTTCGACTCCCATAAAACACGGTGGCAATGTTTGTACAGTATAGCCAACCCTGTGCATAAATACTATAGACTGAATTACAGTCTGGCTTCCCGTATTTTGTGCAGATAAAAGGTGGTAGTAATAGCAGCCTCACTAAAGCAAGTTGGGTGCTTGCAGACCCTGGTTATGGCAGAAATGTAAAAGCATGAGGGGAGCTTAGTTCATCCTGAAGCCAGTTCAACATCATGTTGTTGTCTAAGTCGATTGCAATATATTTTTTCTCTTGATTTTAAAGATGAGAATTGAACTTGTTCCCCTTGCATATGTGGGCATCAGAATAACTAGTTCCAGATGTGCAGGCAGAGTCTTATGTTGGTGCTATGTCAAACTACAAAGATTCTGTTGTTTACTTCTTAATGTCCACTTTTTCCCTTTTGCACATCTGTCAGTATTCTTCCTAGGCTATAAGCAGTGGCTGCATAATCTCATGTCCTTCCAGAAATGTCAGCAGAGAAATAACTAAGCCTGAAGCATTCAGGATATATCCAGATCTGTATATGTAGATGAGTAAATGAAAAGCTAAATATTCGATGTATAAGTCTCAGTTGCTTTTTTAATATTTAGAGAATTTTTTTTATGTTTAAAAGCCGAGGTTTTGACCAGCACCCTTAGTGCACTCATGAATGCCAAGTTAATGGTTACTGACTCAATTGGGAGACTTTTTTTCTTGATTTAACTAATTCAGATAATAAATGAATCAGACAGTCAGTTTTTGAATTTCCAGAAATCTCTTGTTAATCTTCTTTGTTTTCATGGGACCATAAAAATCCATGAGCTTAGCCCAGTTGTCTCCTTTGGCCTAATATATTTGCAATGTTTTATAAATACTGGGAAAAAAAAAAGGCTTTCCAGACCTAATTCTTTAACCCCTTTATCTGCTCTCAGTCAGCTGTTCTGCAGTCATACTCTTATAGGCTTGATTTAGAAATAAATATATATATGTAAGGTCTACAGTGTGTAAATATTTTAAGTTTTACTTCACTATTTGAATTTGCAAAGAGGTAGGTAGTTTGGAAATAATGCAGGCAAGTTTGTTTGTTTGTTTGAGGTATTCTCATCCTAATTTTTCTCAGAACATCAAAAATATTTGAAATATCTGCGAAGCTTCCAAACAAGGGAAGGAGCAGAAATCTGATAGTATGTAACTCTATGTGTTGTGTATATTTAAGTCTAGTAACTTAAACTGTTTGGTAACAATTGCAGTGATGATGTAGTTCCAACTATAGATATATCGCCTTTTGAAGCAACTTTCAATTTTGTTTTGATAATTCTCCACTAAATCTTTATTATGAATCTTAAGGAAATTAGTGTTTTTCTTAGAACCACATCTGCTAGAAGTAGAAGATTACTGACAGCAGAATTCCTCATGCAAAGAAAGTAAGCAATTTAGACTTCGTAGCTTTGTAGGAGTGCCTGGGAGAAGTTGTAAGTGCATCACAAGGGTTTAAGGGGAGAAGTTTTGAGAACTTCTGTGTTTATTCTTGGAGGGAAAAAAAAGAAAAAGACAACAAAAGATTATGGTGGGGTAAGAGGTTCAGTCATATGAAAAGAACATGCTTCTGGCACATCCTTTATGGTAAGCATCATATTCTAGATTTGTTTCAGATGCATACTATGGTGGATTTTGTGTATTGAAGCTATAAGTCTTTCCTTCCACACTCCAGAAAGATCAAGCTGTACTCATTTAGCCTGCTGCTCGCCTCATTTTTTGCTGAACACAATGGAAAAATGCACTCTACCTTGGGAAATGAAGGGAGCAATGGGGGAAGGAAACTGATTGGCCAGTCTGGAGACAAATTAGGCTTAGAACTACTTCTGTTTCATAGCTGTAATTCCAAATAGAGCACCTCAGCTGCTTTAGTCCTTGTGTGATCAGGGACTGCAAAAAGCAGCAAAATACTGCTGCAAAATAACATGCACCGGGTAATCTTCGGAATAACAGGCTTTAGGGGAGAGAAGTGCTTCATGGCTGTCTCTGCAGAGCTTTCCTAGCTAGGTGCTTATTTGGTATGGGTTTTGGCAGTGTCTGGAATTCTTTCATGCTTTCATTTTGGGTTTCATGGGTTTCATTTTGCCTGTGATTATGGAAGGCAAGAAAAAACTATATACACACACATACACACATATGGGTGTATTTGTGTAGTGGAAATGCTAAGTCATGGCTTGAAACAGTGATTGGGCACCTGGTGGGAAGGCGGGAACCTGGAGCTCAGGTGCATGCAATGTACCTGAGTGACCAGAAGGGGTGGTGCTAGAATCCACCCCTTCCCAGACCTCATTTAAGGTTTGGCAATGGAGGCAAGGCTATCTTGTTGGAGATCCCTGCGTATCTGATGCCTTCTGAAGGTAAGCACCTTATTTTCTTTATTTCTGTACTCCTCGGCTGTTGAATTTGAGCAACCCTCTCACTTGCTGCAGCCTAGGACCCTGTTACTCTGCTGTTGTTGCTGTGCTTTCCATTGCATTACAATTTGTATATTTATGTATGTGAAGCATTGAGAAACCAGCAAAAATGAAATGTGATGTGGCCAAATGTACATGTTGTAAGGAACCAGATGTTGTACAGGAGGAGATGCTTTATTCTGCTGCTCTGCCCTAAATTAATGAATCCTGGTAGCATGGCCTTCTTGGTACCCCAGGAGGGCTTCCCTGGCAGCGTGGTGTTTGGCAACTTACAGCAGTCACATGTGGCTCTTAAAGCCTGTTCTGTTTGTTGAAGCATGAGGAAAGCCTCATGGGGTTTGCATGGTGATGGAGCTCAGAAAGGGGGCCTTCTCACTGCCAGAGGTGCATGATCAGCATGGAAATGCTATTCTTTTTGTAGCTCATGAGTAGAGAATGTATCATGTTACTATAGGTCAGAGGGTTGATTTCCACTTTGTTCTGCAGTGAAAGTTTTCTTTAATCAGAAGAATGTTGTTGGAATTACTAGACGTGATATCAGAAATATCACAAGTGTTTGGCTCCCTCTTTATTAAAATACATGCTTCTGTAGTAAGCATCCACAGCCTCTTTTACCTCCAGACTAACTTGGAGAATTACCAAAACTGGGCATATCAGGGATTTGTGTGCATTACAGGGGGCTGTGATGCTGGCCTAGTCTGACCTCCATAAACTGCCTGTATTTGACTGTGCTAAGTATATTTTTTTTTGTTAAATGGAGACTCCCAGAAGAAGGAACAACAGGAAGTACTGTGAGAAACAGCTGGCTCAGACCAGACAGTGTCTGTAGACTATTGCTGCCTTTCCTCCTCTGACTTAGCAGGAGGCTCTGCAGGATGCATTTTGGCTCCCCACGAAGCCATATCTGGAGTAGAGGCTACAAAGAGCTCCAGGTAAATCTGTGCTGTTCAGCCTTGGTCTGACTGTGTAAAAACACAACCACTTTTAGCAGTAAGCATGTAATTGCAAAAGTTACTAATTAAAATCAGTGCTTTTTAGATGGCTTGATTTATTCACCATTTATGTCTGATTTGTTTTAGTGGCTATGATAGTGCTGATTTGCTTCAGATCATCTTTCCCTTCAGGATTTATTTTTAAAAGTTATTTTTTTTTCCTTGCCAAATTGGAACACACCTGCTTTACTTATGTGCCTTCCACCTCCCATTGATTTCCTTGAACTTCCTGTAGCTCAGAACAGGAAGGCTCTCTGCTCCTTGGAGTATTGGCTATGTGCTGTGGCTCATTGCACAGCTCCATGTTCTGGGCTTTTTTAGGCTCAGACAGGAAAATAAACATGCAGGAATCTTATCCTGTGGAGATGTTAGAGGATGCTGGGATCGCTCGTAATTCTTTATTTATTGCAGAAAATGAGAGCGATAGCTGACTTACTCCAAGAGGAAAAGCAGTTGCCCTGTTTTTGGTGGTCAGTAAGGCCAAATACTGAAAGCAGGGGGAGTAAATTCAGCCACGCTGATTCTGCGAGTTGCTTGTCACTTATGTAGGATTTCAGTAGGCTTTATTTTATTATTATATTTATGTTGGAGGGGTGGTGAGTGGCATTTCTGGCTGATTCTTTTGAGGACAGGTACCCTAGGGTGCGTCTTTGAAGTTAAAAATAGCAGCGGTTTAGATTACTCAGCGTGCTTTGTGAATACATTCATGTTTTTCTCTGTCGATCTCAGTTCAGATAGAGATTTTATATGGGAATCCTAGATTGGAAGCAGCGTTTGCCCTTGGGGTTAGAAATAAAATAAAGGGGAGGGATGGGGGAATGAGAGGAGGAGGAGGATTCTTGGCACCATTGAGCTGTGTCATGTAGCTATGATTACAACTGGCATTTTCAGGGCAGTACTTTTTGGCAGCTTGTGTTTTCTCTTGCAAATGCTGCTCGGCTGTGACCAGTACAGAAGAGGAAGCAGAGGGATACGTACTACGGCACATTTCTTACTGCAGCAGGGAGCTTGCTGGAGATTGAAGTAATACCTGAGCAGGTGAAAAAATATATGAATGATTCCTGAAAAACCTGGTGTTTGGCTGTTTATTTGGAAATACATTTGCTCACATAGATGTTAGAAAGAAACATAGTCTACATCTGCAAATTATTTGAAGCAAGCTCAAGTAATCCAAACCAAAGCTGTACTGGTCATTTTTCATTATATACAAGATAGACAATTTTTACGTAAGGAATTTCTGGGATGGTGTTGAGAGATAAAATACATGTGAGGGCATTGTTTTCCCCTAATATTCCTTACGGTAATATGAAATCTATCTATCTATATCTATATATATATATATCTTAGCTTCTGTCCTTTTTGAAAGTCCCCCTTGTTTCTTATGTTTTTATATAGTCATCTCATATCCCGTAGTAATGTTTTCTTCCTCTTTTAGTATATCAGTGTGATAGATGCATGTTTGCATTTTATAGCATAATTGTAACAAAAGATCTTGAGCTTTGAGTCAGAAAAGACAGAATAACGCAGAACCTTTGTGGTAATCAAACTAAATTACGTTTGAGGTCATGTTTCAAACACTGAAAGGTCCTGAAGTTGTTAAAGGGAAAGGGGACTCTGAGAGCTGAGTTCAGCCAGATGACTGCTGATGGAATCTGTAGGTTTGTCTGTTGTGTAAGTAGCACTGCCAGTGCTTCTAGAGCTGTATTTGTTTCACAGAGCTTGAACATGCCAATCAAAATCTAAAAGATTTGGTAGGAGAAATAAGACGTTCACATTGTTTGGAGAGGCTGACAGAGGTGGGTGGAGCAGTGAGTGTTGGACTGGCTCGTAACAGTCTTGAGGGATGCAGAGAAGGGAATATGCCATTGCTCAGGTTTGCAATGGGAAGGACAAGAAAAGCAGGATTTATTTCAGCTAAGCTGATTCAGGTGAAATTTGATGGAAAGTACTTTGTCCTGCTCCAGCTTTGAGGCAGATAAGGCATTTCCTTCCCGGGAGGTCTCTGATAGCAGATCAGGCTGCTGTCTGTTGCTGTGGATGAGCAGTATTCATCCCTTCTGGAGGAACAGACAGATGATCTGTTTTGACCTCTTCCAGCTCTACATACAAATGGCAGTGGATTGAAAGCATGTGTCCGGAGTGAGATCTGTCTTTCTGATGTTTTTTCCTCCTTGCCCTGCTTATAAAGCGCCTTTACTCATCCAACACCCTGTATTTAAGACGAGCTTTTCTAATGTCTGCAACATGTTGCCAATGGTATGTAACTTCTTTTAGATCAGAGCACCTCATGCTGTAGAATAGCTTTCATTGAACCTCTTTGCTGTTCTATGCACGTCCTTTCCCGTGTCTCCTTTCCTATCTGAAGTTAAATCTCCACTTGTGCATGCTCTTAATTTTTTGTTTTGGACTCTTATCTACCTGCTGTTCAGTTTATATGCTGTTGGCATGAATCAAGCCTTTACTAGATAGCAGCATCTGGCAAGACATAGGTCTTATTAAAAGAGATCAAAAATGCCTGGCATACCCTGAAATACTGTAAAAATAAATTAATGCTAGCAAGATTAAGAATAAAGCAAATCTTTATCTCTGTTAGAGCTGTATTACTAGAATTATGCACTACACTCTTTGTCTTGAAAATCCACCACAGAAGAATCGAAGGTTGATCCTTCAGTATATCTTTTTGTAAATACAGTTGTCAGCATTAGGTTCCTCCACACAGGCTCGTTGGGCAAACAATAATCTCCTTTCATGCTAAAAAGTCTTTTTTTTTTCTCCAGTGTCTAAGAATTACGTTTGGGGATAAAAGAGCTTTGCAGAGCTTTATCTTCTAAAACCATTGTTTTCTCTGTTACTTTTGTGCTAGTTCCAGAAATATTGGTATCCAACAGTTAGGAACCATACAATTAAAATGTATAAACATAGTGCTGTCATGAAGAGTCTGAAATTTTGCAGAATAAAATAATTATCGTTATAGTACATGTGTGCCGCAGCCCTGGGTTTATAAAATACGCATTAGGATTTTATAGTTTATGTTGATGGATTTGTACTATGTTACTTATGCTACTTACTACTTCATATCCTAATATATTTATAAATAAATCACTGGAGTACTTACAGTATAATCACATAATCCGTTTATATGACTGAAAATGCGTTGGCCTTGGTCTTGCCCCCCTTCGATGGCATATATTTTTATTCGGATTAATAGCTTTTGGGGGTAAATAAATTCAAGGCTGCAGCCTTGTGTTTATTTATGCTCTTTTTATAATGAGGACAATTGGTTGTCTTTTCATGGTACTCATTCAGGAAAGCCAGATTAGAAAGAATGAAAGAAAATGAGTGCTAACTTCAAACGGAAAAAAAAAACATGGTAAGTTTTAATCTAGAAGGTGAATATTTTAAAATGAAGAATGCCTGAAAAAAGTGTATAAAAACAGAAGCTGCTATTTTGTTTGTGGTTGCTTTATGTATTGGACAGCAAAATTTGACAGTAAAAAGTTAGGAGGTCCTTTTGAAGATCTATTAGCTACCTTACTAGATAATAAGGAAAGCTTTTTGACTGACTTCTGATCAGTGCAAACTCCTGTTATGTGGCTATAGGAGAAATAGTTCAGCATCTATTGTCTGAGGATGTTCAAGGAGACCTCAATTTATTTTCAAGCTATTTAATGGAAATGATCAGAACTCTCAGAGGTGGAAAACGGTAGCTGTCCTGAGCCCTGCTTTTGCTAGTCCACGTAGCAGAAACAGGGTGTCTTTTCAGTTACTGAAGCGTGTGCACACATACAAAATAGGAGGGTGGGGACTGGGTTTCTAGGCAGCCAAAGAAAATGCTTGTATTTTAGTTAGAATCTTTTTACCTTGAAATATTTTGGTTTCCTATGGTCTAATTTATCTTAGATGTTTTGATAGCGGGGAAAGAAGCATGCTATGGTCTATTATTTAGTGTGATTCACTAAAGCAGTCAGTATTCATGAGATCTGTCAGTTTTAATGTTGACAGTACTGTGGCAAAACAGATGTGAGATTAAGTACCAGGGTACACATGGATGTAAGTACATACTTCTAGGGATTGTGTCCTAGCTCTTTTCCAAAGCAAAGTGGTAGATTTCTAACCGCCTTTTAGACTCTTCTCAACACAAACGATGAAATGCTGTTAAAGGGAATGTGGGTGACACCCAGCTATCAGTCATCTCTATTCTACCCCTGTGATGTTGTGCATTGCCTCACTGACATGATCGATTGCTTGCATCCCGCAGACTGAACAGTAAGTATAAAAGAATTGCAGAACATGATCGGATTCTGGAGTTCATTTCACTGCTGCGTCACCAGCCTTGACAGGGGGTTTGGAGAAAAAAGAGGCCTTGTTATCCTATGAGGCACTGTGAATGTTTAGGAGAGAGAACAGTTATTTTTCCCATGCATAAGGGGAAACTAATGCTACTGATTTTTATTTTATCACTGAAATCGCATCAGTGATAGTGACAGGTTTAGACTTGGGAGTGATACTTGCATAATATCAGGCTCCACTGTTGCTTGTTCAGATCTACCTCTGGACACTGTGCAGGAATTGTAAGGAACAATCTATGAGCAAGTTCCCAGATAGCTGCAGGCAGGATCAGGCCCTGGGGTTGGTCAGAAGCTGGCCCTGTGCAAGAGTAGTGGCAGGTGCTTCCCATCGTTTCAATGCCCCAGTGGAGGGCCCACTGAGCAGGAATACCTCTGGCGCAGCATTGGTGAGAAGCAGAGACTACTCATGCTTTTTTTCTGACTAAGCTGAAAATGGCTCAGTGCAGCTCTGGATTCACCTTCACAGAATCACCCGGGTTGGAAGGGACCTCAAGGATCATGTAGTTCCAACCCCCCTGCCTAGCAGGGCCACCAAACATACACATTTAGATCAGGTTGCCCAGGACCCCGTCCAACCTGGCCTTGAACATGTCCAAGGACGGGGCATCCACAACCTCCCTGGGCAGCCCGTTCCAGGGCCTAACCACTCTCCTTGTAAAGAACTTCCCCCTAACATCCAACCTAAATCTTCCCTCCTTCAAATTGGATCCATTTCCCCTAGTCCTGCTATTGTCAGCCCTTATGAAGAGTTTACTCCCCTCCTGGGTGTAGGTTCCCTTCAGGTATTGATAGGCTGCAATGAGGTCGCCCCGCAGCCTTCTCTTCTCCAGGCTGAACAAGCCCAACTCCCTCAGCCTGTCCTCATAGGGGAGGTGCTCCAGCCCCCTGATCATCTTAGTCGCCCTCTTCTGGACCCTTTCTAAAATCTCCATGTCTTTCTTGTACTGAGGGCTCCACACCTGGACACAGTACTCCAGATGGGGCCTTACAAGAGCCGCGTAGAGAGGGACAATCACCTCCCTGTCCCTGCTGACCACCTCTCTCCTGATGGAGCCCAGGATCCCATTTGCCTTTCGAGCTGCCAGAGCGCACTGCTGGCTCATGTTAAGTCTCTCGTCCATCAGGACCCCCAGGTCCTTCTCTGCTGAGCTGCTCTCAAGGACCACTCCTCCCAGCCTGTACGGGTGCCTGGGGTTCTTCCGGCCCAAATGCAAAACCTTGCACTTTGTCGTGTTGAACCTCATTAGGTTCACCCGAGCCCAGCTTTCCAGCCTGTCGAGGTCCTTCTGATGCTTTTCAAGAAGTGAGGTGATAATACATACCTGGTTCTTGCCAAAACTCTCTGATGAGTATCTGACTTGCACTTTCTTGCTTATTTATCTTCTGTGTTCATTATTCCAGCAAATGCCAGGTCACTGCTTTGATTATATTGAGTTCTGATTTAATAAAATGACTCGTAGAGAAAATCAAATTGTTTTTTGTATTATGAGAAGAGATGTTTAATTTGTAAGAGAAACTATCCATTTTTAAAGCTAGTTTCTCTTCAGGAGAGTGCATCTTATTGACTTTTGGGGTAAATGAACTACCTCTGTGTCGAAACACATCAAATAGTGTCCTGTAGATTTGTTACTGTGCTGAAGTAAGATGAACCAGAAGCTTCTGAAGTTGTGCACTTCCTGAGGATAATTACCCTCCTTGGGATGCTCTTTCACAGCATCAAAGGTAGAACTCTTGGCTTTGAAGCAGGAGAAGGACTGAACCCTTGTGTTGCACAAGTTCTCATTTTACTTCAGCAAGAATTTTTGGGGGTCAGTGACCTGTCCCTCATCTTCCAAGATCTTCCGGTAATGCTATTTACCTGTAGTATTGACAGTCCCGTAACGCTGTGCAGAAGATAATGCGGTATTTCTTAATATGTTTTGAGACACTGGTGTACACTGTTTATCTGTTTGCAGTCCTGTTCCAGTGGTGAGGAATAGCTGCAGGCTTGGCTGCTCTCCTGCCTTGCCTTTGGCTGTGAGCTAATGAAAAATACATGAGTGAGCACCTCATAATGGAAGAGCAGGCAATAACAGGACTTTGTTGTAACTTAAATATCTGTTTATTGAAAGTGATCTTATTGAGTTGGTTAATTTTAGGTGTTCGGATTTCTCCAATACATGACAAGGATGATCTCTTCTTAGGGAATGATCCTGCTAAAATGGTGAAGTCCCAGCATCCCAAATGTACCCATGTGGAGTAGGGAAACTGCCTGTTACTGGAAAGGAGAAGTTGGTCTCACTGCCTTCTTCTACCTTCAGAAGACGTAGCACCTCTTTGGTACTGGCAGCCTTTTTCAGTGGGGCTTTGTTGTTTTTTTTTGTTAGCTTTGTGAGTTAGCCTTGCATGTTCAGTCTGCAAAGTCCTGGTACACTGTGATTGTCCTGGCTTCTTGCTGGAGCCTTGGAGGTGTTCCCAAAGTTAACCACTGGAATTTTAGAGAGCCATCAAAATAATATGGCTGTGTATGACATCCATTTGGCATCGCTTGCTTCTTGTTCAATCAACAGAATGGACAGCAAAAATATGGCCCTTGGTTTTTGTTTCTGCTCAGAAACCTTGCGGTGTCCAGTTTTGTTTTGTTAGCTTTATTTTCCTCCAGAAGTAGAAAGATGCATGTTTCAGTGTGCTTTGCCTTGGTTTCAAACCTCCCAGCTGTTTATGATCGGACAGCTATTGGAACTCTATGCAAGACATAATTTTAAGTGCTGTTAGGTGTTGTGGGGCATGCACTGACTATTCCAGTTGATTGCAGTGCAAATGTATAGTAAGCCTGTAAATCATAGCGAGTGTTGTGATTAAAAATCATTACAATATCATAAGATTATTTAGTTTATTGCAAATCCTTCTAGACTATGCAATTAAAATCATAACCACAAGTATAATCCTGTGAGATAGTCACTTCATTACAGTCTCCTTCTGGTTTACTGTTTGTGTTGTTTTGATGCCAGATTGAATAACCGAATGTTCCTCTGTACTTAACTTTAGCAGCAGCCTATCTTGTTCTCTTTCGTATCCCTGCTAATTGTGAAGGGTTTTTTTTTTTTTTTTAACATGGTGATTTCAGTTCTAGTGGAAAAAACAACCTGAAATGATGAAAGTTTTAGAAAAGAATTGCTGGATTTTGTGTCTATCACAATAGATGTTTTATCAGATGATGAGAAAATAAATGACTTGCAGCCATTGATATCTGGCGTTAGGTGTTCAGGTGGGTGGCTGGGAGCAGGTCAGTGGCTATAGTCATTTTGCTGCGGAATTACAGCATGACTGATTTGAGCTGCTGAACACAAGTGGAACAAATAGGTCACTCGGAAACAGATTTCAGACCAGATCAAGCCTTCTCATGCAGTTTCAGATATTAATCTCCTTTCTGGTGTGGTGCCTTCTATTTTTTTCTCCCAGCATGTTACACATCCTGTTTCCTGTGCAGAGAAAGTGTAAATGGGATGATAGGAGTAGCTTGTGCCAGTTGAGCAGAGCACAACGACTCTGAGTGTTGGAGTGATTCTGATAAATGCCCAGATTGAGATAATCAAAGCCCACCAGGGGATTTGGTTGTTTCCCTACTTATTAATTTTAATGATAATTGAATATCAGTGCATTACACAGGCCATACAGCTCAGCTTCAAGCTTCCCAAGGCCTGTATATTCAATTTTAAAATGTTGCTTATTCAGAGGCTGGTATACTTAATGTAGAGGGGTGGTCTTTGTGCAGTCAGGCTGTATGGATAGGCGGGAGCTACCCTGTCCCTTGGAGTCGCAGTAATTCGGTCTGGCAGAGCCTGCTTCTCAGAACTGTGCAAGCGTATTGAACTGGCAAATGTCTTTAGCCTCGAGGGGATTTGGTTATGATGCTGCTTGTATAATGTTTGTAAAAGGCATCTGCTGTGAAGGGTTGGAGAGAAAACAGGGAATCCTGAGCAGCCATTGCTTGGTGTTTGCAGTTGTTCTGTTGCCTATGTAAGCCCTCTGGGCTTCTCTCATGTCTGCTCCTTTTGAGCTCTCCACCTTGTGGGCCCCGCTGTTCATCTGCTAGCCTGGGACATCTTTCCTCACCGCTCTGCAAGGACAGGGCTCTCTGACACACAGGATGTGAGTCCCTGTGCATCTCTGTAGGCATTGCATAGTCTTCAGCAGAGACAAGAATCTCTGAGCTGAGCTTTTTGGGTGAGAGGCTTTTCCCTCATGAATTCTGTGGTGCAGTAGTACACTTATTGTCCCTGTTGAGCAAGCACAGAGAGAACAACTGAAGGCCCAAGCTGGGTGTTTGTGCCATCTCCTCTCCTGGCCTCTCCTGGGTTTTCTTCTTGAGGGGGGTCCTGGGTTGGCGGAGTCTAGAAGGTTTCTTTAAAAAAGAAAAAAGAAAAAAAAAAAAAAAAGAAAAAAAAGCAAGCAAACAAAACACATGGTCTGCTTCCCACTTTATAATCTTTGTTTTGCCTGCTCAAAAATAAAGCAGGGAACAGAAAATAATGAAAACAAATCTTTTTCCACAGACAACACTGTGACCAAAAAAAACTATTGCTTGGCAAATTTCCGTTCTGTGCTCTGCACGCAGACTTAAATAGGAGAATTGCACTACTCTTCTCCTGTCTTACAATGTAAATACATAAGTAATCAAAATGAAAATAGGAAAGAAAGTTAGGCAACTCCCTGCTGTTCAAATATGTTAATTGCAAACTATTGACATTCTAGTCATGCTGTTTTTTACTGACTTACAGTTTCCTTGCTTGTGAAGTAAAACAATCAATTAAAAACACTATCATAGTATTAGCTAGTTTTCATTTAGGAGTAAGAGATGTATGCATGAGTGAACTGAAGATGATGGTGGCTTCATTGGATTTAAGGCCACTGAGGCTACTACAGTTACGTAGGTTGATCTCCTGTGGCAAGCAATGTGTGGAAACTTGTACAGGGGTCCTTGCAACAGGTCTGCAACTTTGCTTTGACCTACATCGTATCTTTTGGAGATTGATTTCTGCTTTGATTAAAGGCTTCTTGTGGGGAGTATGCCCTGTTCCTTTGTATCTTGTGCCAACAGCAAGTTGTTCTTGTTGCAAAATGAATATTTCTATCCCTGAGTTAGTAAAATTTCAGTTCTCAGTGCCTTCTGTTAGTTTTATGAATGCCTACTTGTTATTTTTCTTCTCTTCCCCTTGCCCGTTTCAGGCAGTTAGGGGCCACAAGCAGATATTCTTTGCTTGTTTGTTTTACAGATTTCTTCAACTATAAAAGCAGGTTTTTGATCTCTAGAGTAGTTGTGGACTTTCTTTTCTGGGCCCTTTACAATCTATTGACATCCTTTTTGAAGTCTTGCCATTTGAAGTGAGTGCAGCTTTCCAATAGTGGCCTTCGTAAAGCATTGCATTATCTCCTTGTTTGCTCTGTAAGGCAAATGAATCAAGTGCTGAGGAAAATCACCCCTGAGCTGGGTGCCAAGTAGAAAGAAAGCAGCATTTCAGAAGTTGTTCAGATGGATCCTGTGAAAGAGGAGCTGGAGTACGGTACCACATGTGTCTACGACCAGGAGCTGTGCCGGAGCTGTGCTGAAGCTTTTACTATCAGCTGGACTCTTGTTATTTTGGAGGAGGGGTGTAAGGGGCATTTGCATTGATGCCTGTGTGAGTGTCTTGCTTGCACTGTTTCTGGTAGGGTGAAAGGTTCCTGTTACTGGTAAAAATGTAATCCTGCAGCCTCCTAAATTTCTAGGAAAGGTAAGATTCAGCCCAGCCTTAATGCACAGAAAGGCTTTGCCCTCAAAGCCAAACCCTGTGCAGTTTCTTGGGGTGCCATGTTCCTGAACGAAACAACTTTTTGCAGCCCATGCCTACGCTTGGGTGTGAACGTGTACGTGGCACTTCCTGTAGAGGGACAGGTGATAGCTTTAAAGTGTGTGTGATAAGGAGGCAGTATGGGAGAAGACAGGGAGAAGCTGTAAAGATGGAACAGTAGTTTTTTTTTTTATTTTTCCCCTAGATTGAGTATTCTTTTAGCATAAAGTTTCTTTCACAGTTTAGTGCTTGAAATTTCTTTGTGCACCACAACTTATGGGCAAGGGTGCTCGTTATAAAAAGCTTTAGACATTGTACAGGATGGGGCAACTTCTCAACATCCGAGTGCCATTTCTTTAGTGTTATAACTTTCTGTGGCTGCATGTTTTGGTAAGAATAGTGTCAGTTAACCACGTAACCTGGAGAAGTGCTGTTTCCTATGCTAATTAGTTCCTCCCATTAGAATTGAACTTTTTTACTTTTAGAGCGCATTCATTCATCTCTTCCCTTTCAAATTTCAGTGTGTTGTGTAACGCATCCAGTTCTAGTCAGAGGAACAAGTCTGAAGCTGAAGAGACAAAGACTGTAAGGGGATTGATTTCATGGTTTAACTGCTAAATAATAATGAAACTGGGTTTGTAATTTTATGTTTATGTGAAGTGGTCAATCTGTTTGTTCAGTAGTGACAGCAAGCTGTATAATAGGAATAAATAATAATCTTGTTTGCATGCTGAGTAGTGCCTTTCCTCCAGGGGACTCCTGAGTTTCTGGTGAAACAAACTGTTTTAAATAATCTTCAGGCTACAGATGAGGATTATCTTGCCCGGCAGTAAAATGCTGTTGCTGTGGTTCAGCTGTGTTACATCTGCACAGATCACAAATCTGAGAGCTGCTTGCATTCAGCAATGTGTTTGCTGCCCAGATGTCTCTTGCATGTATCCAAGGGAGCCCTTGCTTGCAGTTTTGAGTGACCCTTGGTGAGTCCAAGAGAAGAAGCGCTGAAATACGGCTTATCAGATCCCCCTTTGAAGGTTTCAAGTAAGGATTCAGCTCCTGTGGCAAGTTCTCCATGTGGTTGTCTATTCTTGGCACATAAAATGACTAAGCTCTCCCTTACCTTATTCAGAAGTTTTTAACTTCTTGCAAAACAGTTTTCCCCGATTTTGCAATATTACAGCTGTTTGCTGAAACAGCACTTATGTTTGAGCTGCAGACTTCTCAGCTAGTATTTAGCAAGTTATTGTATTTGTGTTCCTGGCCACGGCATGGTGATACTCAATTGTTTTCAGTTTCGGAGGATGTCAGAGACCCGGGAAGAGCAGACAGAGTGGTGTCAGGTTGTGGGTCAGAAAAAATGACTGATGAAATATAGAACCTCTATGGAAATGTATCCCCTCTGAGATGGTTTGGGCATAGAACATCCATCATTTAACAACCCCTTGCCCCCTAAAGACAAACACAGAAACCACCACTACATCATTTCTTCTCAGCAACAGTGGTGATGTGGTGGCAAAGGCTGCCCAGGCAAGTGGTGGAGGTGTTCAAGAAGTGTGCAGATGTGGCACTGAGGGGCATGGTCAGTGGGCATGGTGGGGATAGGTTGGGAGTTGGACTGGATGACGTTTGAAGCCTTTTTCAACTTTAGTGATGCTATGAATGCTATGAATCTGTTTCTTCAGTTCCATATTAAAGGACATATCGAGGGCCAGATCATGTCTCAGGCTTGTACGTTAACATCCCGGTAATTCCAGTTCTGTATTTAAGAAGTAACAAGTCTGTTGCAGTGGAAATTAAATCCCATGGAAAAAAAGTAACTAAAAGTTACATTATGTTGTAAAATAAGCATGACAAGCAACCACATGTATCATTTATTACCTATAGTGGGTAAGTACTTAACAGTCATAACAAACGCATTCTGTTCATTTATTTTTAGATCTTAGCATACTGATTCAGACCATAACTAAAAGTGAATATACAATCAATCTGAGGAATTTTATGCTGGTTTAATAACATAGAACCGCCAAGGGTCTTTTAATTAATTAACTATTCTTTGTTCAATCACTATAGATTGCCTCACTATAGGGATTGTAGGGCAGAATTCACCCTGAACTGATCATGTTTTACCTACTTACTGTAATCTGTTGATAGTCTTTGTTGTGCATATAAGTGAGAACAGCGCAAAAACCTGGAAAAATTGTAGTCAGATACTAAAAATGCAATGCCTAATTTGCAGCTGATCAAAGAAAAGTGCGTTAAGACCCAATTTGATGGTGTGGTGAACAAAGTTTAGCTGTCTGACAAATGGGAAAAGTGGATTTTCTACAGAGTTCAGCTTTCTTTGTTTTTGGTGACAGTTGTACAGTGCTCAGCACTTAGGAAATAGAGCTGAGCTGCCTTTCTAAGGAACAGCTCTTTGGAAAATCTGGCTTTCAGTTTTCCTATGAGTAGCCTCATGTATTAAAGAGCAGGCAAATGGAGATGTTAGGAGGAGTTGCAATAAATTGCATAGTGTATTTGCCTGCTGTGCAGGGCAATTCCCATAAGAGGATCTGCACAGACGGACCAGCCTTCCCATTTCTTCTGTCTGGGTGTGTTGGCAACACAAAATCTGCTTGGTGTCGAGGATGACTTCAGATAGCCCTGCCACCATGGCACGTCATTAATGCTGCTCACAGTGACCGGACTGAGAGGGCTTCAGTGTTTATTAGGGGAATATAATCATTTAAGCCTGAATAAGCTTTAAGCTCTAATGTGGCTGTTTGGCCAACATAAATGAGATGTAAATTTGTGCTGAATAGCCACTGATGACAGAAAGATGATTAATGCAAAATTTGACATTGATTTATGGGTGCAGTTGTCAGGACCTGAGCCATGAATGTAACATTATCTCGATGAAAAGCTTTGGGTGGATGAGAGACCAGGGAGCAGGGCTAAAATAGTGCATTTGCTGGAGCGCGTGATACGGTGTGAGGGCTGTCTGTAATGTACTCAAATTCGATGTATGCCTGAGAGGTTGGGCTTTTCCTGCTTGCGTAATTGTATCACTTTGAAACTCTTCAGAAAAATGTTTTACTTCCATTTAATGTACTTCAGTTTTTCTTTTATTTGAAAATATTTTTTAAAAATTTAAAATCTCACTCCTAGGAAATTATGGCTAGCTATAAAGATGAATGACTTAGTAGTATTTTTGCAGAAAGTATTTGTTTCTTCTCTTCCCTCACCGTGTTGCATGCATTAAAAACAGGCCAAATGTCTTGCTATGCCAGTTGTAGGCAATGAGAAGCCCCAGGTCAGTTTTTGTTTTTCTAAATGTTAGGGCAAAATAGTAAGACGAAAGGCTTCCTTTCTCATCTAATCCTTTTGAAAGTTGTTCCACAAGCCTCTTAGCGCTTCTCATCTGACAATACCATCCCGAAAGCTTTGAAAATCCAAGCATTTGGTGATAAATCTAAAATGTATGTCATAACTGTGCTGAGCCCTTCTGAAAATCTGCCTCTGTCAGTCTTCCGGTGTTAAACTGTGCTGCCGCTGCTCTTTGCTGCAGCTCTTGTTAAATTGTTCTGCAATGACTGTTACATTAAGCAGTGAAAAATGATTTAATGGTATTGTGTTTCTCCACTGCCGCTTTCATGCTCATCTCCATTGTCTTAGCGTCAGATGCTGGACAGCAGTGTGAAATGTGCATCTGATTCAGATGCATGAAGAATTTAAAACCTTAATTAAAAAAAAAATAATCAAAAAGGAGGGGGGGTTTGGTGAGGAGCACAGTGCTTTGTTCTGGGAACAGGTCAGAGCAGCTGCTGATTAGGCATGCTGGAGTGGGGCTGATGCTTCCTTTTATTTCAGCTGCTGTAACCTCCAGCTGGGTTCTCCTTCCATTTGGATTTCTGTCCTGACATCTTTCATTGATCATGCAAATGATCAAAGTCTGAGCAAAACTTCTGTCCCATTTTCATTTTTCTGTTACACGTTACAGTGCAGCACTGAAGACTAGGTGACTTTGTCCTGGTGTTACATTAAGCAATTTCAGTTGTGTGGATCTTGAAATAGATAATGTATTTAATCACAAACATGTCCTGCAGAAAAATTTTTAACATTTTAATTGCTCTCCTTCCTTACAGACTTTCTGGATGGGATTTGCTTTAGCAAATTACCATGTATGTTTTGAGATATTATCTCAACTTTACAAATATCTGCATTGTTATTCATTTTGTAACCACTGTGGAGCAACTGAAGAGTTTCCAAAACCTTTGCACTGTATTACAGAGAAGAGACTCCTCCAGTACACATGGTGGAAATAAAAAAAAAAAAAAAAAAGAGGTGTGGCAGCAAACTTTGTGTGTTACAGATGCAAGGAAACATGGCAGAGTCATTCAGGTAGCAAGATCAAAGATTTAAACCATAAAGGATGGTGAGACCCTGGCACGGGCTGCCCATTGAGGCTGTGGATGCCCCACCCCCAGAGGTGTTCAAGGCCAGGTTGGATGAGGCCCTGGACAGCTTCACCTGGTGGGTGGCAACTGGATGAGCTTTGAGTTCCCTTCCAACCCAAGCTGTTTTATGATATGAAGTTCTCCACACAAGTTCAGGTCACTTGAGCTTGGTCTTCGTGTTAAGCACTTTCTGTCAGGAGCGCTTAGTTTCACAGTTTCAGCATGAGTCTTTCCTATTTCTTGCATTTCCTTATTTCTCTGAACAGCCTGCGTGGAAACTCTTCTTTGTATTACTTTGGGAAGAAGGGGAACATTTCTTCTGTTTATGAAAAATGATTCCCTAGCTTCTGTCTAGAAAACTGACTTGACTGTAGTAAGTGGGGAAACTTGCATTTACTTTGGATGATATGGATATACAGAAGTTACCCAGACTGTTCAGCTTAGGGGCCAAAGAAGAGTGGTGCTGAGAGAGAGAAAACTGCAATCCAGTAGGTAAGGGTGAAAAATGTAGCTTAAAAGTTTTGGTATCGTTATTTATGCATTTTCTAAATTGACAAACTGAGGAAAATGTTCCAAACCACTAGAAAATATACTCAGTTCCTTTTTTGGGAACTTTACTTTTTAAATCAATTTATGAGGACAGACTTTTACTCAAGTAAGGAGATCAATCAGATTTTCTTTCTATCCTCTGTTCTCTGTCAACATTTTTCTTGACAAGTAGCTGTTGTCAGTAGAAATATATGTCTGTGTATATGTATAAATGCTTTAGTTTAAAAATGCCATCCAAATGAAGTTTGAGGGAATATCATACTATGGAAATGCCAGGATCCCTGCTGGTTAGGATAGCTCTTGATATTTAAAAGTTTTAATAAACATTAGGCCAAATACCATTTTCACTGATCTCACTGAAATCTCCCTTTGATACTGGCTCCTGCCGCTGAAATGAGCTCCAAGCAGCAGAGGCTGTGTAGCAGTCTCTTCATCTTTCGTTGTAGGAGGGGATGTTGATGTAAAACAGAAGTCTGTCTGTACAAATAATGTCTCTTTTGTTTTGGAAGATGAAATTTTAAAAAGTATATTTGAGGTGAAAGAAATAATTTGGTTTACTCTACAGTAGTCTCAACAACTACTCTGCAACTCTACAGTATTCTTTTTGTCTACCATCTACTTTTCTTCATTTAAACTCAGGCCAAGAAGATGCCAAATACCTGCCTGGTGAGGTTGTCAAAATCACTTGTTTTACTGTTGTTTTTTTTCCCCTCATTTCTCCGTTTGCTCTATGTTTATGAGTGATTTTGGTCTTCTGATCTCTGTTGTTTGGGATTTATAATTGCCTGGAAAGTTACTTGGCTGTGGTTGGTGTCCTTCCACTGTCTGGCTGGTAGGGGAAGGCACAGCAGGGTGAGTAGACAACCTAATTGAGAGCAGTGCCCCAAAGTAGCACTTGGACTTTAAGCCTGAGTCCTCACACTGGCATAAACACACTGAAATTTTCATCTGACCACTACTTAAGGTGGGACCCAGTGATCCAGCAGTGGTGCAGGGGAGTTGGAGAAAGCCATTTAGCTGAGTATATGGAGGTGGTGTGCAGTGGCACGCTTGTTCTCTAAGTCTTCAGCTGCTTGCTGAAATATCTAAGGTGTGGGGGGCAGAATGGTGAGGCCAGACTGTTTTCAGTGGTGAGTGGAGACAGGACAAGGGGAAACGGCTGGAAACTGCAGCATAGGAAGTTCCGCACAAACATGCGCAAGAACTTCTTTACAGTGAGATGACGGAGCACTGGAACAGGCTGCCCAGGGAGGTGGTGGAGTCTCCTTCTCTGGAGATGTTCAAGACCTGCCTGGATGCCTACCTGTGCGACTTGCTGTAGGGAACCTGCTTTGGCAGGGGGGTTGGACTTGATGATCTCTGGAGGTCCCTTCCAACCCCTACAATTCTGTGATTCTGGGATTTGCTTTCCTTTCTTTGAAAACTGAAATGCCCTCAGTGAAAACCAGCCTGTCCTTAAATCCTATGGCTCCAAAAAGCTGAAAATCTGCACAGTGGCAATGAATCATAGGGCATAAAATAAAACTGGCAGTATTGGTGCTAGGCTTTGAAGTGGTTAAAATTTGGGCCAGTGTATCTAACTGGTGTTTTGTAGCAGACAAGATGGTGACACAGTCACGGTCATCACGGTCACTTTATAGCTAGCACAATGCTGCTAAACTTCCAACCTTGCAGAAAATGATGTGCAGAACTCTGCCTGACTTTCACTAGAGATTTAGCCTTACACAACCTTGCTGAAGTCAATGAAGCCATGCAGAGGAGAGCTGCTCAGGTGCACTTACTTGCTTTAATGTTGGAAAATGATAGCGGGGGAAAGCTGGTAGGCAGCTTAAAAAGAAAAAAAAAAAAAAGCCCAAATGGTGGGGCTCTGGGATGGGGGAGAGGAACAAATTGATGGAAGGAGCTGGCTGGGAGAAGAAAAACATGCATGCGGGAGCTTGGCTGGGGACTGTCAATTGGTAGCTGGGTCTGAACGCCAGCTGCATAAAAGATAATTGAAGAGCCTGCCCAGATATTGCTGGGTTGGAAGGCAGAGGGAATGGTACAGAGCTGAGCACTGTGCTGGCCTGCCCTTCTGGAAGGGCAGTGGATTTCCCTGGATAATGCCCTGCTCTTCTCTGCGCTTGAAGTACGCAGAGCTCAAGTTCTTTGCCAATGTAGGAAGGGGCAGTCACATAAAAGGGTAGAAAAAGCGAAGTTACATAACAGTATGGAACTGGTGGCCAAATGCAGGTGAAAGAGACCAGAGCTGCTATAGAGATGTAATGCTGAGAGACAAGAGACATGGAGTTGCTTATGTTGGAAAAAGGAGATATTGGGAGGATGACATACAATAGGAAACTTAATCATTTTTCTCTAGAGGAAAAAGGGTGAAAATGTTTAAAACCTCTTTGAATTTTACATCTTTGATTCAGCAGCTTGCAGAGTTATCCTGCATAAGTTGCACAGTTCCATATGTAAGAATGAGAGAGGACTAATGGGGGGGAGGGAAGTAAGGCTTCTTGTACCCAGAAATCTGTGAAGTAGGTAGTAGCAGCAGAAGTAGCTTGCATAGTCCTTGTGCTGAATGAAGGAAGTGCTGCTGGGGTTTCTGGGCAGTCCTGGGAGCCCCTTTCTTTAATGCTCTTAAGCATCCCTTCCCTCTTTTGACTCCTAGGATTTAGTTAAATGCCTAATTGCTTTTAGCAGCCCTGAAATGTGTGGGCTTGAAATGTGTTTGCCAACTTTGGTGGCTGCTTCAGATGGAGACAAGTAATAAAAATTTCCCTAAAAAAAAAAAAAAAAAAAAAAAAAATCAGAAAAACCCACTAACGACCAAATAAAAGCTTTGAAATCTTCATTTCCTATGTCAGTATTTGTTTTTGGGGCAGCAGCTTTTGCTGTGCTGCGGTAGCACATTGCAGTCCTGGAATCCCAGTGATTAGAAACATGCCTGACCAGCGGACAGATGGTGAATGTTTTAGAATTGTCCATTTAACCCAAGGCAGCCCCACTGAATGCTTTTTAGCTCTTATATGTGTGTTATTTGAATGTGTGATATCTTTGGCCTTTCCACGGTGTGCATGAATTACTTGCTTCCTATTGATGAAGCCGAGTGCATCTCGAGTGCCTGTTAACTTGCCTGCAGTGGTGTACTGGAAATTTCTGATTCAGAAATAGGTCTTCTATAAATGATTTAACATCAGGCCATTGAAATGCATTTGTGTTTTCCTTCTTACAGCTATTAAAGACTTAGAGAAAACATTTAGCACCAAATTAATGTTGCATTTTTGTTTTAATCCTGCAGATGGGGTTGATTTATATTTCAAAAATATGTGCTGCAGAGAGGAATTAAAATGTTACACATTTTGTTCAGTTGTACTTAATATTTTTTTGCGCAAATATTTTCAGCTAGATGCTGTCATTTTAATGTGTTGTGTTTTCTTTTTCATTAACCGTTACGGTGCAACATATCATCCTGCATGGTTTGTAGCTAGTTTGTATTCCTTTATTATTTGAAGGAGTTGTTTGAGGTCTGCAATAATTGGGAAGCTGCAACCAGGCGGAAGGTGCCAAGGCTCTCTTCCTTGTCTCTCCTCAAGGAGAGATGGCAAAGCAGAGCTGTGGCAGGCTGCCTGCAGTCTCCTGGGTGAGGCAGACCCAGCTGTGCTAATTGGAAGAGAAAGAAATGGTGCACTCTCACATGCAGATAGGAAAGAGTGAGATGGGATTAGATGGCAGAGCAGAGATTTTATACAATAGTGATGGCTCTGATACAATCTCCTTGGTTCTCCCTTGAGGATTATGAAGAGGTGAGCAGCCTTAACTCATTAGTATTCCCCTTTCCTCTTGCTCTTTGGCTGCTTGAGATCTGATGGCAGGATTGCTTGGATTTGGGGTTCTGTTCTGGAGGGGCAGCATAGCCTGAAGCCTGAGATGTTAGGTGATATGGCTCTTGTTGCAACTAAGATGTGACCTCAACTCAATACTTGGTTCTTCCTCCTCATTGTTAATTGCTCTTAGGGAATGAAAGCAACCATTAGAATCACTGGATTTCATTGTTGAACAAAGGAGCTTTCTTCTACTTCCACTAACAGCGCTTGGAGCTGAGCTTAACTCTTGGACATGTGCTTAGTTTTGTGAATGAAGAGCATAATGGTTGCCTTTGAAAATTGATCTGAATTAAAGAAGTGTTTTTCTGAGGATTTTTTGTATGCTTTCTAGCTAAATCATTAATGAAATGATTGCAACATCACAGTCTCTGCAAACATCAGTTCTCTGGAAGAAGTGTCCACTAGATACCCTCTAAATGTCATAGGGAGTTGCACTGTATTCTGTGGACTTCCTTATACATCTCCACTTACTAAAACAGTTTGACCTCAGAAGTTTCCATTGCAAATTTTTTTCACTGAGCACTTCCCATACCTGCTTGGCATAGGATCGTTCAAACCTTCAGTTGCAAAGAGCAAAAATTACTGAGGTCATTGCAGCAGGGACCTACACCTCGGGTGGGAGAAGTGGAAAAGTGAAACACCTCCTTCTCAAAGGGAATCTCCAGCTCGATAAAAAGATGACCTTGCATTTCTATGGTTTCATGTCAAAAGAAATTGCTTCTCCCCAAAGTTAAGCATGAATCCTGCTCAGGTCTGCCTTGCTTTAGCCATAGGCATCTCCCTAGCTTCATCTGCGGTCCTGCCAGAGGGATGAATTGACAACAGAATAGGTCACAGCCTGTTTAAGCACAGAGATGCGTGGAGGATTTTGAAATAAAGATGAGGAAAATTTCTCCAGGTGAGGTTCCTCGCGTAGGAGATGGGTGGTACCTGTGAGCTCTGCACATCACAGCACGTACATCTTTGGGTAAAACCGCTCAAGTCCATGCTCCTATCTCTCAGGTCAGGGAGGAAGGGTACATGTGGGAGAAAGAATTACGTATTTCTGCTGGTATTTATAACTTATTTGGGACTGTAGCATTGCATGAAGCTTTCATGCTACTTGTTGCTGTCGTATTCATATAAAATTTAAGAAAAGCATTTCCCTGAAAAAAATGTCATCATTATGTTGACTCTGAGGGTGTTCCCTGTCAGCTCTGCAGTAATGGTATCTGGGTTGAGAAGGCCCTCAACTTCATCTCAGGCACTATTCCCAATAAAATCTTGGCCTTTGGCCTTGGAAGGTGTTCAGCTTGGAATATAGCTATTACCTTGTATTGAAGCACCTTTAAATTACCTTCTGTGTCCACAGCTGTAATTAGAAGCAGGCAGTGGCACTGAGCAGAGGCTTAGGGAATTAAGCCCCTGTAGATGAGCAGTCCAGAAGTTGGTGAGAGGAACAGAACTGAGATCTCTAGTTCTCCTGACTTCTTTACTGCACATGGGTTAATCTAATTTCTTAAAGTGATACTGCACTTGTCAAAAGCAGAAGGGAAAAGTTTATGTTGCATGTTCCTACTGTAGGCATTGCTGCAGTGCTGGACCAGGAAAAAGCATTCTTTCGAAGTGATTCAGTCTAGCGTGTGACCAAAATCAAAACAACAAAGTAGTTGTTACAACTGCCATAAACATCTGAGAGAAGATATCTTGAAAACCTGCCTAGTATGTTCAGAACAGCTCAAGCTTTTCACGTTCCTGTCACCTTTTCTGTTGAAACTAATCTGCTCTTTTCATGAACAGAGACTTCAGTGACTGGCACTCTTGGGAAGCAGAGTCACGTTTACTTAGTACACCACTGCTGATTTTTATGGCAAACGGTTGAGTGGGAGAGATCAGCTGGAGAAATGTGCTTGTCTTCATTGTGCAGGGCAGTGATTTGAGGACATGATAGAAAGGAACCTAGGGAAGCAGGGACAGATGGACTGTAAATGGCTTTTCACCTGTGTGTATGATAGGAAAAGGCCAACCTGTGGCCCCATCTGCTTTTGTTTTGTCATTTGGAGTGCTAGTGGAAAGACCTGGTGGTATGTTTTCTCACTTCTGAAAAGTCTGAACCAGAAGGTTTTAATTAGCATCTTTTTATATTTCTAACGGGTGTTTTATCTAATACATTTATTATCGAGTATGTATCAAGCTTCCAGTATGGAAAACGCTGCCAGATAAAACATTTTTTTCTCCATTAAGTTTTCTCCATTAAGCATCCTGCTATAAACCTCTGACTCCCAAGGTGATCTTCCATGGGAAAACTAAGATTTGGGGAAGTTGTAACTTTAAAAAAAGTAATACTTATTCTCTTTACACAGTGGGAAGAAATCGGTGAGGTGGATGAAAACTATGCTCCGATACACACATACCAAGTATGCAAGGTAATGGAACAGAATCAGAACAACTGGCTTCTGACCAGCTGGATCTCTAATGAAGGGGCATCCCGCATCTTCATTGAACTCAAATTCACCCTGAGGGACTGTAACAGCCTTCCAGGAGGACTTGGGACTTGCAAAGAGACTTTTAATATGTACTACTTTGAGTCAGATGATGAAGATGGGAGGAACATCAGAGAGAATCAGTACATCAAAATAGATACCATTGCTGCTGATGAGAGCTTCACAGAGTTAGACCTCGGCGACAGAGTTATGAAGTTGAACACAGAAGTGAGAGATGTTGGGCCTCTAACGAAAAAAGGATTTTACCTTGCTTTCCAGGATGTGGGTGCCTGCATCGCCCTGGTCTCTGTGCGTGTGTACTATAAGAAATGCCCATCAGTGATCCGCAACCTGGCACGCTTTCCAGATACCATCACAGGAGCTGATTCCTCACAGCTGCTAGAAGTGTCAGGCGTCTGTGTCAACCACTCAGTGACTGATGAGGCACCAAAGATGCACTGCAGTGCTGAGGGAGAATGGCTGGTGCCCATCGGGAAGTGCTTGTGCAAGGCAGGGTACGAGGAGAAGAACAACACCTGCCAAGGTAAGGCTTTGCAGGGGGTCATTGTGCTGAAGTAGCCAGGATGATGTTCAGTCTTGGCTTTTTTCTCTTCCGTTTCTTTTCATCATGTCTGGTTGAGATGACTGTGGCAGGTTGGGTTCCCTCTTCCACTGAGCTCCTTTGAATGGCTGTGGCAGGTGAAGAGGCCTTGGGTGGATATAGTGGGACCTCATATCTATGTACGTGTCTCTCCAGTGCTTTGAAATTTGTTTCCCATTTTGAGATGTTTTGTGTTTGTATTTAAAGGATGATTTTTTTCCTATTGCTCTTTGAGGTGGGGGCAGAGGTGGTAGAACGTGGAAGGTTTGGTATTTTCTTCTCAGGTAAATAGTTTAATATAAAGCTGCTTAAAATTAAATGTGAAGTCCCACAAGCAAGAATGCTTCCTTATATGCTCAAGTTTGCTTATGTGCAAACTTGAGCATATATGGCTGAGGTTTCTGAGTTTCTGTTCAGTACAGATCTGCTGAATCAGGGGCTTTGAGGAAGTGATCTAGGGTGTCTGAAGTTTAAAACTTAAATACCTTTTGAAAAGTGTAACGTACAATGAGGTGGTACAGAAAGTATGGTGTTTTGTATTGAATATTTGTAAAATTTGTCCTTCTGTTGTAGATGTGTAACTGTTTAAAAGAAAACCTATTTTGGCGAGAAAGAGAAAAGTTTGGCACAGACTTGCTTTTGCAAAACTTACTACTTCATCATCAGTTGCGTTTCCCATCTTCTTACCTTCTGCTTGTGGCCACTTAGAAGGAACCTGTGGAGAAGGCAGAAGGATTCTCTTCCAGCTGAAGACAGTGTTGTGTTTCCTCTTCACTTTGGTTCAGAAAGCTATCTTTGGCATTTACTGTTGGTGCATAGGATGGATCTGTGCCTGCCTGAAGTGACCTGTGGCCATGATCCTGTAGTCCTGTAGTACAAGTCTATTGTACTTCAGGTCTTCTCAAGAGTTAACTTATTGGTAAACTTCTTTTTTTTTTTTCTTTTTTACTAGGAGAGTCTCTCTTTTCTGCAGTCAATATTGCAAAATGAGTTGTTTTGCTTTCATGTGCCAATAGGAGTATTTCTCCCGTGTGTGTGAAGATGTCTGACTTGCTGTTTGACACTGCGCAGGGGACCAGAGATGAACACTGACTAGAGCTGAGGAAACATACACTGTTGCAGATGAAGGAGATGTGCCAGATATTTCGGCAAGAATTTGCCTCATTGTGGCAAAAACTAGTGCATCCTGAAGTAACATGCGCTGATTGGGTCCAATGTTTAGACACTGACTTGAATCACCTGTAAGAATTTTTGTGGAGTAAGAGAGAGTACATTCATTAATTGCTACTCAAATCCTGGCCTCTCACTGTGTATAATCAGCATGAGACATTTTAAGGTGATCTTAAAGGACTTAAAAGCCAAAAAAAAAAAAAAAAAAAAAAAAAAAAAAAAAAAAGCCTTGCTATGGTAAGACATACCCACATAAACTGCTCTTATACTTCTCTGACAGTCTGCATCCTCAGCAAAGGTCTCTTACTTTAATTACACTGGACTGTTAGTCTATGGTTCTTATTTGTAGGAAAGCCTAAATTCCACCACCAGATCGATGAGATGTTGGGATCCCTCATCCTTATGGGTGATCTCAATCACCCAGATACCTGTTGGGAAAACAACATGACAAGCTGCAAGTGATCTAGGAGACTTCTGGAGTCCATTGACAATGACTTCCTGGTTCAGGTGTTGGGCAGACTGACCAGAGGTGAAGTGCTGTTGGACCTGGTTTTCTCCAGAGGAGATTGTTAAAGGCATTAAGACTGGAGGCAGTCTGGGCTGCAGTGACCATGCCCTAGTTAAGTTCATGCTCTTGAGGAATGTAGGACTGGCAAAGAGTAGAGTTGGGACCCTGAACTTCAGCATAGTGAAGTTCAGGCTGCTTAAGGAATGGCTGGACAAGATCTCCTGGGAAGCTGTCCTTAGAGACAAAGAAGTGGAACAAAGCTAGCTACTCCTTAAGTATGCCTTTCTGAAAGCGTAAGGGCATCCCATCCTTCAGAATAAGAAAGCAGGATGAGGAGGCAGGAAACTGACATGGTTTGGCAAGGACCTGCAGGTCAAACTGAGGGAGAAGGGCATATACAGGCAGTGGAAATGAGGACACGTCACCTGGGAAGAATATAGGGATGCTGTCTGAATATGCAGATGTGAGATTAGGAAAGCTAAGGCACAGAAGGAACTGAACTTGACAAGGGATGTTAAAAACAACAAGAAGGGTTTCTATAGGTACATTGGTCAGAAGAGACAGACAAAAAAGAGCATAATTCCTCTGATAAATGAGAAAGGAAAACTGACTGCAATAGGTATGGAGAAGTTTGAGGTACTCAATGATTGCTTTGCCTTAGTTTTCACTGGCAGCCAGGATTTTCATATTTCTCATGTCCCTGAACCTCATGGTGGGAACTAGGAAGGCAAATTTCCCCACTGCAATGGTAGAACCAGTATAAGACCACCTTATGAGACTGAATGTGTACACGCATCTGGGACAAGATAACTTGCATCCTAGAGTCCTAAGGAATCTGGCTGATGTGGTTGCCAAGCTGCTCTCCATCATATTTCAAAAGTTATGGCTGTCAGATGAAGCTACCAGTGACTGGCAAAGTCAGTTTGAGGGCCCCGTGTGGATGTCCTTTGTCTAACCTAGGTCATGATGCCAAATGTCTCCTGCTGGTTGGCACACTAAGGTGTTCAGATGATAGAAGACATCAGCCTTAGGCTGTCCAGAATGTCTACGTTCAGTACATTCAGAGTACGTGCTGATGTTGTTTGTGAGTAAAATGCTTTCTGGTTGGGGTGTTGCTATACTCATAAGGATGAGCTTTTTTATAGGAGAGTAAAGGAAATTTGCAGCCTGTCAGTAAGGTAAGTCACACTGAGGGAGATGCTATGTAAGTTTTGCTTTGATACTGGTAATTCTTTCACAGGCTGGCTCACATTTAAGAAATGCACACTATGCTCCTGGCTGACATAATGATAATCTGGGAAGTGTGTTTTGTACATCTGACAAATCCCTAAGTAACTTCTTACCTTTGGTTTGTAAATCAATCGCAAGTGGTCTCCCTGTTTGCTTTCTTTTACCATTAAGGAGGTTATTGCTGACTATACTTCAGGAAATGTTTTCAACCCTGAAGAGCCTGGCTTTGTTTACTAAAATTTCTCATGCAAAGATGACATTTTCCAAGCTCTAGTGTCATGTCTGGACAAAGCAGACTACAGTCTAATAAGAGACGATGTAAATCCCAGTCACCTCGCAGACATATGGGAACTATTGAAATCCCTTCTGCCTACAAATCATTAATTGGCAATGATGTTCTGAATTCATCATCTTGTCAGCAGGGTTCCTGTTTGAAGAAGGCACTGACTGTAACAGCTGAGCAATTTCTCTCACTGGGGACACTAAGGTTGTAAATATGACATGGTCTAATCTCCTTATATAATGTGCTCGCTCTCTCAATTAATAATGGCAACTAGGCAGTGTCTACTGTAAAGAACCCAAACTACTTGTGTTTTACACCTCCTCTGGCAACTATCAACAACTATGAGACAGCTAGAGGTAAATTGTGACTGTTTTGGGACATATTTATAAAGAACCCGGTTCTAAGGTTCGTTATTCACAAGAATAAATTGTGGTACTAGTTAACAATAAAAACTGAAAGCAATTGTTCTGAATTTCTATGCAGTCTTACAGAGCAGTGATTTGGTGCAACTGAAGGAACCGCGGTGATTGGCTTTACCTTGGTTCACCTGAATGGATCCGTTATCAATGCTCCTGAGCATTTTTGCTAGCTTGAAAATGCCTGGTGGTGCTCTCCTCATTAGCGGGCAGTAGGTTCCCAAAGGCCAGATCCTAAAATGCTGTGAAACCAATGTGGCACCACTGAAGTCTGTAAGATCTTCACCCACTTAGGGTTTTGGACAAAGAAATGTATCGTTCCCGCCTTTGTTTCCCTCTTTCTGCTTTGTCTGGGGCAAGTGTGGTTGTAAATTCAGGGTTAGTTGCTTACCATTTGGGATTTGTGTTTTCGTCCTGAGTACACCCAATGTGTTCTTACCGAAAACCAAGAAGTGCTTATTTTTATCCCTTTAAAGACTCTGTAGCCCATTGTCCTGGAAAGAAAGGGATGCTGACCCATTGATCAGGTGAGACCTAAATATGCAGTGTTTGGCTCAGCAGCGAGGTCCTGGTGATGATATGGAGCCACAGAGCTGTAACTGCAGGTGTAATTAGTTAGCAGAGCCTGATATTTTTTCAGCTGCCTTTCAGAGCTGAATCACAAATGAATAAAATATTTGAGTTAAAAACAAACAAAAACACCAAAAATCCATAAACAACTACATTGAAAGAGAGCCAAGCTGAAAAGGCAAGTACTGAGTTCAGGCGATCAGCAGGGTCTCCTTTCCAAGGATCAGTGGATACTGTTGCTTAAGGAGTCATCAAAGGCGTGCAGCCAGTTCTAGCCAGCTGCAAAACGTGGGCAGTATTACAGATGTTGTAGAGATGGACAAAATAATAAAGAAAAACTTCACCTAAGTTTTTCTTAACTGCTTTCTGAGGGAAGAGCTTTGAAACTGAGGAGTGGATAGGGATGGATCATGGTGTATAGCTTGCTTTCTCTAGAAAGGATCAGCTACCAGAGGAAATATTTGGATTATTTTTGTAGAACAGCTCTAGAAGATTCAAATTCTTCTTTCTTGAGTGTTGATATTTGTTGTTTGATTATTCTTTCTTTAATAAACTTTGCTGAATATCACTATGCTTCTACAACCAATATTTAATTTGGTGATTGTTCATTAATTGTGTTGAAGTTCAGCTCAGCTCTTGCCAAGACAAATAAGAATTTCCTACAGGAAACAAAGACTGCAGAAATGAATGCTGCTGGCAGAAATGTTTTACTGTGGATGTAATTAAAATCAGTTGACAAGGGTTGCTAGCTCATGCAGATCAGAAGTTTCCCTGCCAAATTGATGTGCGAGTCATTTTGTTGGTAACTGGTCAGGAGTGAAACGGAGTTACTCATCTTCCTATTTTGGAGAAAAAACAAACAGTTAATGTTCAGTGTGTGTTTATTTCCCGGGAGGCACAGTTGCTGCAGTTGACTTCTCCATCCCCTTATTTCTAGGAGATGGAAATGTGTTGCTGCACAGATAACTTTGTTTTGGAGTTGGGGTTTGGCTCTGAAGCAGCCAGGCTTTCTGGTTTCACATATGATGTAAATGCGGAACAGGGGTAACTTTCCTTCTGCCCCTTTTCTTCCCCTCTCCCCCCCTCCCCAGTTTTCTTCTCTACCTAGGGCTGGCTGAATTCTCACTCCAGACTCCTTGTTATGGATACCAGAAAGGCAGCGTGTTACTAAATCCTGCCTGTCTTCTCAGTGCCCTTCCCACTGGGACTCAGTGAGCAAGGCGAGCACACTTTCACCCTCGTGGTAGAGTACAATGCAAGCCAAGTCTGGGAATAAAAAAATCTTTTCTTAATTGTCCTACTGGGAGGTGATTACATGGCAAGAAAAACATTGATGGAAATGTTCAGTATATGGAAAATACTGAATTTGGAAATGCTGTTGCCCCTCCAGGGAGTTCTTTGCCCATCATTCATCCTTCTTGTGCGTTTTTCTGATTAAAACAAAATTGGCTGGGAGTATAGCATTGTAGGTGTTTATATAATTATGAGCTGAAGCGCCTAGTTAATTTTAATTAGGCACAAAACCAACCAGCATCAGAATAACTGAATTTTTGGCTACACCGTCTGTATTATCTTTTCAAATTTAAAGAAAATCACTTGAATGCTACATTGCAGTAAAAGGTAGCTCTCACTGGAGGGTGAATGGTTTTATTCTGCAGAGGTGTGTGCATGTATATATTTAGGTGGTTTTGTTCTACAGCTGATGTATTGGAGAGCAAGGGGATGTTTGCCAGAGATCAAAACTTTTGCAATAGGACAGTTTGTGTAATATTACTTGTTTTATTTTACATGTTTGTTTGCCTTCATTATAGGAGTCATGGTTTGTAGTTTGAGGCAATATATTGTACTTTGATAATGAGTTTTCACCTTCTGCGCTGCCTTGTATACTTAGAACCCCTTGTGACTCTGAAGATCTTTCTTCATTCCACAGCAGTGCTTTCAGGTTGTTACTTTGGTTAGCTTAACCTTCCTATTCCTTCCATTGTGACTGCTATGCAGTAACAGGACAATAAGGAGCACTTCTCTCCCCATGTAAACTATAGATTGAACAGTATATGCAAAATTGAGTTTGGAATTAGGTCTTAAAAACTTCAGTTTTGAAGGTCATTCTTGCTTCTTAGCTAAAGGAAATTTTGGGGGTATACTTTTGCCTCTGATTCAAGATAACTAACTGGTATTTAGCCGAATACTGTTTGTTTGTTTTCTTGTAAATTATCATCACTTTTTAGCATTCTTGAATGCAGAATATCCATTGGTACCTTAAGGAATTTCTTAAAAGTATGGAATGGGAGAGGTGTTGCAGGAGGAAAGATGTGGTGTGCTGTTTGGTTCATTTGGTTGGCACTTTCAACTCCAGAATTATTTGGAATTAGCTTGCATATTAATTGTAGTGATCAGAAGCAGAGACTCTGGGGAAATACTAAGCAGTAAGTATAAAAGTAGTGGTTTGCAATGCAGAGGATTTCATTGATAGAAAGCTGCCTGTAACCCTTAGCAGAAGGGTGGCTGCAAGCTCTTGAATTGCCATAGATCCACCAGTGCTAGTCTGTCAGAACCCTTATTCCACAAAATTTATATTGAGTATTAAAATGAAGATGTACTATAGCAGGTTTTCTTCATAGAGCAGGTTTTCACTTTTGTCCTATTCGTTTTCAATCACTTAGCAGTAGTTAATGATGTGTTGACATTTCAATTATAAGCTTTTCTCAGTGCATTTCTTGACCACTTTAACTTGCTTTGAGCTAACACTGAGGTTGAAATCTAGGTTTTAGAAAAGAGTGCAATTTTGTCTTGTTTAACTGTAGTTGCGATTTACCTTCCTTTTTTTTTTTAAAGCTTCATAAATGTCTCTTGTGTAAGGTGTTTAGTAGAATGTAGGGAGAGCAAAGATACTGCAACGCAGATGTCTACACAAAGAGGTGACTGGTTTTCATCTAAATAGGGATGGTTGTGTATTATTTTGGAAGCTTGCTCCCTTTTATCATAGGATTTAGTCTAGTGTCCATAGACAACACATGGTTAATCTTACATTGAGCTCAGCACTGATGTGCCTCCATTTTTTTTATTTCCCTCAGGATGGTAACACAGTTTTTAATGCTGGAATGAACTCAAAGAGCAAGGCTAGGTGTTTTATAAACCCCAAACTGTATACCCAAAACAGATTAAAGAAAGAAAAGGCAAAAGAGAAGATGCTGGGTCTGTGGATGTCCCTTCTTGCTTTCATATACTTGTCCTGCCTTCATAAATGTAGATCCTTAAGCTGTTGTAGTTTGAAGAATTGGGCTTTCAGGTGACACAACTTTGTTCTCACTTTGGTCCCTGGAAATCAGGTTAAGGCCAAGAAAGATGTTTTCCTTGTGGGCTGCAGCTTTTAGAGCTTAGATTTCACATCTGCTGGCTGGGGAGGAAACAAGGCTGTCACTGCCCTGTTCTGCTTCAGGTTACATTCCTGAAAGAGACTGGGAGAGGACATGCACCTGCTGCTCTGCTGCCTCACTTTGTGGCTTGATATCGTTATGCAGCCCGCATGGTGGAGATGGACTCACGCTCTGCTCCTGTGCTGGGTTCAGCAGCCAAACCCAGTGGGGTTTAGCCATGGGAGCACAGGAGGCAGCACTGCCTTGGGAACTGGCCCCTGTCCTAGTAGGCTCAGTGCTGTGTCCTCAGTTTTCATGGTGGGCTTTTAGTGGCTTGTGAGGAGATTCACGGGCACTTGGCTTTCTTTACAAGGAAAGAAATAATTGATACAGACTGTGGCAATATTTCCAGCTTATACAAAAGGCTTTTCTCAAGATCTACTTCACAAAGGAGCTTGCAGTCACCGTTTCCCCATTTAACAAATGTCTGCTTTGGGGCTGAGGCTGAGGCACTCACTGAGTGACTGTCTGTGCTGTACTCGATCCCGTGTGCTCATTTTGTGATCCTGGAGAAATGTAACCCTTGTAGGATCATTCATCTTCAGGTGAATTTGTTGCGAAGTGCTGGACAGCAGCACAGAAACTCTAAAGCTAGTAATGGAACCGAAGTTGTCCTTTGCAAAATATTTTCCGAGCCTTGGATTTTTTTTTGTTTAAATACGTGATGCTGTGTAAGGGTTTTTTTTTGTTTTTTTTTGTTTTTTTTTTTCCATTGAAAGCTTCTGCTTAAAATTAAGTTATTAATGTCATTATTTTGAGGCCTTAGAAACTTTATTTTCAAAAGCATCAGGCACTCGTTAGCATTTGCTGAAGTCGGTGGATGGTCAGCAGTTCTGAACACAAACCAGACTGTTTGCTTTCATACCTCAAAATTAAATACTTCCCTTCAAAAAATGTTTGGCCTGGAGGTACATATTCTGAAGGAGGATCTCGCAGTAACGCAAGCTTCTTCCTAGGATGGAAGCTGTGCCAGGGAATCCATGTCAGCCTGAAAGTCCATTTTGCTGCCAAAGTTGCGTGGCAACTGAGCACCAGACCCCCCATGTCTAAAGCATCCCTTGCATCAGCAGTTTCATCTGTCCCTCCACATGTGTGACTGGTATCGCTTGGACAAAGTGAGCCCACCTGAGGAGCCAGCATCATCTATATTGAACTGCAAAGTCACAGTTGCTGCCTGCCAAGTGAAATGGCTGCCTCCTGTGTGGTTCATAAGGGTCATCTTGCTGCAGCACTAATTCCCCAAATCATGCGTTAGATGTCTTGCACGTGGTTGGACAGTCTGTCATCCCATTCCAGCAGTGATGGAGGTCACAGCTCTGCCTTGGAAAGCTGTCTGAGAAGGAAGCTTTTTTAATTACTGCAGAGCAAGAGGAGAAGCAGCTCGCTATGAGCATGGGGAATGTGCTAATTTGGTATTCGGTAGAAGCAGCTTGTGGGTTGCAGCTTCCCAGCTCCAAGCTGCTTTGCAGACAGTCTGCTGCCCAGGCAGCAGCACAGCCTGCACCATGGGCTTCATTGCTTCATTGCTGTGTCGTTCAAGAAATGCCAGCAGTGCTGGCATCTTGGGATGGGGCTGTGCTACTACAAATCCAAGACCATTGTTTGTGTTAATTACTGGGGATGCTCAGATAAAAGGCTTTCTCCTCTTTCTATGGATGAAGCCAGCCAGCATTATCCATTTATTTTTAAAGACATTTTTTAGAAGAGCTTTTACATTATTTTGCTTTGCTCTCACAGTTCAAGCATGATTTAATATGTCAAAACTGGTTTGCTTAGCTGGCCTTGATTGTCTTGCATACTTCCACTAAAGCAAGGCAGTCATCTTTCCAGGCATGCTGCTGCCCAGACAAATGAAGTGTCACAGCATTTAGGACTTGCTCTTGTGTTGTGACAGCAGTTGCTTCCTCTAACATAGCAGGCAATAGGGAATTTAGCCGACAGTAATGCCTGTATATGCTTCTTGGGTCAGAGCAGCACGGGCCCACACACACAGATGCAGAGACAAGCTTATGCTTGAGAGATTTAATCGATCGTTCATGTGAAAATGAATTTTGGTCCAGATTGAGATTCTAGCTAGAACATGAGGAAGAAAGAAAAACTGTCCAGTTGATGCCCATGCTTGTGGAGCCTCAGAAATAGCACAGGGCTCTTCAGAGTAGTACCACTGGACGGATTCATGTGGGTGCAGTTTGCCTGCCAGAAGTGAATTGCCATGTGGTGGTGTACTTTCTGTGGTGACTGGGAATTTTACCATTGATTTTGTTGGGAAGGAGATGATAATCCCTTACAGTACATTCTTAACTATGAAAATGATTTCCTGGCTTAGATCTTGAGTTCTGCATTGACTGCTAGAAAAGCACAGCCTAAGAAATAGCAATTAAGCTTGTAGTAATAGACATAGCTGAGATCAAATAACAATGAGATCCTGAACTCTTCTGAACCTCCTGAGTATTAGAGAGATGCTGTCTCTTCCTGATTGTCTTCTTATCTCACACAGAGGGACACAGGCGTAAGTTCATCTGTAAGTTTCTCTCCAGTGCACCCTAGGTAAGAAGTTTTGAGTCATTCCTCACTCTATTGTGCCTTAAGATAACACATCAACCTTTCAGGCCTGTTTGCAGGACTTGGTGCATGGTAGAAAGCCTTCCCTAAGCTGCTGTTGCAATGCTGTGAGCTTACCTGACTTCTGCTCTACGCATGGCATCCTCAATACTGCCACCTTTGGGCTCCTGCCTCCTGGATGCATTGATGGTAAGTCCTCAACACTCAGGTCAGGCATCTCCTGGTGCTTTTTTACTGGTGTGTTCTGGGTCAGGAGGTTCACTTTCTGATGAATGGGATGGCTGCCAGATGGAAATCTGGTGCTTCAGGACAGGCAAAATGATTGTATGTTACAGTTATCGACTGAACTCTGAGGATGGCTAATGGCATTGACAAGAGCTGTGTCATCCTGGTGATGAGGGCAGCCAGTCATGCACTGACTCTGAAATGCAGTGTGTTAAATGCACTGTTGGAAGGGGGCCAGTGGCCCCTGCCTGGCCCTTGTCCTTGAACAACGTTGTAGGGTGCTGTTTGCTTTGGTAACCTCCTGGTGATTTGAGAAGTGCTTGGAGAAAGCTGAAAAGTCTGTTTTGCTGATCTCTTGCCAAGAAAAAAAGATGGATCTAGATCTGATCTTGGTGCATGTAGCAGTGGGCCAGTGCCACCTGAAAATCTGATCCTCTGGCTGAAAACTTGAGGTTGAATGTGTGCTGTTAGGCAAGGTGTTTACCAGGATTTCCATGCGTGATGCCTTCCATGCATGTCTTCGCTGAAAACTTGGCTTGGGTGGGCAAGTCCTTTGCTGTGCAAGCCCTTGGCTGCATTGTGCATGGTAGGGAGCATGCTGGTTCTTACAGCCACCGTGTCCTTAGTGTTTCACATAGCTCTGGGCTAACAGAGGAACATCACAGAGAACACAAGGTCAGACAAAACTAGACTTGGTGTTTTCAGATGGAGACATTTGCTTTGAGGTCAGAAGTAAAAATGCCTCAGCTTGAAGCTAGTGTTCATTTTCAGTGAGCTGCTGGAAGCTTTTTTCCGCTCTGATCGGGAAAAGCCAAGGCCGTGCCATAGCAGTGCTGCAGGTATGGTGAGTCCTTTGTATTTCGTATGATGTACACTCATGCAAGCAACATGAGCTACAAGTACACAGAGAAACAAAAACAATCTCTGTTTATTTATTGAGCAAAGGCTTTTGGTTCAACAAATTCATATTTTACATGTTCCAAAGGCTGATTTCCAGATGCCACTGGGAAAAGTGTCGGGCCACATTCAAATTAGCCTTATTGTTCCGTAATATCTTACTGGAGTACAAGGTTAATTAGTACTATAGGCAATATGCATTATTCATCACAGCAATCAGGCTTTTCTTCTGTTGGGCTGTAGCGTGCAGCAAATTGTTTCCCTTCCAATAACAAATCCATGATATATTATTTTCGTATTTAATACTGCCAAATGATTTTTGTGATATATAAATTATGTGGGCACTCCAATGCTGATGGAAAACATTTCAGATGTCAAAAAAGACTATAATTTTTTATGTTTACTCTGGGCTTGCTTAGCTGGTTTGGGCAACCTCCAGGACAATAGGAAACAGAAGATGATTTTGTTAATGCCTATTATCAGTCTGGCCTGAACTGGAGATAGTGATGTCAGTAGCTCTGTGTTGGTTTAAATCAGTAGTGTGTTTTTGCTGCTAACGATCAACCATATCTCACTGTAGGTTTGAACTGCTGAAATTATGTTGCTCCTGCACATGGCTGCCTGTAGTAGCCCTAGCACAGACTTCTGCTGTGTCTCCCTTCCCTCCCAAAGGTTATACCTGGGAAAAGTGCAGGAAGGAGGATCCTCCAAGCACAGGGACTGAGTATGAGGTGTCTTTGGCTACCAGCCTGTGACAGGGGTTCTGCCAGCTCCAGCATCCCATGTAGGCTGCAGCTACCAGCAGAGGAAATGCTGGCCAACTTGCTTGTAGGAAAGCTGTGGCTTTCCCCTGCACATCCTGCTTGTTGCTTAGTGGATTTGTCTGCCTGCCCGTCTCAGTTCAGGGACCAAAAAAAAGTCACCATTACTTCATCCACAGCCAGTAACAAGTCCATCTGAGACAAGGCATACAGTAGGAGGAGTCAGTGTGATTCTTCCTTTCCCTAAAGGTAAGATGCTTTCACCTGTGCAGTCCTGCTGCCTTCACTTGTAGTGTGAAAGCTGAATCACTCCTACAGCCTGAGACTGTGGTGGTGCAGCTGCCAGGTGCCTACACTTCCTGGGTCAGCACCTGGAAAATGTGGTGAGCTATAGTGGTCCCTCTCTGCTGTAGTGTTTACTCAAAGAATACTGTTATTCTTTAAGTATCTTTAGGAGGCCTTTCACTGCTGCTTTCTAATTGTTTTTGATGTTTCTCATGCTGCCTTCTGAATGAGTTTTGCAACTGCAGCCTTCCCAGTCACTGTATATACTTGCATTAAGTGTGTAGATGGGTATTAGGATGCTGGCTAGTTGGTATTACTGTTGACATAGATGATGTTGGACCCCAGTTAAGATCAGTTTGTGCTGCATAATGAAGCTGCCTCTGGAAGCAAGGAGTTTACATTTTCAAGAAGCAGACTGAGGGAAGTGGAGGTACAGAAGGCTGGGTGACTTGTGGGGGGTGCACAAGCCCTCCTGACTGCATAGTCAATAGGCTTTTCCAGCTTATACCACTCTCGTTTCAAGATGTCTCTCAGTTCTTCCCATCTCTTGCTTTTGAGAAGGATGTAAGCAGGCATGCTCTTGCTTTCCTATGTAATATAGTGCAGCCTCCTTGTACAGGCCAGCGTGCCTTGCAGAGCAATGCAGTGCTATCTGGGCCCCCAGGAGGAACTTGCACTGATGTCACTGGAGGATACAAATGGCAGATTTTGACCTTAAGTAGCACATGGCAACGAATCCACCTCATTATGCCAGCCTTGATGACGCGCTGGTGATGAATGCTCAAGATTCCTTTGTATTAGAAATGCAAGTAAATATTTTCCAGCAAATCTGACTCATTTCCTTTCTACCCTTCTTGTTTTGCATGTGCTTTATTTTCTCTTCCTGAGTTTTCCTGGAAAAGGAATAGAGCAGTCAGCTTCAGTGGCTGCATTCCTACTTGCCTCCTCTTGGCTAAGGAAGAGGAATTTCAGGGGTGTGATTTTTGCAGTTGGGTGCAGAATATGCATTACAAAAGTGAGTAGCCTGATGTATTTGAGGGTTTTCTGGTGCAGTTGGGGAACTGATTCTCAGCAACAGTCTATGGGTGGATAAACTGCCATATTGCACTTCTATATGAAACAGTGAGCCAATATCTCTGGGCTTTGATTTAGGTGCTGCCATGGTAGAAACAATCACAGCAATGAAGAGGTGATGATCAGTAATAGTCTTTCCCCAATTATTATGCAGCACTTAAAACAATTACTGAGATGCCTTTTAGCTGATCACTGCCTCCAGGATTGCACAAAACTGCATTTGTGAATTAATTTGAATTGCTTCAGGTTAAAATATAAGGACGAGAACGGAGTGTTTGCTTAAAAGTTGATTATAGGCAGCAGAATAATAAGTAAATTATGCCTAAATTATAATTATGTAAATCACCAAAAGTAGAATGGCTTTGTCAGCTTAGTCCTTAAGAGTTTCATCAATAACTTATGAGCTTCAGTAAATGCACAGTGCTTTATGCTACTTTGTTGCACGGTATTATGACATAAAGGGGAAAAAAAAATTAATTCTTCTTAAGTATTCTTGGGGACAAAATAAAAAAAACTCATAGCAATCAGTGGCATGTAAATTTAGTGTTGTAGATCAGCATGGTTGAAAGCATTAATGAGAGAATCTTCTGCAGATGCTGTGTCCATACATCTCTGAAATAGCTCCTGGGGGCAAAACTAGACTGTGTGGCTAATAAATAATAGAATAGCTTCACTCCCTCTCCTCTTCCTTTTCTTAGTTTTATGTGACATATGAAGCACTACTTGGAAAAAGTAGTGTGTTTTTGTCTATGCCAGAATATAACAACCACCATTGTTATTTTAAAGGGAAGTTGTATTTCTGCCATCATGTTTTGATTTTGAAGTAGTCAGCCTGTGGATCTGTGGAGTCTAAAGGAGAAAAGCCACTATCGGGTCTGGTGAGGCTTCCTTGTTCCTTTTCTGGGAAGAGTTTCTCTGTGCCTTTGTGTGCCTGAAGCTGAAACAGCAAAAGGAGGTGCTTGTGGTACCCGGCTGAGTAGAGAGCGGGCCCTGATGCTCTGCTCCTGCACTCAGCACTCTGCATGAGCCTGGCTGGCATCAGGAATGAAGAAAGAGCAATGAAATCGGGGGGGGGGGGGGGGGAAACAAACCATGTGGATATAACCAGCAACTTGGGAAACTGTCAGACATGGCCTACAAGCACAAGCATTGCCTGTATTTGATGGCAGTGCTCAAGCAGTGGGAAGTATTCACCATTGCCTGGGGCAAAGGAAAGCATGCTGAGGGTGTGTGCTCTTGACTGACTGGCAGGTCTATCTCAAGGAGAGGCTGCTCAGCATAGAGACAAGATTGAGCACAGCAAAGGGAGCGAAATGCTTGGGGACTCTGTGTTTGGCTTTCTTGATACTTCTATTCTATGAAAGTTTTATGTACGCTTACTTAAGAAGGATATGGTGCTAGCTCTGCGTGGGGCTGACCTGTGGTTTCCTGGAGATTGATCCCTTAAACTGGTTTATTTATTTATTTATTTTTTTCAGTGCTAAATTTTATACTTTGCGTTGACTTTTTTTATCAGTGCTAGGAGATCAAAATCACCTAGATAGTTATAAAAAATCACCATTTTTCTACTTATTCCAGATCTTGATTTCTTAAAGGAGAAGAAGAATCAGCTTTTATTTAAATAGCTTGTTTAGGTATATTAAATATGCAATTTTCTGGGCTTTAACACAGCAACAACGAAACATTAGAAACACTAGCAGGTGCCTGATGTGGCCTTTCCAAAGCCATGAAGGTTCTGCAGTGATAACAAAAAGCTGAGCACTCAGCCTCAGCTACTTTGGCATACTTTGGACTGGAATTCTCAGGATTTTTTTCATATCATGACTTGTGTAAAATATTCAATCTCCTTACCCTCATTTTAGTGATAAGGAAGCAGTGAAGAAAGGAGTTGCCAAGATCACATACCATCCAGTGGAAACAGACTTCTCAGCCTTGGATGCAAGCTTGCTAGGCTGCATGTCTATGGAGGTACAGTGACTGTTACTGTTCTGTTAGTGTGCATAGATATGTATCTACTGTATTTTACAGAATCTCTGAATTTTGAAGGGCCTGGAAGGGACCTCAAGAGGTCATCAAGTGCCTGCTAAAGCAGGTACACTACAGTAGGTCATGCAGATAGGCATCCAGATGGGTCTTCAATGTCTCCACAGAAGGAGATTCAACAACCTCTCTGGGCAACCTGTTCCAGTGCTCTGTCACTCTTACCATTAAGTTCTTACACATGCTTGTATGGAACTTCTTGTGTTGAAGTTTTAGGCCATTATTCCTTGCCCTATTGCTATGCACGACAGAGAAGAGCCTGACCTTGTCTATTGCCTCCCACCTCCCTTTACATATTTATAAACATTAATCAGATTCTCCTCCCAGTCTTCCTCAGGCCCATAATAATTTTTGTGACTCAATGCTGGACTCCTTCCAGGAGATCCCTGTGTTTTTTGAACTGGGGAGCCCAGAATTGGAAACAGTAGTCTGAATTTGGCCTCACTGGGACAGAATAGAGGGGGAGAATCACCTTTCCTGACCTGCTGGCCACACACTTTTTAATGCATCCCAGGATACCAGGGGCCTTCTTGGCCACAAGGGCACACAGCTGGCTCATGGCCAACCTGTCCATCAGAATACCCAGGTCTTTCTCTGCAGAGCTCATCTCCAACAGGTCATCCCCAAATCCGTACTGATGCATGCCATAAATTTTAGCTGATCTTCAAGTGAGTACCCTGGCAGTGTATAGCGGAGGGTTTTGTGGTTGTTTTTTTTTTTGTTGTTGTTGTTTTGTTGTTGTTGGTTTTTTTTGCTATTTACCTGGGCCTTGATTTCCACTGTAGCTCAGTCCAAAATATTGTCAATGAGGTTGGGAAAGCTAGAGACAGGAGAAGAACTTGCATTTATTTTATGAGTATTTCATTTCTAATGTTTTAAGCTATGGAAAAATAGAAGTTGTTTAACATTTCATATAAGTTCCTCTAAAAGGACGCGGTATTACCAAACTATCTGTATCTTCAAGTTTAAGAAGAGGATGGATTAAGTATTTCACTCTATGCTGACTTATAAGAATGATTTGCAGCCTCTTCCCTTCTGCTGAAGCACCAGACTCTAGATATGCTGCAACATTTGCTTTAAAATAGCATTTCACTGAGAATGGTGTTTCCACATATTTAATTATCTCTTTAAAGAGAGTGAAAGCAGATCAGTGCCTTACAAAGCAATATACTTCTGTTTTACATCCCGTGGCAATGCAAGTAGAACTTTTCTTCTCACATGGAAATGAAAACAATGTCTTTGTTTCCGAGTGGCTTCACACAAAGCTGGCTATCTGCTGTTGAGATGAAATCCCTCAGACTTGCAGCTTTTGCAGTCGAAAGATTAGTGAGCCAAAATATACTGCAAGTGCAAAGTTACCAATAAATGATGATTAAATAGTGTTTAGAGGAAAGCCTGCTGTGAGCTTTCAGTACCTTCAGCTGAACCATTTTATAACGTAGTGTTACCAGGATATTTCATTGTACGCGGAAAGGCAGGGGAATAATAAAATGTATGTGCCAGAATTCCCATGCGCTGGTGAATTCCTTGAATTTATCAAGCTCGTTGGTGTGCCTCCAGATATTTTCCTCAAAATGATGACTAGTTCTTTAATTACACTTAGAGCCATGTTGTTGTTGTTTGAAACTACAGATTGAATTTAGCAACGTAAGTGTCATTAATCTGGTGAAATAAAAATGTCTACTTTTTTAATAAGGTCTCAATTTAATGTTTTTAAATACTCTGAAGAGATTTAATGCTAAAACAGCTGATATAAATCTGCTCTACTCCTCTGTAATTCTCTCTCAAGCATGTGCCTCTTTCCAAGGGAACTTGGCTCACACTAATTTCAAAGCTGTTTACTGCCTGCATGAACTTGATGGTCTATAACTTTTATTGTTAAAAGTTGTTAACATCAGAGGTGACCAGGAAGCTGAAGTGATGGAGTCTATATATAGTATTAATTGTCCTATATTTTTTTGTGAAGTATTGCAGAAAGGTTCTGGTCAGGAGTTAGGTTCCACATACCATACTGAAGTCAAGCCTGTTTGAAAGAGTTCACAGGCTTATATTGTAGTGCATCCTTAGCTTGACAGGTTAGTTGCTTGCTCTGGCCTCCGTTCTGCTTTAGGTGTTGTAAACTGAGACACATCAGTACCACTGCGTTGGTGTTGCTGGTTGCATCACAGTGGGAGCTGGAGCTCTGTCAAGCCATGTAGCTGCCTCAGCCTGGCACGTGAAGGTCTCATGCAGTGCTAAATGGAGTAGAAATATGCTAGTTTTCATGATTACACTTGCAATGCTTTATTCCTAAATAAGCTCTTTATTTTCCTTTGGCATTTTATTTTCCCCACTTTTAACAAAACAAATCATCAAATTGGTACATTTCACATGAGGAATGGAGTATACTATTTGGATTGTGTTTTTGTTTAGAGCCTAAAAAAACAGGCACAGGATTGGTATTCCTTCCCATGCAAATCTTTATGGCCTTCTCATTAAGATTATGTTCATTCAAGAAAACCTCTTACTTCTGAGGACCTCGTCATCATTTATGCCAGCATAAAGTGAGTCCAGATTAATTTCCTTCTGCACTGTTTCCTCATATGAGGCAAGGAATAGCTGAGAGAATCTTGCTCTGTAGGTTAAAATGGAACTGCCTGCATAGCACTAAGGGTATTTAGCTATCCTATTAGTAAATATTGCAGTTGAGAGGTGGTAGTATTCACAGGGGAGCTGAATCACTGCAGTCACGTCAGAGCAACAAAGAACGAAAACTGTACCAGCCTTAAAGATGAATTGGAGCTGCAGTGATTAAAAGGATATATGTTTCCCATGCTCCATGTAAGAGTCAGCACTGTTTTCCCTGGGGATTTTGTCAGTCTGTAAATAAAGATGCCTCTGCTTTCCTTGGGGAGCAGCTTAAGGTCTGAGAACATCATTTGCCATCAGATATTCCTCATTAGGCAGTGGCTGGCACAGTGCAAGGAGAGTTGGGTGCTGAGCTTTGGCTCTTTTTCTTCCCTGGCTGAATCAGCCTTTTTCCTTTTAGGGCTTGGTGTCCCACTGCTTATTTGGAAAGGGGGGTCAGCAGGTATCTCCTCATTTATGGGGAGGGGAAAAGAGGATTTCTTTGGGTTTTTCATTTTTGAATGTTGTATGAGGCTAAGAGAAAGTTGAGAACATACTCTGCTCCTCACTGGGGGGGGGGGAGGCAGGGAGGCTGTGTGTTTGCTAGCCCAGGGCTGGCAGGGCACAGGGGCTCCTGGGTACTGACATGTGGTTAATGAGCACTGCTTTTCTCCATCTACATGTGAGCTACTTAGCAAGCAAGCTGGGGAAGGCAAGGGGCACCTCCTGAGCCCAGTATCCGTCCTGCTCTTTAATTATTACTGTTTCCAAATCCCTCTTAGTATTCACAGCTCAATTTATGTGCTAATTGATCCTTTCAGTAATCAAAAGATAGAGACTACAAAGGTAGCACGGGGTGTTCTGCCGGCACTGCCACTACACAGCTCTGATAAATTATCTGTGGCAAATGTCTCACTGCCTCGTGGCACTTGGCTTCTATCAACTGGCATATCTTCTGCTCATAGCCTCTGTGATCGAAGCTGCTACAGGAAGGAAAAAGGGCAGGGGGAGAGCAGCTGCAGTGTGCTGTAGTTTCGTTGGAGTTGGGGATGCTGAGGCACATGGGCAGGTGGAGCTGGGGACTGCAGCACAGAGGATTTCTGCTGCTAGTGACTGTGATGGAGGGAGTGGAGGCTGTTCAGCTCTACTGTGGTGTTCACTGCTCCCTTTGGCTTCTCTGTCAGCCTTTTGCTGTTGTCCGCAGTGATATCCAAGGCAGAGCGAAATCTCACTTCCTCAGAGTGTTTGGCTCCTCTCTCTGCTATAGCATATGCCAAGACATTTAGCTGGAGCTGCTTGAAATGCAGTTATAATTATCGAGTACACATCTACTGTCATCCCCTCCCACTCACCCTCTGGTACCTTGTGCTGGGTGTTGCTTTCCCTGAAAACCACCCTGCTTGTTGCGGTGCTTCCTGCCCTCCTCTCTCTCCCCCATTGCTCCTCAGTGTGGGAGAGCTCACTCCCTCATCCTGCAGACCTGCTCGTGCTTTCCCAAGACTGGTTTCAAACTGGTTACTAAGAGAAATGGTTTCTAAACCACTTATTTATTAGTTGGGGCCATTTGCGCTCAGAGCCTGTAAGTGCTTTTCCATGGAGGTTGTCTATGTTATTTAACCTCCTTATCTGGAGTGGGGTATCTGTATCTTTGGAAAAGTCCTTGTAATTTTGGAGGAAACTATTTTTGTTGCGTTAGCTTCAGGTGAGATGACTGCGTTGCTTGTGAGGTGCTAAGAGAAACTTATTCCCTCCAGAGTGTTTTGCTGCCTGCTGATACACGGTCAGCGAGGCCGGCCTTTGTAGAGCATTGTAAAGCAGGCTTGCTGTGTGCATTCTTTTCTTTTTAATCGGTTCTTTCACAGCACTGGCAAGAGACGCTCACCATGGAAGAAATACGCAAATATTTTCACTTTGTACTGTAACAGAATTGGTAAGAGCCTTGAAGTAGAAACTGTTTTCTTAATTTCTTGTTAAGGTTGTGGAAAGTGTAGAGAAGATTATTTGATTTGCTAACAGGGCTTGGAAAGCTCACCTGGGAGATTATGCTATCCATAATGGTTGCATGTCTGTGCAGAAATAAGAGTCGAGCAAAAATAACCAGATGTGCCTAGTACACTGAAAACAGTCATGATACTGTTTTGCATAATACACAACTGAGGGATTTTGCTGGAGGTGAGATAAGAATTAAACATAGGAGAATCAAGATTGAGCCATGAGTGATGCAAACTGTGAGAATCAGCTAGGTGTGACACATAATTGTTTACAAATAGTTTATCTTCTTCAGAAGCTGCTGAATCGGAATTTTCTGGCCTTTTTCTGAAAGGAGTGATTTTCTTTTGCCTTCCTTTTCATGGGAAGTAATGAACTGAGCACAAGCTGATTTGTTTCAGGAAAGCTTCTACCCTGTTAACTAGGTACATAAAGAATTTATGCTGAAGATGTTATGAGCCAGAGTTGCTTATAGCTCACAGCTTTCCTGTTAACCCATCGTTGGACTCTATCATTTCTGATGGAATGGATGTTAGTGGGAGGGGAAGATGTTGGCACTCCTACAAGTGGTTAATGTGCTGAGTATAACAAAAATAGTTAATTATTTGGAAACAATTTGTTTAAAGCAGTTGGTGAATGTTCAGTGAGTTCTCCCTGCTCTCTCTGCTGAAGGTTGATGGTAGTCGTGGGTGGCTGGGTGAAGACTGGTGTATGGATTGAGCAGCCTGAAGGGGGACGTGTTCTAGCAACATCCAAGTTTTGGAGAAATGTAATTCTGAGTGTTCTGCTATCATACAAGTTCACTGGCATAGGCCATATTTTAGTACAGGCACGTTTTGGAGTAGAGTAAGCTTCAGACTATGATATTGCTTAGTTTATTGGAAAAGGGGAAAAAAAAAAAAAAAAAAAAAAAAGAAACTCGGATTTAGGAACTTGTGTGGTTTTCTCTCATCTAACCTTTTTGTTTGCTTCACAGAATGGTGCTTATGAAACTGGATGGTTTTAGGGGATTGGATATTCATTTCCAATTAATAGGTCCCAGTTTGTCGCAAGCCAAGAGTGACCAGATGTAATTACCATATGGTGACTATAAAAAAATAAAAAAATAAAAAAAATATATAGTTATTTGAGTGTGGGAAAAGAGGGAGAGGAGAGGAAATGGGTATTGGCAGTGTTTTTGCTTCTTGCAGTTGTCTGTATCACAGTATTACAAATGTACACATGCAGAAACTGTGTGGTTTGCTTAACAGTCATTAATTCTAAATCCTACTTACATGATGAATTCTTTGATTTGCCTCACAGATTTTTGTAAAAACTGCAAACGTAACTGAAAAAAGAATGGAGGTTGTGACTCTAATGGGTTATTTAATTAAAAATACTAAATATAATGAAAATAAGAGACCTGGCAAGAGTGGCGACAAAACATAAACATTTTGTAGCTGACAACCAGTAGCACAACTCTCCAATGGGGAGGTGTGCTTCAAGAATAACTGGGGTATTTTTTTCTGGCCTGAATTTGCTCATAGGTAAGACTAGATTAGCATAATAAAACCTACTTGGCTTTAACATTTCAGTGCTTCCAGCTAATGTCTTTTTTGTCAGAGGCAAACAACTGTACACATATGAAGATCAACCTTTCTATCTGTATCAGTAATAGTCTCTAAGAGGACTTGAAATAATAGGGGTGAATTTGAGAATATGTGCTGCTATTACCTGAGCTATACGAACTCTCCATCGAAAAGAATGTTAGTCCTCAGAGTTGCCATTCTGTCACTTGTAGTTAACAAAATATGCAAGTTACAGATGTAGTCAACGAAATACGTGAAGCGGGGGCTGTCAAGGTCATCAGGCGTACCCAGGCGTAATCTGTGTGGGCTCCTTGCGTGGTTAGCGAATACGTGAAAAGGGGGCTGTAATAGATATCAGTCTCTGCGGGGGCTCCTTGACTCATGAGAAACCATGATGAGACATGGCAAGACAAGACATGCCACACGTCTATTGGGCACAGATAGCCGTAGCAAGGGTGATTGGTAGCACTGTGATATAAGGGACAACTATAAGAAGAGTGTGTTGCTTGCAATAAGTGCCATTTTGCCGCTCACCACATTGGTGTCATAAAAGCGTGTGATTTGGCCGGGGCTGTCTGAGCACTTCACGACGGGACATTATTCAGAGGTTGCCGAAGCAAAGGCAGCAGTCACTTTTCTTTCCCAGCAAATTAAGATATTATCTGTGCTCTAGTAAATTATTTAAGATCAATACACTTGGCAAGTTCTTATCTTGTCTAGCATGTTTAAGATGAAATATTATACAGTGTGTTTCCAAACGAAGTGTTGCATGCATGATAAATAGTCATTATATTGCGCCTCACAGGTGACATCATACCTAGTAATACATTAGTGGGTAGTTGTAGCTGTGCAGCTCCTAGGAGTCAATTATTTTGTCAGCTAGTGCTGCCTCATGAAAGCAGCATTTTTTTCACTGGGGCCAGGCAACTAGCCATGAAAGATAAACTGAAGAGGATGTTTTAGTGTTAAATGTGGGATTGCAAGGACGATGGAGGCAAAGTCGCACGTAAGATGTAGAGAGATGAGTGATGCTTCTTTCTCTTGTCCAGCTTGCTGGCAGTAGCAGATGGCCAAAGTGCAGAAGCAAGTGTTCAGCTTTAAACACAAGGGGGAGAGAAACAGAAGTGTTCTGAACAGGGGCTCGTGCCTCCTTCCAGATGAGTACAAGCTTAATGCATTGTTGAGGAGGAGGTGGTGTGTTGACTTGCCTTGAAGGAAGATTTTAGCTATTATGATTTGTATTTATTAGCTACCCAGTTGCTGTGTCTACAGGAGATGCAAACTTGGTCCAGGATAGAAGCTTCTTAAAAAAAATTGAAGACTACCTTCTGGTTGTATTATTAAATATACTGAGTTATATTTTATGTATTTTGAAGATACTGTTGATGTTAATCTGTGAACAGTCAATGTACCTATTTAAATTATAATGTGGCATACATCATTTATACCTTAGCTGATTTAGCCTTGTTTTAAGTGTTTTTCCATTTCCTAAAAATGATAGTGCTGTGAACATCTCATTAATTTGGGGAAACAGTGGACATGTGCACATGATAATAATATTGTACGGCCTTTCTTAGCAACAGTAGCAGGAAGCCTTGAGGTAGCCAAACTTGCTCTTTGCAGCTCTGCCACCTTTTAGCTATAATGTTTTCTAAAAGTTTAAGCACTTTTCCTCTCTTTTTAAACAAAAAGTTCAGCTCTAAGTTATTGTACTGAGACATTTTATTGGGATTAAGACAGTCTCTGCTCCCCCCTTGTCAAAGGAAACGGCAAACCATAGCTCACTTAGCATAAACTTCAAATTGCAGATTGTGCAGGGTGTCTGCAGCACGGTCTCTTCCCACACCATTAGCAATGCCACTTCTACTGCTGATGAACTGCAGGTACCACATTAGCTTGAAATCTGTCCTTCACCACAGTGTTTCTTTTCATGAAAGTTGTTTATAAATTTTGCTCAAAAAATTGCATGTAAGGTAGTCTGTCTTTCATTTATCCTGATCACAAGTGTAAGGCAGTTGTATCTACTCTATTTGTCAAGAACTATGATCTTATGTTTAAATAGGCCTACAGCTTGCTTAAAGTCCAGAAGATGCAGATGCCCAATGGATTTAGTATTAAGTTGGTACAGATGAAAATGGGAGGAATAGGATTTGAATATTCTTTAGTACTGGTGAATCCTCATTTGCTGCCATAACACTTCACACAAGTCCAAAAGCTTTTGAGGTAGACAAAGTTACTCCAGAGTAGATTATGGATGAAAAAATGTCCGTGTAAAGAACACTTTAAAAGAGAGCTCCCTGTGACAAAGAAACACTTGTCCTGATTAAAGCAAGAATGCTTGTTGGAAATGTTTATGACTTCAGTAACCTTTTTCTCTGGACTCTGTGTACTGCATAGCATGTGTGTTTCAGATGACTAAATTCTTGATGTCATTCTCTAAGGTGGATGTTGGGCCTCCTTTGGAGGCTATCCACATCAGGCCGATCATTTTAAGACTTGTTGCAATGCATCCTGGTGAGGTGCCATGCAGTTAGGTTATGTTTCTAATAGAAATCCAGCAGGTTTTGTTTAAGTATCCCAGTGGAATGAAGGAGGTGAAATGAGAAGCATGCAGGGTTTGCTGATGTGCAGAAGCAGCCTGAGGCCTAGCATGTTGGTTCTTGGCATCAGTCAGTCTGCGATAGCCTTGCAGATGGCAGTGGGGAAGCCCTGCTCATGGCATGGGCCATGTGGGGGCTGCAGAACTTGAAGGACTGGGCATGGTCAACCAGCAGATGCTTCTGACTGCTTCTGTGCCATGGGCTTTCCTTCCTGTTCCTTCACTGCTGTGAATTAATTTGGAGCAGCGCTGTACTGTCTGTCATGATTTTGCTCAAAAGGAGGAGCTGGTAATTGCATTAAATCGATCTTGCAAACAGCAGGGAACTATGGCCATTGTTTTCTACTTTCCCACCCTCGTAGTCTTAATCTTCTCCTCAATGTGGGGACTTTCTAAAAATTAGGCCTTCTTTCAGGTACTTGTATTGACTTCTAAAATATGTAGTTACAAGCTCTTGCAAATCTATCTTTTCTACCAATTATCCCATAAAGTGTTTTTTCATAGATTATCTTCTGTCTAGAAAATTACCTGTGCAGATTCAACAGCGGGAATCATTCCCTCTCCCTGCACCCAGAAGAGCAGGAAGGGGAACGTGTTTCCCCATCAGAAGCCGGGTTTTAGAAACTGTCAGTAGCCTTTAATGCTTATGGAGAGCTTTTTTTGGCATGTATTTCTCATCCCTTTGAACACCAGCCAATGAAACATCTTGACCCCAGTGATGCTGGGGTCATTGCAGAGCCTTGTCTCACCTGCCATGTTGAGTAAAAGCAAGGGTGCTTTTCCCCCTTCAGAAAAGGGAACTTAACCTACCTTGTTCCCTGCTAAGTGATTAGAGCAAGATTTGGCTAATATAGAAAGAAGAGCTTTTCCCTTCTTCTCCCATGCTCCCTTGCACTGTGTTTCTGTGTGCTGAAATACAGCCAGTATTCAAAGAAAAACAAAGTAGTACTGCTTCCAGAAAGTAAAAATTCTGTTTTCTCACCATCATGACAAGGAACTGGAGAAATAGTTCAAGTATTCAGGAGAAACTTATATGCAAAATGAGAAAAAACTATGAAAAAATAGGTCCTCTGAGTCACCTAACTATATGCTTGGGCTCCTGCACAATTATGCTGGCAGTCAGGCTTTGAATCCGAGTAGGTAGAAGTTGCCAGAGCACTGAGGGCTTTTTCTAATTAGGTGGCTTCTGTAGGTGTCCAAGTAAGAGTTAAGAATAGTAGTTTTAAGTGAGCCTTTTTAAAAAGGCAGTTTTGGAAGCAGGATTTCATTCTCCCTCTGAGAGTTCAGATGTTTGAGACTCGATGTGTTACTGCAAGTGCGTTTTTAAGAAGAAGTACAGCCTGATTTCTGAAAGCTAAATAGGAAGTTCAGGGAATTTATCGAAATCTGGGGAAGGCACTGCAGCATGCTGTGAGCATCTCCATCCCTCCATAAATAAAGAGTGGAGCCTAGGATATTTAAAGCACTGCTTCTGACTTTGTACAAGTCTCTCCTTCTGGCTGTTTTCCACTTTTTTTTCAGATCAGCCTGGTTATACTGTCTTTTGGGGCAACGTACATCGAATGGCACAGATTTTCTAACCTTATATGGGGTGCAATTGATGCTACTTGATCACACCTAACTTGCATGCTTGGCACTCGATTTTTGTGTACCCATCTGTTTGCCCTCGATAATGCTAGCTATCATCTGAGAGTCCAAGAGCACTTCTGCCTTATCTTAGCCATTTACATTCACTAAGGTTTTAATGCTAAGAAATGGTAAGCAGTAGGAAAATGAGATATTTGTTATTAGCAGTGGGTCAGCTCTATGGGTTCATCAACCAAGGCTGGAATTTGCTGAAACTCTTAGGTCCAGGCAGATCTGCTTTTGCTGTCATGCGTGTGTTTGCCACGCAGCAGCACGCAAGCACCAGGGTGCGGCATCGGCAGCCGGATGGCTAATATTTATTGAAAATGAACAGCCTGTGAAATCGCTGCGAAAACACCGCGTTGTGGAAAGGCTGCGGAGAGACCTGGGGGCAGCTGTTGGGATGAGACATCACAGACGCTTCTTTGGAAATGAGCGATGTGCTGCTAAAGAGCAGTCAGCTCGTTTGTGGAGTGTGCCCTCGGCGCTACCCAAACAGAAGAATCCACTGTGCTTGTTGCTTATGTTGCAGCAGGGATTGAGCTGACAAGTTAAGTGCTTCCCTTGGAGTTTTTACAATAGGACTTTCAAATGCTTCCCAACAATGCTGAATTGGTGAGTTGATAGCTTACTGCATTACAGAAAGCCACGATTCTGTGCATTAATTCACTGCCTGTCTGGTCTCGGTTCTGAATATTGCTACTGGTTTCAGAATAATGCAGTCCAGAAATTAACACTGGTTCAATAATGTAAAAGTTAAAGATGGATACAGTCACAAAAGTATTACTTTACAGTGGGTAATTCTAATAGGACTTGAGCTGGGAATCTAAGGCTTTTTGTAGTAAAAAGCAGTTATCCCTTTGAGAGATGCTCAGGTCTGAGATGGCTGACAAGTCCAGCCATCACTGAAGAGTAGAGCACCTTAGAAACATTTTCTGAAAGGCACCCACATTCCATTGGGCTCCCTGCAGGCCAGCATCTGAAAAGCAGTTCAGGTGGTCTTCTGGAGCTGAAATCCCAGATGCCTTCCCCACCGACTCTGTGCAGCAGTGTCACACCCAAGTTGGTGCCTCCAACTCAGACAGAAAAAATCCAGTGCCCCTAGAGTTATTCCTGCTTGGAGAAATGTATGTTACATACCTGGATGCTGCTTTGGGGTACAGTTGAGAGAATTTGCCTTCTCTAATTGTATTTCACCTTAATATCCTGGGGTTTCTTACCTCTTTAAGCTGGATTGGTAGTGTTAGGTTTGTTCCTTAGATCTTCTTTTTCCTGTGCTGTTGCTGCATTTGAGCTAAATGGCAAGTCACCCAAATCATGGGTGTGTGGGAAAGGTCAGAACTGTGGATAGTTTCAGTATCTTTTAAAGCAAGTCTGCTTTACCAATCTGAGCTTTTTTCCTTTGTAATTTTGACATGAGAGAGATTTTTGGGGGGGAGAAATTTGTTCGGCTTTTTTACCCTCCGGCAACTCTACAGGAGGTGTTGAGTGTGTTTCCTTTGATTTTTTTTGCCCGTCCTTGTGAAAAGGCTGCATCAATAAGACAGATTCCAGGTAACTAATACCTTTTGGATATTTGCAGCTCAGTAGCATTAGGATGGAAGAACGGTTTTGTTTTGTTTTCTCCAAGGCAGTTTTTACCTTTTTCAAAACTCTCCCTGTTTCTCATTTATTTAGGTCACCTGTCTGGGGGGGTTTGAGGCTCCATGCTATCTTAATTTCAGCTTTATTTTCTACTTAAATATCATGCTGGCATCACACAGGACATTCTCAGTTCTGAACCTGAGACGCTTTGCTCGCTGTTGAGTGGTAATGCCCTATCAACTCCAAATGGCAATTAATGCTGTTTCCCCAAAATGACTTGTGTAAAAATGAAGTGTAATTGGAAAGTAGTTGCCCATTACAGTGATTTATCTTGTTGCCGACTGATTTGTTATTTAACTCTAAAACATTTTATTGATGTCTTTGGAAAGTAACTGCGTGACCTAAGTAAAAATGTTAAACTTATTAATCATGGTAAGTTTTCTCTGCTGGGTTTATCATATATATGAATTATGTAGCTTGTAAAACAGTTGTTTATTATTCTAAGAAAATACAGTGCTGTGCAGGCAGCACATAATTTTCTTCCTAATTTTATTAATGTTAAGTTTAAATTCTTCAATAGATAAAAAGGTTAAATGTAACTTGGTTCATTTTTTAGAGTCTCTTTGAAGATAAAGATGCTGTGTCCGCAGTGAATACGTTTGTTGTTATTAATTTGCAAAATGTTCTTATTAAGTTGCTTCTGAGAAGAGACTCACCTCTTTCCCCTGAGACCCCCCCACTCCCTGGGTGATGGATTGCGATAATTTAGGCCTTTCTAAGCCTTATAGATTCCAAAATTTTTACAAATGTGTAATCTTTAATATTAGAAAATAGCCCTTATTATCTATTGGATTCCTTTATGTTTCTGCTGAAAAGCTGTATGACTAATAACACTACCATCCTTGTTTTCTGTAAGAGTAATGGCTGTGAAGGTGGGTTTTGAAAGCACAACTGCCAGCCGCGGCAGAGCTGTGGAATTTCTCATGGGAGCAGGAAGAGTTGAATATGATCTGCAACACTGCTGTAGAAAACAATTTAAAATAACAACAACAACAAAACAAAAACAAAAACAGAGGGCAGCACTGGTTGTGATGAATTGCTGACTTGAGGTTCCAGAGATGAAGCAAACGACACTGCAGATCTCAGGAGAAACAGTGGCCTTGCTGTAGAAGTAGAGTTGAAGGACACAGCCTTCCCTGTCTCTGCTTGCCAGGGTGGTGTGCTATGTGCAAAGAAGAATATAACTAAATCAATTTTCCTTTCAGTTGGAGAAGTTTCTCGTACTAACAGGGAAAGATGAGCTCAAATTCATTTAGTACATAGCGATGCTTAGTTTGATTCAGTCCTTCGAGATTTGTCATCCTTGTGAGGATGTGGTAGGAATAGATGGGAGTTGTCTGTGTTGCAAGTGCATAGCCTGCTTCAAGTGCGTCGTGTGCTGCCCTGTGAGGGAGATGAACCTCCATATGGTAGGATATATGGTATCCTACCATACTAGCAGGACATTTCTTTGATTTCCAGGTCAGAGAGTTACATTTGAAAACTTTCCTGATTGGTTTTCAGGATCCTTTGGGGTAAGATTGCTCCAGTTTGTGGGTTGTTGCAGTTTTTGTTTCACACTGCCATAGGACAGCGGTAGTTTTGTCAGTACCAGAGCCTCTTCTGCTTTCCATCTTTGTATCTATTACTCACCTGGTGCTATTACTCACCTTTTGTACTCCATCACTGGAGGATCTGAGCGGCTTATTTACAGGACCAGCTGCATCTTTCCTTTTCCTGCCAATCCCTGTGTCATTGCAAGTGATAAGGTGATGCTCTGATTTGGGATTTGAAGACATGTGTGTTAATATCCTGTTGAATAAAAAATGCAGCTCTATAGGCCTTTTTCTAATTTCCTTCTATCTGTTATGTCCAAGATATTCATTATATGATCTCATTTTATTTTATTACCTTACTCTTTTTAATTTTTATTTTATTCATAACAAAAAACAGGATAAGCAGAAAAGATGAGGATCAAATACAAGACTAGCAACAGATAAAGAACTTGTAACATGAAAAAGGAAATTTCAGACATTAATATTCAATAACAGTGATAGCGGGAGGGGGAGGTTTTCTGTAGGGGGGCAAGGATGGGAAGGAAAAGATGTGGGAAGAGCACTGGATTTAGAGGGACTATTATGCCTGAGTAGTCTGTATCATGTGGTTTTTCTCAAAGCAGCAACACAGCTGAAAGTGAGGAACTTGACCAACATTTATCTTCACAATGAAAGTCGTTTATCCTATTTCTTAAGTGGGATAACAGATGAATGAGCCTTTTGCTTTTTAAGAAACATGCTTGAGGAATGTGGCCTCTTGGCCTCCTGTCCTGCTGCAGCTCACAGGGAGCAGGGTTATCTCCAGACAAGGTTCACAGAGGTTTGTCTCATCCCTCACCCATAAATACCATCCCAGATGGGTTGGGCTTTGTGCGGTTTGTGTGTGAGACTCAGCTCTTGCATGGTCCAAACAGCTGCCAATTTGTGATATAGCTGTATAAGCTACTGCATCCCAGTTTGAATGCCAACACTAGGGAAGGTTTTGGTGCCTCTGAGCAGGGCATGGCTGCTTTTATGTCCACGAATGCAGGACAAAGAAAGGCAAAACCATGGGTTTTACAGGTGAATACCCAGCATGTTGCAATTTATGAGTTGAATGTTGATGATGTGAAGTAAGAGGCACTGTGGCTGCTGTGGTTTCTGGCCTTTGACATTGGCCAGACCATGGCTGAAGCAGCCTCCCTGTGTTTGTCTGTCTGTTATGTATCTGAGAGTTTTCCTGCTCAGGGGCTCGTGGGGACTGCTGCTGAGTGCAGTCCCATTGCCAGCAGTGCATGACCCTGTCCTGGCCAGGCAACCTGCACAGAACAGAAGGCTGACTGACATTCAGACGGCTGTTCGTCACAGACTGTCTCTCCATGTTACTTGACATGCTGTAATCCACTTTTGTACTTTCCTAGTTCATTTCATTAGCTTGGCACTCCCTGTCTAAATATAAAAATGCACGCTGAAAAATCGATTACTGTCACTTGTCTGTGTGCTTCATTTACCCTGCCTCATAAATGCCTGGGGATAATTGGCAACAATGGAAAAGTTAGCAGCCTGCCTGTATCAGCAAGGTTGTGAAAGCGCAAAACAGGCTCCTACCATCACATTGCAGGACAGCTTTAAGCAGAGGTAGGGTTCTGAGGATCATTTTTGCTGGGGAAAAGCCTCTTTTCCATTAACTGATCCCTGACCATTCCTTTTTCACAGCTCTGCAGACTGCTTTCTGTTCAGAGAGCTGGCAGGGAGCAAGCCTTCTTGGGTTTATAGTAGCGAAATAAGTTGAGGGGTGTTCATTTTGAATGTAGCTCCTCAGTTTGTGTCTGTGTTGAAACTTACAGTCCTGTGAAGAGCCATTGCATAAAGCTTTCCAAAGGGGAATAAGCCTTGGGCTATATTTGCTGTACTGCTGCCTTTTCTAGCCAGAGATACAGCTTCAAGTATAATGTCAGGCAGATTATAAACTCTCTAGGGTGCCTTGTATTGTAGTCTTCCTAATCTGTAATATTCTCAAGCTCTTCGTATTGATTGATTTCTCTTTTTTCATTCTTGATGTTTAAAGTGAGGAAAAATATAATTACTGAAATGCAAACCTTAGTGCTGGACATTTCAGCTGCTTTGATCTGTTTTGTATTCCTGGTTAATCAGCTGCGAGTCCCAGGGTGTCAGCGGGTGGTCCTGTATCGCCACTTGATATGGCTCCACAGGCTGAGCCATGACATCTTGCAATTTAAACTGTATTACTTAATGGGGCAGCTGAGGTTTTGCCCTGTCATCTTAAATAATGTTCCACGATATTATTTAATGTGGTGTTAACTTTCAACAAGGGCATAACTAAACATAAAAAATTAATTTTTTTTTTGGACATTTGTCTGTCGTTCATTACGGCTGGTGAGCAGTTTGGCGTCCTTTTCAAGTAACACTGCATCCAGCATGGATAACATGCTTGGAACATAATGAGCTGTTGAAAGATTACAGCAACGAAAGGTCAAATAATCACTTGAACATGGATAAAAATTATTCTTGAAAACCGCGTTTGGCTGCTTCATCATTGGACACAGCTAAAATGTTTTTAAACAGAACAAACAAAAACTCCCATCGTTCCGTTTTCCTGCGATAAATATCACAGGAATAGATAACAAAAGAGGAAAAGGAAAAACTTATGTTTTAGAATGTTTTAGAGAAATAAAAGGCTTTTACTTTCCAGGGAGACTTGCTGAATGTTTTGTTGAATGTGTTTTTCTCTCAGTACAAATTAATTACTAATTGCCTGTTATGTGGTGTGTTGAAATTAGTTCTTTCTTCCTCATCATATCTTGAGACATCTTTGCCTCCCACTCCTTAAGGAGGTCAGGGCTTTGGCCTCCACCAGAATCCCAAATGAGGTTTGTCAGTCAAGCGTAGCAAAATCTAATCTCATCCAGAGAAAAAGAAGAAAACAGACCAGAAAATGATCTGATTTTCCGATTTCATGGCCAAGGTTACCCTGGGAAGTGCTGAAAGTGGCATTTAAAGCCCGTAACTAAGGTGGCATGCCAAACTAAGCACTAATAACAGAGCAACCGTGCGGAAAGATATCGCTTTAACAATTTTACAGTTGCTAAGTGTGAAAATTGTAGTGTGGGCAAGCTCCTGGAATCTGTGGCAATTGGTTCAAAGAGCTGGAATTGTTCAGTGTAAAAATGTTCTCGGCCCCTGTAACTCTTAAGCGCCGATGAGGTCGGCTCCTGCTTTTGCTGTTCAAACATAAGGCTGAACAGCTTCATTACAGACACGTGTGTTTTTTTCTCTGAAAATAATAATAATAAAAAAAAAAGCAACAGCATTGCATAGAATAGCCGTTGGTGGCTTGATAGGATGATGTTATCAGTGTCAGCCTGTGCCATACAAGCCTGAAAGAGGGAAAGAAATAAGTAGCTATATTTAAAAGTTGATGTATTTTTTGGAGCCCTGTCCTGTTTCTTGCCTCTCAGACCTACGTGTGCTCTCTGCAGCCATGAGCACACTAAAAGTGCCTCCCTAGTGCAAACCATCAGGCACAATGCAGATGTTTGAGTACATGGGCTGCTAGACAATGCATATTGGGAAGGTGCTCAGGGAGCAGATTCAAAGCAAGCACGTACTCATGTTTCTGAACTTATCTGCAGGTTGATTTGTTCTAGAAATAGCAAACTACTTGGGAGAATCATCTATCAAATATGCTCCTTGGTGAGTTTATGTATCAAAGGGTGGCTACTGCAGAAGGCACTGAGTGAAAAGTTGAAATTTATTTAGGTAAGAAATTTAGGTAGATAGCCAGAACTGATGTCTATACTAGCTCTTTCTGTGAGCACACAGAACCTTGGAATAAGCGTCCTCGTGGCTGAGGTCATTTGTATGCCTAAATGAGGCTGCTGGGATCAAGCTGTATGTGGCTTTTAGTTAAGGTCGTGGTGTTTGATCAGCTGGCATTACACTGAACCTGGGGAAATTACCCCTGCTGCTCTTGGACTTGGGGAGGGAATAAAGCCTTATCGATTTGTCAGCATATTTATAACCATATTTACAATCTGCTGTTCAAAAGTCTGTCCTGGCCTATGTGAAGCACAGATAGGGAACTCCTGAAGGGCAGTGTGATTTTTACGTGGAGATTTTGTTGTCAAGAAATTTTTTGTGCTGTGTTTCTACCACTGAAAACCTTGCAGACTTTGTGTATCTTTTCTCCCTGACAAGTTTTAATTTTCATCTTTCAAAAATGAACATTCTTGTGTGATAGCACTAGAGGGGCAAAATGTATCTGTTGTTGGTTGGACTGCAAAGAGCTATTTCTGCAGAGATTTCTTCTCTCACCTCATGCTGATGTCAGTGTCATGCCTTCTGAGCCACAAGAAGTCTAAAGCAGCTTGTATCTAATACTGCCTCCTGGAGCTCCGGGGAGGAACAAGCTCTTTTGTTTGAAAGATGATGCAAGCAGATGTCTGCACCCCGCACCGACTTGTGCTGCGGACTGCCTGATGCAGGTGAGGAGCACTTAGGTAAGCAAAACCCTTGCTTAGGTGGCTGGGAAGCAAGTGGATGCTCCAGCACAGCCTTCTGCAATTGCTGCTTAGCTTGGCAGGAAGGACTCAGAGCTGGCTCACTTAGACTAAAGATCATGAGTTGCTCTTTCTGTTTTGCTTTCTGGAGGGGGAAGCTTAGAATCCATCATAAGACAGAGCAAAGTGGACTTTGCTATTCTTGTGCTGGTTCTTATCAGCTATAAACACTGTCTGTTAACTCATTCATTTACATCTTACTGTGCCACCTGCTCCAAATGAGGTAGAGGTCAGGTTTATCCTCCCACAGCAGAAAAGAAACTGACTCTTATCTTCTTCCGTATGGAGGATTGCGGATGAAATGAAAGAAAGCCAAGCAAAATGATGACTTAGCTTCCCCTGTCAATCAGCCTTTCCATTTTGGAAATTATGAACCAGGTGTTGCCTCTGCCTGCATGTCAAAAAGCTGAAGACTTTTACAGAAGGATTCTGCATGCAGTGCTTACACCTCTGTTCTTAGGTGATGTTGTGCTACCTGCATGAAACAAGAAAATAAAGCAGTCCCCCAGGATTATTTTTTTTGTGTGTGGTCCGTTCCTATGAGCTTCTCCAGGCATGCAGAGGATCTGGGAAGGCCAGGAGTGACTGCAGAAAGCTACCTGTGTTTGGGGAGCTGCCTGAGCAGCTTCTGAATGTGAGAGCAGTAGCATCCTTCTGCCACCAGCTCTAGATTGGCATGGCATCAGGCCCTGGTTGGGTTGTTGGGTTTTTTTTTTTTTTTTTTTTTTTTTTAATATCTTTACCGCCACAAGAAGAATTAATCTATTTGCAATCAGGCTGCATTGTAGTTATAATCTGTAGCAGTTGCGGACATGGATTTGTCAGATGTCCATATTTATCTTCTTAAATTAGGAATTTGTCTAGGTCTGGCTCAGTCTAAGGATAGGAGAAAGGCTGTCGTTTCAGTGGATTTGGCTTCAAAAACATGATAGGCTTGTATGAGTACTTAAAACCACATCTACTGGCACGTACTCCAAGTGTTTTTCTGATGCCCAGAGCGTATAATAACTATTTACCTACATAATTGTTTTTAAAATGCATTTTACATACTTTAACCCTTTTATCACTTATTTCACTGCATCATCTGTGTTTCTTAAAGCTAGAGGCATCTGGGACTCTTTCTGCTTCGTAAATGAGCTGATGTGACCTCATAAGTTCTCAGTGACACGTGGCAGATATTTTGGGGTTTCTCAGTAACAGACAGCAAGGATCGCTCCCTTGATATCTAACTTTTTTGGGTGATGGGGAAGAGGTGAGGCTGACTGTCACCAGGCTGTCACCACACTCAGTGACTCAGTCTGTCACATGGCTGAGTCAGAGATGCCACTACTAGCTGACCACTGGTATCTCTGTGGGTTGCAGAGACAGCTGTTAGAGGCTAATGTGCGTTAAACTGTGTTTTTGTATCACAGTCCGCTTTCCGAACCCTAGGGAAAAGTGAAACTAGGAGCAGACCTTGGGATCAGGAAGAGAGCGGGCTGGGAAGCCTCAGAAGAAAGCACAGTGCTTTGAGTTCAGTCCCTGCCTATGCTCACGAAGAATGGAAAAAATAAGCTTATTTTTGTGAGACATGATTTTGCTGCTGTTTTTCTAATAGATGCTTTGAAAAAAGGAAGGAGCCCAGACTGACTGCTTCCTGCTTTTACCTTCTGTTGCATTCTCTGGCAGCTGTATATTGAAGTGGTGAATTTGTGCACCCCTTCTCCCTCTGGGAAGACCAGTAACCCTTGAATAATGTGCCAGGTTTGCTCTCCAAGGTGTAACTGCACCTTGCATGCCCTGAGTACGTTTCATTGAATTGAGACACTTAGAGCACAGCTGTTTTATATTATTTGACACACACACAAAAAAAGGTGTGATTGAGGTGGGGATGACAAGGCTGTTTGTTCTTCCTGGTTGGATAGAGACCCATGTGGTTTCTCTTCTGTTTCAAGTTTCCCATTGCAAACTTGTAATTCATCCCTTTAGCAACAGCTACCAAGTGCCCAGCACTACTATATCTTTGCCCTGCAGCAGCCTGGCTGACAGTGCTATACCACTGGGTCTCCATGCCACCATTAATAGAGACAGTTCCTGTAGGAAAGGGTGCAGACACAGGCACAAGATGAAAGAGGAATTCGTAAGTCTGCCAGGAGCACTTAGGGGTGATCTCTCTATCTTGAATTCTATATTTCTTTGCATGATGCTGGTGGACAGAGAATTGGAGGCTGTCGATAACAAGGAGAGCCTTTGTGCTGCCTGGACCTACACACAGTTTTAGCAGATTGCCCAAAATGCAGTAAAGCACAAATTGTACTCCATTGCTACCTGCTGCCTGGTTTCCATTTTGCATTAAACACAGCTCCTCCAGAGTCTCTGGACTTTGGTTTACAGCCAGGCAAGTCAGTTCCTCCAGGTTGTCTCTGCTTCTGAACAGGTGGCTAATCCACTAAATAATGAGCCTCTTTAAAAAAAAAATAACAACAAAAAAAAACACCCCAAAAAACAAAAAACCTCTTCAAATGATGAAGCATTAGCTCCTAAACCACCTAGGGAAGCAGCATCTGGTGTATCTATGAAGCCATATGCACTCAAATTCAATATAGCAACAGAAAAAGACAGGGTGAACATTAATTAAGAAGTCCATTGATGATAAAAACTGACACCTCTGTAGAAATGATCTGTACTTGAAATAGTGTGATTTAAGGGGAAAAAAAAAAAAAAGAGAGAGAGAGAGAAAAAGAGCCCCAATTGGCAAAAGCTGAAATTTGAGTATTCTAAAACAAAGGGTATTTTAAGGAGGAAAAATTAAAAAAATTGTATGGTGGGTCCTTTCAAGTGTCCTTTAGTGCACATCACTTTCAGCTCAAAGCCTGCTTCCTAGTTATTCCTTCCTGGAGATTTTGTTCTGGAAGCAGTTAATCTTACATTGAGAACAGTCCCTGAGCAGTCTTTGTGCAGGTTAGCTGCATTGTCTCTTCTCCAATGGATGCAGTGTCTAGGCAAGGGACTGTTTGGTTGTGTTTTTTTTTTTTTTGTTTTGTTTTTTTTTAAAAAAAAAAAAGAACCATTGTATAAAAAGACACCTTTTTGGGTTGCAGATGGGTGTGTGTTTAGGAGCGTGTGTGTATATGAAACTGTCTGATACGCATTTAAGAGATGGCATTTGAGTAATCTTTCATAACTACGTGAGGAGGTGAAGGTTAAGTATGTGTATTGGTGTGACAAAGCAGGTACTGCACACCAGTGCTCTGTCTGCAGAGGCAGGTCAGTGCTGTGTTCATGGGGGCTTCAAACCTGAGGTCATGATGTGTTGGATTCCTGTACTGCGTGTGTTCTGATCTCTTGGCTGTGCCTGTAAGCCCATCTGACAGAAAACTTCCCCTGACTAAAACAAAATATACCAAGCATAATTTAGATCACCTTTGTTGCTGCAATTGGATGTCTGATTGTGCAGTCAACTGGAGGATGCTGTGTTGTTCGTGATTTAAAGAGGAAAAAAAAAAAGGCTAATTTATCCAGTGTAAGCTGTGCTTTTGGTTTGGCTTTGTTTCAATCTTTACCCTGCTTGCCCTTCTGATCTGTTCCTGTGGGGGTTTTTGACTCTAGAGGCTGCTATAAATTAACTGAAATAAGCAGCCATGGTACTGCGAGAAAAGAATGCAGCTAAACGTTTTGAGGGTGTATGAAGTAAGTGAGTCATCAAGAAAGCTCACTGCTATGGACATCATTATGACAGTGGGAACCAAGTGTTTAGCATGAATGCTTGTGAATATAAAAAAAGCTTTTACATTCTTCCTGTAACTTTGGCTAAGATGATCTCTTTGCGGAGTGAAAGCATTTTGGTTACAGAGAACCGATGGGAATTATTTAAATGCATTAATTATCCAGCAATTCTTAGAGGAAAAATCATTTACAAAAGTTTCCAATGAAAAGTTTTGAGCAACCATAATTATAGGTGTGCCTCAGTACTTTGCTCTGACAGAATCCAAATGATGAGTAGCAGGAATGTGTCTGAGTTCCCCCCAGTTCCCAGCACTCTTCTTTCCAACTGAAACTCGCAGATTGTAGTAATTTTTTAATAAAAGCCTCACCATTTTGCAGACATACAGATCTTTTATACCCATCTTTTCCCTACTGGGAGATCCCTTCTGTGTTAAGTGGGTCCTTTCTTTTTCTTTTTTTTTTTTTAAAAATGTATTTCCTTACGAGTAGTTGTATGTTTGCTGTCCTGCCAAACCAGTGGTAGAGAGAAAGCCCTCTTTTTGTACTGCTGTGACCAGACACCCAAAACTGTGACAAAGACCTTGATTGGAAAGGAATGACAGTAAATGTATTTTCACATGTGCACATGTTCTTGCATGTACACTCACATGCTTACAGGTGTACTCATACTAAATGGAGGAGTCCCGAAGGTGAATTGAACATCAAAGTTAAAACTGTGATTTCTGTGCCTGACTCCTATGCTCCGAAACTCAAGAAGTAAAATAAACCAATCAAATATCTTCCATGATCTCCACATGGAAATGTTTCAGCAGCTCTCCCATAGATCCTGAATATACATGATGCACATTTCTGGTGTTACAAAAAGAAGCACTTTTTCTAGTCTGCAGCAGATAGCGATAGCTGCTTTCATTCCTTATTCGCATTCATTGGAGCAGTCATTAACCTCTTCCCAGATATGAACAGCATCGAAAGAGCCTTAGGTTTATGACAGTAAATGGAGTTTTAGTCCTGAGGCTCAGAGACACAGAGGACATTTGTAAGCTCCAGCTTGCCTTGAGACTTGGGCTTGTTTGTTAGCTGTTGAATGGTAAATGTGCTTATCTTGAAGGTAGAGATTTGTTTTAGAGTATTGTGCTGTAATGGCTGGTAGGCCCAGCGTTCTCAGTTCAGTGTATATGTGATACAGAGAGGCATGCAGAATGATTTTCAGAGTGGAGCTGAGCTATAGAGATTCTCTCCAGGGTTAAGCCGTACTGTGAACACAAACTGGCTTGTGGTCAGCTGTCATCAGCAGTGTCTGCTGGCTTGCCCAGGATTGTTCTGACTCGTCCCTCGGATTCCTGTTTACCTGACTGTCCCTTTCTATTCCACCTGCCAGAAATGGGCAAAAAGGAAATTTTTGAAGAGTTTTTGCTTCCAGTGCTAAGCTTGGACGATGTACAGTGTAGAAGTGGACTTCCTGTGCTGTAGAGAAACACCCAGCCGTGTGCCAGAGTTACCAGAGGTAGTTCACTGCACAGCTTGAAGTGGATTTGCATTGAAAACATCTAGCAAATTCAGCTGTTGGTGGTCTTAAAAATCCGCCGAACAAATCTGTGAATCTACAGGAGGACTTTGCTACTTAACTCACCTGGAAGCAAGGTTGGCAGTTATTAAAAAGGGTCAGAAACACATTTGACATTTCTTGCGCAAACACACGCAAATCTCTCCCTTAAGGGAGGCAGGGCCTTCACTTAATGGGATTTAGGAAGTTTCTCTCCTCTTTAAGACCTTGTTAGGTGATGTGATTGCTTTGCCACCTAGAAACAGGCCAATATGAGGTACTTTTGATGGCTGTCAGTCGGCCAGGAAAGTGAATGAAGTTAGATGATGGTGATAAATTGCTTGCCATGTTGGCTGCAGAAGGGGTTAGGACAGGGCAATTGTCTGCCTGGAGCGATGTGGAGCAGGTGCACCTGTGCCTTCACACGGTAATGGGAAGTGTATTATATTACACTTAATCTGTGCACGCATGTGCGAGTGAGCGCTGCAAGGTATTGTGGGCTTATTATTGTATCATAAAATCTTTAGCAGGATTTAAGCAGGGAAAAAAATAAAACAGGTAGCAAGCAAGGAAAAAAAGTTAATTTCTTTGGCAAGGTCAGTACAACCCCACAGAGAGCAGCACTGTTGTATTAATCCGCACCAGCAAGTTTCATTTCTTCTCCCTTTAAGTCTTTTTCTCTGGCTTTTTCCATGCAAATGCCGTTTTGTGTGTACCCTTTCCATCTCAGCCTTCATTCTCTCAAATGAATTTTGTGCTCTCCTTCTTTACCTTGCATGTGAGGTGGCACCAAAACTGACTTTTGCCCTGTTACATCAACAGAGGTGATGCTGGGCCATGCGACCAGAGTGATGCTATAGGGAAGAAAAAAAAAAAAAAAAACATCTGGGAAAGACCATGTCTGCAGGGGTGCTAAGAGCACGTGGTTGAGCAAAGCTCAGTAGGGAAAGTCCAGAACAACACTTCAACTATGTATGGGAAATAATACCATTTGGAAAGGCCCCTCATCATTGGGGTTGGAGCTGCAGGTTCGTCTGAATTTTTGCTGATTGGATTTCTTATTGGTAGTCTGTTTGCTTCTCTGCTTTTGCTGTTGGTCGAGGCCAAGAAAACACACTTCCTTTGGTTCCTGAATGCCAAGGTGTGACAAGTGAGGTCACTGGGCTGTGTCTGTACCAAGCTCTATCTGTACTAAGCAAACACTTTCCCTGCTTAGGGTGGTGTCTGTAATGCTAAGAATGTGAATGTTTCTTGTTTTTGATGCAGTTTTGAATACAGTTAATCACTGGTCTAACAAAATTATAGTGCAAATCCTAAAACAGCAAATCTTCTTTCATCTTTCATGCTGACTTCTTAGAAATACCCATTCAACTGCATGTATTGGCATGGAGTTGCACAAATCCAGCTAATTTTGGTTTCCTAGCTTAAGTCCTTGTTGGTTTCAAATTTTTAGAGTGAGATTTCCAAGAGAAGGAATCTAAACCTGTATGTAGACTTGTAAGTGAAATGCATGCCATTGAAAGCTCACTCCTATTGTAGTTAATGGTCACTCCTATTTTTCTGTGGGGGTTTAAGCCACTAGGAGAGCCTGGGAACTGATACTTACTTTGTAAAAATAATAATCTAATTTCTTGTGCAATTATAGAGCTTTTTCAAAGCAACCAATATTGCTGCAAGTGATTTTATTTTACCTTGTCAAATCAATCAAGGTTGGGCTTCAAAATGCATTTATGTGTTTCATGATCAGATATGCAGGATTTCTGAAAGTCTAATTCTACTTCCAAAGTTTTCACCCAAAAGTTGTTGTAAATGAGCATCTGTAGAGAGTGCTAAATATGCTAAGCCTTTGTTAAATTGGTGCTTTTCATTTATAAGAGAGAGGCCAAAAGAGAGCATGGTCTGGTAGTGACTCAGAAGCATCTTTTTGCAGAATCCAAAGTCAACTAGAGAAATATGCTGGACTCACTTATGGAAAAAATAAAAGCCTGCTTAAGCGGTATCCTTATTAAATTAGAATTTGTAGCATGGGATGAAAAATGTCTCTTTGCAAGGGGATATGCTTGTAATTATCAATTCTCTGCAGTAGTGGTTGGTGAAGGTTTTAGATGGAGTGTATGTCTGGGAATTTAGCTTAGGCGCAGATGCCGCAATCAGTCCCATGGCCAGCAGCAGCAATTTTCCCCACATCTCTCTTGTGAAATCCTCGCAGCAGCATTTACCTGCATTCATACATCAGCAGCAAGTGCTTGCACAGAAAGGAGATGGCAGAAACGATTCTCCCTTCAGGTTACTCTTCTCTTCAGAAATACTAGTTGCGTGCAAAGCTAAGTAATGGAGGCAATGAAAACAGAGGGAGGAGGTCAGGAGGAAGTCTGTGATACAAATAGTGCACAGTATGGGGCTCAGCTGTAGGCACTCTCAGATCAAAACTAATCACACCCTGATGAAACACAAATGTAAACACCCTATGTCCCAGTAACAAACATCACTGCAAACATCACCCATGAAAACGGGTTTTTGTAGGTGTATGGCCTGGGAGCCTTGCTTGGATCCTCACTCTAAGAGCCTGTGGATCTCATCCAGGAGCTGAAATGCAAAGGCCCAGGCACTGCTGGCGGCTGGGAGTGCTTGTACCTGTTCAGCTCTCCATACGTGCTTCAAGATGCACCTTGCCAAGAATCAAGTTGCTAACATAATGCAATCCAGCAGTCAAGGTTTTAAAAGCACTTTGTTTCTGAACTACAAATTGTGGTGCTGTTATAATGTGAGAATAGGTGGCTGAAGTGACAGCACAAATTCTTCTGGTGAGTGTAGACCAGCACAATTTCCCATGCATATGGATGAAAAGAGAGCAACTATTTGTATTTTCCCCAATAGGTTCTACCAATGTCTGACATATTACTGTACATCTTCCAGCAGAATAACAAAGAAAACAATAGTTTTCCTCCGTGGTCTCATCGGCTCTCACTAAGAGTTCTCGCTCAGTATTAACAAGTAAACAATGTTTGCTTCTCCTAGATTGCCTTATGCTACAGAGACAAAATAAAATTACCGGGAAGAAGTTTTATAAACGAGTTACTGCTTTTTTCCTTTCTGAAAACAAACCAAATGCTGCCAGCTGAAAGGAACAAGAGAAGTCACTGAAGGAGGAGATGATTGGATATACATTTATTACATTTGTAAGAGTACATTATTGCTGATTCAATGAAATAAGAAAATTGTTTAGGCTTGCCTGAATGAGCATTACTTTATCTAATCAACCTTTTCTAAATTGGTCTTAATGTACTTCTATAAATATATTATATCCAAACTCCAGGTTGTGTGGGCAGCATCAATTCTGCTCAGGCACCAAAATATGCCAACCCTTTATTGTATGCTTCAAAACACTATACTTTTTTTTTCGCCTTCTAAAATTAATGGGAATTAGTTGACGAGCAAATGCTTTGTGAGAGCTGTTCTTCGATTGTATGTAGTGGGATGTTAGCTTCTCTGATTGAGCTGTCACATGGGTAAGGTTGGTGTTGCTGACCCTCTGGTAGCTGTGTGGCATCCTTCAGACCTAAAGGATTTGGTTTCCTTACCTCTGTGTGGAGGATACTGAAGGTACAGAAGCCAAACTGTTTTGGTATTTAAATACTGAGAACACTCTGTGGCTTCAGATGCTACGTGCTGCTACCTGTCTTGATTTTGTGACTGTTATTAAGAGCAACCCACAATTTCAAAGACAAAATCTGAGATGCACGTGAAGGGGAAAGATGCTAGGAGGCACATGTACTAGCTTTAGTCAGGGCTTTAATAGCAGCATGTGTGAGCTGTGGTTTATGGAGGAGAATTTGTAGCTCTTGGAAGATAGCTCCTAGCATGTGAACCAGAGGGCTGGTTTCACTCCACCAGGAAAAGAAGCTCAGTACTTTCAAGCACCTCTGCTGTGGTGGCATTGATCCAGTTGTGGGCAAGGGAGGAACCACAGCTGAACGTGAAAAGAAGCCCCATGGGCTTTGCCTTGAGAAGCTTGACTGGGGGCTAACTCTCCTGCTTTGCTGGTGTGCAGGGAAATTTCTGCATAAACAGATAAATGAGGGACTGAGTGTAGGCTGATTGTTTACGCCTTGCTAGCACAGCATGCAACTTCTTGCTTCTTCCGGAAATAAAGCTAGGGCTGTTCCCTTATACTCATTAAGTGCTTGTAATTGTGTTGTTATTAAGTTGAAATGATATATCTAAAGGTCTTCGTGCATGGATCATGAAACAGCTAAGTAGCATTACAGGGCTGGGACGCAGTAAGTCATGGATTCGTGCAAAAAACCAAACAAAGCAAAAACCCCCCAAAAAAACACAGAAACCTTGTCAGTTTTGCCTTTGATAAGCAGTTAATTTAGCTCAGAATTGGCAGAATTCCCTGTAGTTTGTGTAGGGAATTTCTAGAGTATGCTGTGAACATCAGAGTAATATACAGTTATCTGAGACAACTGACAAGTGTTCAAGCATGACAGCTATTGGGAAAGCAAATTCCAGAGACAGGTTGAATCTGAATATATTATCATGTATAGGCTGCTGTATGTGTGTGTTATGACAGAACAAAAAGCAGTAGCTGAATAGTTTTAGTTCAGTTAATGACAGTAGAGGCTCTGTCAGCATTAGCAAGTGAGATGATGCATTGAGAATAGGTCTATAGAATAAAGAAGCTGCAGCAGTAGCCACATATTTCTTGCAGGGCTCCTGCTTTGGCTCTGGCCTAGCACTTTGGAAAACCCTGGAGTTGTTGAACATGGAAGGTGCGTTCCCAGGGTACACCTTTGGGTTGCTTCTTCTCCCCCCAAGACTGTTTTGTACATTCAGTATTGTACGCTGAAGCATGGTAAAATGAGATAATCGAGAGATTCTGTTCAGAAACGCTCCTGAGCCAAGCGTGCAATATAAAATACTGCGCAAACGTACTCAGGTTTTCCTTTTTTTCCAACCCTTTACCTGTAAACAAGGTGTCTTTTTCTGGCAAGCCATGTCTGACTTCATTTTGCTCTTCTCTGAAATACATCAGTGTTACAGGAGTGGGCTTTCAAAATAACGTTGTTAGTTTACTGCTCGGGTAATGGGTCAGTCAAAGGTGACACCTTTAGCAAACAAAAGTACGGACATTGCGAAGAGGCAATAAAAGCAGATGGATGGTGTTCGTCAGGGATTGGTATCGGTACTATTTAACATCTTTGGCTGCATTTACAGTGGGCTTGAGCGCACTCTCAGCATGTCTCTGGACAACACCGAGCTGAGTGGAGCGGTCAGCATTCTGAAGGGAAGGGATATCATCCAAGGAGCCTGCATAGGCTTGAGGGCCTGTACAAAAGGCATGCCAAACAGCATGTCCAAGCATAAAGGTCCTGTGTCTGGCTTATGACAGCTATAAGCACAGATGCTGACCAGGCAAAGAATGGGTTGAGAACAGCCATGAAAAGAAGCACTTGGGGGTACTGGTTGATCTTGAACTCATCATAAGCCAGCAAGGTGTGTTTGCTGCTCAGAAAGGCAACCATATCCTGGACTGCATAGGAAGAAGTGCTGCCAACAGGTCCAGGGGTGTGTTGGTACAGAACCAGAGGAAGCCACAATGATGATCAGAGGACTGGAGCACCTCTTCTATGAAGACAGGCTGTGAGAGTTGGAGTTGTTCAGCCTGGACACTCCAGGGAAAACTCGTTTTGGTCTTCTAATACCTAAAGGGGCCTACAGGAAAACTGGAGAGAGGCTCTTTATTAAGTAGCATAGTGACAGGACAAGGAGTAATGGCTTTAAATTAAAAGAAAGTAAATTTAGATGAGATACAAATAAGAAGTTCTTCTTTGTGAACATGGTGAGGCACTGGTTCATGCTGCCCAGAGAAGCTGTGGATGTCCCATCCCTGGAGGTGTTCAAGGCCAGCCTGGATGGGGCCCTGGCAGCCTGATTCAGTGGCAGATGTCCCTGCCCATGGCAGCAGGTCTGTATCTAGGTGAACTTTTAGGTCCTTCTAACCTAAACTATTATCTTATTTCATTTCTCTCCTCTGATAAGGATTTAGGAAGCCTTTATTTTTCCTATTGATATGGAGGCGTTATAATGATGCCAATATGAAGAAGATAAACTGTTTTACATAAATTCAAATCTTGTTTGAAATGGAGTTTTCTGTGGGAAAGGAGGGCTGAAAACAAGTGATGAGGCTAGGCATGCTGCTTTTTGTTCAGAGCTACGGGGAAAGCCTTATGGACTAACATTCTATTTTTCTGATGATACCTGGGATTTTGGTTCATAACCACCACTCTGACAGGGTGTTTCACACTTCACTGTAAGACCTCAACGGGTTGTGTCCTAGGGGTGTGCAAGCTGTCATATTTAATGCACAGAAGTTAGGGAGCAGACCCAGGTGTGGCTGTAGTTGACAACAAATCTTTCCACACAAAGTCACACCAACTGGGGAACTGAACCACAAGAAACTCAAAGTTAATGCAAAATTAAATAACTTAAAAGCAGCAGAGGATCTCATGACTATTCATTTTTGGTGTTAAAATGTCTGCAGGGTTGGGGATTAGAAGGCAAGATGCTTGCAAGGTAAGGTCTGTTGGGGCCAAACCACCATGTAGGGAAGTAGTAGCTATCACATTTTGGAGGCTTTGCAGATGAACAGGTTCAAGAAATCTGACAACAAACAGATTATATTTGATCCCTACAAGGAGATATGAGAAGTTTAATGCATAGCCTTCTGCAAAAGCAAAAACGTCATCGTTTATAACCTTTTAAGCGGCAATCTCATTGAAGGGAAATAACAGATAGCAATCTGGTTATTTATTTATTTGACATACTTTAAAAAAGATGAGAGCTAGTTTCTACATTTGTTCATCTTCGGAATGACATACAGCTCTCAGAGTAAGCCACACATGAGTTTCATAGACCGTGGCGGTATATTTTGGCTTTTAAGAGCTATCGGGTAAATCCAGAGACTAGCAGATAATATACTCAGCTTGAAAATGATAAGCATGGAGATATGAAAGCCATTCCTTTTCCTGCTGTTGAAATGGAAAGATTAGTGGAAATGTCATGGCTTAGAATTCATAAAGCAATGTTTCCCTAATCAGCCATCACACTAAATTGCCTGAATACAGTATACTTGTTTTTATTTCTTTTATGTAAGTAGACTATGTCTGTGTGAAGGTAGGCTGTAAAAGGTGTTGTATATAGAAAGAGACACTTTCATATCGTATTCTGCATTGTCAGGCTTAACTACTAATTGTTGTTATGTCTGTGATCATCTACTGTAAAATAGAATAATGGAATTACTTGAGTTGGAAGGGACCTTTAAGGTCATTTAATTCCAACCCATCTGCTATGAGCAGGGACACCTCCCGCTAGACCATGCTGTTCAAAGCCCCATCCAGCCTGGCCTTGAATGCCTCCAGAGAGGGGTTATCCACAACCTTGCTGGGCAACCTGTTCCAGTGTCTCACCACCTCATGGGAAAGAATTTCTTCCTAATTTCTTATCTAAATCTACCTTCTTCCAGTTTTAAAGCCATTTCCCCTCATCCTGTTGCTGCATACCCTTATAAAAAGTCCCTCCCCAGCTTTCCTGTAGGCCCCCTTCAGGTACTGGAAGGCAGGTATAAGGTTCCCCTCAAGCCTTTTCTTCTCCAGGCTGAAGTGCCTCAACTCTCTCAGTGTATCTCTGTAAGGGAGGTGCTCCAGCCTGCTCTGATGATCAGAGGTGCTCTGATCATTCTTTGTGAACCCTCCTTTGTACCTGCTCCAATAGCTTGATGTCCTTCTTGTGCTGGGGGCTCCAAACTGGGCACAGTATTGCAGTTGGGGTCTCACAAGAGCAGAGTAGAGGGGCAGAATCACCTCCCTCAGTCTGTTGGTCACACTCCTCTTGATGCAACCCAGGACACAATTGGCCTTCTGAGCTGCAGGCACACACTTCCAGCTCGCGTTGAGTCTTTCATCAACCAACATTGCCAAATCCTTCTCTTCAGGGTGGAGAATGGCTTGAGAGCAGCCTAACCTGACACTGGAAAACAAGTCATTGTACAATTTGTAAATAGGTTATTGTAAAATTTGTAATCTAAAGGTTATGAAGAGTGACACAGGGGCTCAGCTTTTTAGAGATTGTGAGCCAAACCCTCATGTGCTTATCAAGATGCAGCACTGCTTGCCATCTATTTCCCTTTGTCCAGGATATGGCCCATGTGTCTGGTTGCTGCCTGCGTTAGCTCCAGAGCAAGTAGCTTTGCTTTCAAAGAGATTTTGGCAACATGCAAGTTACTTGCTGCTTTCAGACACAAGTGGTGACAGCTGGGAAGATGTGTTCATAATATTGCCTTTGTTGTTCTCAGGAGACACATGTGCATTAGAAAATGCCTGATTTCAGAAATAGAATTTGCACGATCGTGTACTATATATATAAATCTAATTATATACACATCAGTCATGTACCCAGATACTCATCTGTGATGCTTTGAATATCATGGTGGTGATGTTTATAGAAGATGAGCACTCATATGGCTTTCTTGCTTTAGCATGTTTTTTGAGGCTCTTCTCCAGTGATGCATGCTGATCTATGGATGCTATTGCACAACAAATGCTACTGCACAACAGCGGGTTTTTTAATCTTCAGTACTCTAGTTTACTCTAGGCTGTTCTGAGGGTAATTTGCAAACTGTGGTACGTGAAGGAGCATGGTGGATTGCTCCCTTCACTTTGCTTTGGGGTCAGTATCTTTCTCCTGTCCTGCTGCAAGCTGCCACCAGGTCTACTGGGCACTGAGCAAGTGAGCAGAGCTGAGGATGAAAATAATGAGATGAGGAGGGTCAGTACTTTTTGTCTTGTGCACATTAGAGCTAGGCATGGAAAAGAAAACATGTGCACTTGGCTCTTCCTGGGACTTGAAAGTGATTCCTCTTCCCTATTTGTTAAAGGAAGCAAGCTGAAAATTAATTCTGCTTACTCTTAAAGGTATGGGGGGAACAGAGAGAGGGATATTCCCTGGTAAAGAGAGCTTACAAGCTAAGTAGGTGATGAGGGGCATAAAGTGGAAAAGCACAAAAAAGCTATGAAATGATATGGGTTACCTTCCTAGCCAGTGACTTTGTAATGGGGAACCCATGGGCCCAATAAAGTTGCCAAAAAATACAGCATGCTATTTTGAGGTAATATTACCTCTTTTTAATCCAACACAGCAAAATTCATGTTCTCTGGTCTATGCTGAGATTTATGGCAGAGCAGAATATTAGTACTTTTCCGATTACAGCTCTGTGGCAGTAGGAGACTTAGATGCATGCCTCTTGCTGCTAGAAAGCTGACAGCGTATGCTTATGTCTGCGTGTGTATTAGCAAGGGTTATTAATTTCTTTTGGATGCAAAACTAAAATTAGTGTCCCTTGGCTTTTTCCTAACTGAAAATGGCTTTTTAAATATGTAAGAATCAGAAATCATTTTCTTGATACCTGGGTCCTTTTCTGAGCCTATCTTTCACATGATCATTTGTCATTAGGCACAGTGGGCAGGAGGTTAATTGTAATCGTGCAGTCACCTGGACTATTGTGTGATTTGAAGCAGTGTTTCTCTGCTGTGTCAGGTCCAACAGTATATTATTTGAATGCGTTAGTGCCAGGCTGCTCTTTAAATCTGCCAGGGAACTGAGGAAGAAGTGATTTAAGCATTCGATTTAGTGCTCTCTTCTTGCTGTCCGCTTCAGGCCACTTTACCAGTGATAGCAGAATGTGAGCAGAATTAAAATACAGATGTGTCAGTTTTGAAAAAAATCAAATCAAAAGTAGCGACCAAGAACGTAGAGCCCTTCATCTTGGTAACTTAATACTGTGCATCTTTGTTGACAACTCTATATGTAAATCACTAATTATTCTAAACTACTCGGTTTCCCTTCAGGAAATCCAGACTTCAACATTAAAGGCTAGCTATAATGAATGAAAGCCTTACGCTGATTCCCCACAGGTTTTATTAAGCTGCAGAGAAAACCCAAGGTTTTTTGCATCACAAATAACAGTGATAAGAGGGGTCAGCGATTTACCTACATCAGAGGAGTTTACTGGGTTTGGGGCAGTAATTCTAAGCACTTGAAGGCTTAGGCAATGTATACTTTCTGTGGTGCAGTGGTGAAGGAAAGAGGGCATAACTGCCTCTGTTAGGCTGAGGTTCCCTTTCATTGCTTTATGTCAGAGCTGGAGTCTAGAAATGTGATGCAGGTGTGCAACTGATCCAGGATGTCCCATCATCAATCTTTTCTGCACACTTTATCCCAGTTTTCCCAATCTTCCCTTTTTCAGGCCAGCAAACCTTTGCAAACCTACCAGGTTGCTAGAACTTGGTTTGGTGACTTAGCTAATGTCTGGTCTTACTCTTGGGCTTGCAGAAAATGTTTCTGGAGCTACAGGTCTTCTCTCAGGTGGTCCTCAATATGCTGTACACCAGAGCTGTGGGGTGCAGTGTGTGCAATGGTGGATGAGTGGGAGGAAGGTCACTCAAGACAGTATAGCTTATTTGGTTATGGAAGAAGTGTCATGACGTGGGAGAGCTCAATCTGAGTTCTTAGCTTTGGCAGAGCTCCCACTCGGAGCTGTAGGGTTTCTTGGTTTGTGACTGTACAACTATTTCTCTGTGCGGCCATGGGAGGGCTGACCCATGTCCTTCAGTGTGCTGAATGACATCTCAGTGGTCCCATGTGAGCTGCAGGGTTGCAGCATGTCCGGAAGAATTGTGATCTCTCCTCTTGTGTGGTTTGGCCTGCAAAAACTTCATACTGGTCTGCAGGATCTTTGAAAGCAGATGGCAAGAAGAAGATTCAGAGTGATATGGCTGTGTGAGCAATAGGAAGGCATGAGCAAGCAACAGGGAGGAATGATTAAGCATCATGTGGCCCAGAGAAGGTGAACTTAAGCCTTTGTTTTTCCTGGCCATGTTACCTGGAGGCGATACTGAGTTACTAATCCTGCATGGAGGCCCTGTAGTGACTTTGTATCTACAGGTGAGGTCAGGTTAAAACCCTATTGTTCAACACCTTGCTTCATTCTAGATTTTAAAGTGAGTTATATATTTACTCTTGTTCTTAAATCTATCTTTATCACACTCTTGCAGAGATGCAGGAATTATTCTGCTATTGGAATTCGTTTGTTACCTTTATTCACCATCTGGTTATCATAAATCACTAAACTCTTATTACTGTCTTAAATGTTTTATTCATTTTATATTGTTTCATTTTTGCTCATTCTTACTGTATTTTATTATAGCCCAAGTGCTTCTGATACAAAGCAAGCTTTTTGCAGAGGAGAGACAAGCTGAAGGTTTCTAAATTTGGGACTGTAAGTAGAGCAAATTCCTACATTATTTCTTGAGAGGATAGTTTCATTGCCTTCTGAATCCTTTCTGCAGGCTGGAGAAGGGCAGCCCTGGAAAGCAAAATTCCTATTTGGATTTCATTTCAAATCCAATTTCACGGGAGCAAAGGAGAGCTTTCTTTTCTTTTCTTTTCTTTTCTTTTCTTTTCTTTTCTTTTCTTTTCTTTTCTTTTCTTTTCTTTTCTTTTCTTTTCTTTTCTTTTCTTTTCTTTTCTTTTCTTTTCTTTTCTTTTCTTTTCTTTTCTTTTCTTTTCTTTTCTTTTCTTTTCTTTTCTTTTCTTTTCTTTTCTTTTCTTTTCTTTTCTTTTCTTTTCTTTTCTTTTCTTTTCTTTTCTTTTCTTTTCTTTTCTTTTCTTTTCTTTTCTTTTCTTTTCTTTTCTTTTCTTTTCTTTTCTTTTCTTTTCTTTTCTTTTCTTTTCTTTTCTTTTCTTTTCTTTTCTTTTTTTTTTTTTTTTTTTCCCCTCCAACTCTTTAAAAAGAAAAGAAGTAAGACCAGCCTAAAAATCTTCCTGTGAATGAACATACAGTGCTCTTGATGTCTTCTCCATTGCTGACCTTTTGTCTTCTCTCCCCTCCACTTTATATTATCCTTGGCCACCTTTCTTGAAGGAGCTATTGATTAAAGGATGCAAACTGCTTCAGATCCTGCATATCAAGCTGCTCTTTTTTTCAAGTTGTTCAGTATGTGAAGAGCATCCATTTCTGCACTGCAGTGCAGTTTTACCCAGAGATACCTGGTCTCTCCAGCAATCATATTTTTTTCCCTTTACCCTCCCATCCTGCTAAATGGACGTCCTGTCAAATACTGTTTGCACAGACTGACAGCTATAGAGGTCTTGGACTAAAAGCCAGATCCGTGCACAACTCTAACAAACAGAATCAAAATGTCAAGGCACATGTGAGATATATCACTATGCTTCCCTGTCAGATTTTGCTAATATCACCTGGATAAATTGACAGAGGAGCACCTGCAGCAAGTTAACCTATTTTTATTAGTGCTTGTTTCACATATTTATATCTGGATAAAAATACAAGGACTGGGGGTGTTCAAGGAAAGGCTGGATACTGTGCTGAGGGACATGGTTTAGTGGGAGCTATTGGGAATAGGTGAACGGTTGGACTGGATGATCTCTTAGGTCTTTTCCAACTTTGGTGATTCTATGATTCTATGATTCTATGACTGCTGTGGAGAAAGCTTTCAATTATTTGATGACAGGATGGAATGCCCCCTGTTCTTCACTGCAGAAAGACAATCAGGTCAGTGAAGTCGCTTTCAAATAGCACAGCAATTAATAAAGAAAAAATAATTTCACAGTCTGTTGTTAAATTAGCAATTCTTCAGAGTGTCTGTAGTTCCTGGCAGAATTAATATGCACTCTGAAGCCTTGGGCAGTCTTGGCGCATATTATTTATCCAGCAGCTATAAGAGCAAAATGCAGAGGGGAGGTCCTCTATTGCGAGGGAAATAGTGGAATTATCTATCTAGTAATCATTCAGCAGCCTAATTGCTTATAATCAATATGGAAAGAAACAGTTGGATTTGGATTGCATCTCTCATTCTTTCAAGGCTGAAGTAGCAAAAACAGTGGTTGGAAAATGATATGTTAAGTAACACAGAGGAAAAAAAATAGGTAGGGAGCAACATACATTTGAGCAGGGAGAAGAAAGTATACAATAAGAGAGCAATATATTTCCCTTGTGTTGAAGGGGAATATTTTATAGCAGCTTTTTGCAAATTAAATGCATCTACATAAATAATGTAGCAGCACATTTAATTGCAACTATTTATTTTTAAATTTGCCTGGTTGACAGGAGAATTTCTTTGCAGAATAATGAACCCTGGGTTTCTGCCACTCGCACAGCTTCTATTAAAAAAAAAGAAAAGTGAATACTATTTCAGCAAATTGTCAGAGCCACAGAAGTACCTAGCTCCTCTTTAGGGCTTTTAGGGGAAAAAAATAAAAATAAAAAATCCTACCAACAGCAAAAATAACCACCATATCCAGAAGTACATTTGTATGTAATCATTGTTGGGTGGAGTTCAAGAGAAGACAGGGAAATAAAATATTACCTGTCCTTACTTAGGTCAAGAAATGCCCATTTAGTTTTCCGGTGCAAAGCGTACCATTTCAATTAAAGGATACATACTGGGCTCTTTGTTTGCCTCCCACTGTTGGTGTTGGTTTTCCAGCTTTCTTCTCAAAAAGCCAAGAAGCGTATTCTGTCTTTTGCACAAGACTGATTCTTCAGATTCTCATGCAGTTTCTATGTCTCAGGTCTTCCGAGAGGAGAAGAGATAGTGTCTTCCTATGCCACTCTCACCCACTGACTAATAGGTATCTCAGCATTTGACAAGTCTTAGCAAAAAGATGTGGAAGATGACCTGTGGGATGGAAAACTATTAGGAGTGATCTTGTATGAGACAAGTTGCAGTCTTCTCTTGCAAGGTATAGTTTTGCCAAGACTCCCAGCTGGCCTCCAGCATGCTGAATCCAGGGCAAAATGTGTGTGAACACTGTCTGCTTGCTTTCCTCCCCTCTTGTTGTCTTCCACTCTTTCCTTGAACAAATCAACTGTAGATGTCTTCTGCAATGCAGATTCCTTGCTTTTTTTTTTCTTAACTAGTGTTAGGAAGACTGTTTCAGTTGATAGAATGCAAGACTGAAGGGACAACACAGGAATTTCAAATACAATGCTGATTTCCAGAGTAAACAGACTCACGCAGGTAGTGCTTATTTCTCTGGTTGTAGCTACAGAACCAATTAAGGAACAGTATTTCCTTACAATAATTTGAGAATAAAATCTCCATAAATCAAGCCTTGGAAGCTCAAATTCAGACTGTGAGAATGACCAGTATCACAGCTGCATATTTTACTTCAAGCTAGTGTTCATGTTATGTTGTAATCTGTTAGGGAGAAATGGGTTTATTGAGGAGAGATTTGAGTAAAGGTGCACGTAGCATGCAGGAAGATAGCATTTGCTTTGATATACTTCTGCTTCATACTTAATTTTTGTTGCAGCCATGTATATCCAACAGCTATCTGGGGGGAAAGAACCAAGACTGTGGGACTGTCAGCAGGGACATCCCTCTCCCAAGAGCAGAATGCTCTTATGCTTTATGTGGATGCTTTTTCTCAGAATAGTAGAGGGGGACAGTCACCTCCCTCACCCTACTGCCACCCCTCTGTTGATGCAGCTCAGGATACAATTGGCTTGTCAGGCTGCAGGCATGCACTGCTAGCTCATGTCCAGCTTTTTTGCCTACCAGGACCCCCAAGTCCTTCTCCATTTGGTTGCTCTCAGTGAGTCCTTTTCCCAGTTTGTATACACATACCTGGGACTGCTCCAAACCAAGTGCAACATATTGCACTTTACTTTGTTGAATCTCATTAGATTCTTGTGGGCCCACTTTTCAACCTTGTCCATGTCTCCTTAGATGGCATCCCTTCCTTCTTTTTATATCAGCTGTACTACTCAGCTTGGTGTCATCAGCAAACATGCTGAGAGTGCACTTGTTCCCACTGTCTATGTCATTTATAAATGCTAAAGAACGTTGGTCTCAAGAGAAGTTAATACTTCTATCCTCCTTGCACATCTCCTTCAATTTGTCTCAGCCTAACCAAAGCATCAGAATTTAGCTTGGTGACACCTCCATCTCTTTAACTCTCTTTTGCGTGCTCTAATCCAAAAATCCACTAGCTTGTGAGGTAAGAGAGACAACTGAGAGGAAACATTCCTCAGGAGATACATCTGCATTTCCTGTGTGACTTTCAGCCTCATGTTCCTCTAACAGCTCTGCTTTGCATCGCTTTGGTTTAGGTTTGTATAAATACACTTCCCAAGAGTCACTTTTATGTGCATGAACCCATTTAACACACTTACTTCAGGCAACTCTGGATAAACCCTTCCTGCATTTTGTCATAAGGACTGTAAAAGATCCGTCTACATCGCCCTCTGATGGAATTTGAATAGATGTGTCTGGGGTGACATATGCCCAGACATAAATTTTAGAGAAACAATTTTAAAATAAATTGTCTACAGCCAATCCTACCAAATTTACCTCCTGAGACAGATGATCATAAAGCTAGAAGCAAACAAGCCCTTAAACTTTTGTGACAGGCTCTGAAAAGAGCCTTTATTGAGATATCGGCATCTCCATAGATTGGATGCGCTGCCCAGTTTAGACTGAAGTGTTAAATGAAGTCAGTGGAAGAAAAGGTGACTTTTATACCACCTAAAATTCTTGTTCATGCAAGTGAAACTGTGCAAGATAGTCAGCCAGAAGGAAATACTTCAAGGATTTTAGTTCTTCCTACTGCTTTCAACTAGTAAGCTGAACATGTGAAGCTAAATCCTTTAAATGTTGGTAGAGTAAACACAGATGACATAAATCATCAAAATAAATCCTCCCAAATGTCATATTTCTTAACCACGATTGGTTGCAATTGTCCAAACCACAGCATAATTAGAGAATCTTTCTTTCATTGGCCAGGCTCCAACTTTGTATGGCCGACTGAATCAGAACACTAAAATCCTTTTTGCAGTGTAATGCCAGCAACGTGTGGCTTTGAAGAACCCTATTTTCTGGGAGATTTTACTGATTGGTCTTTGCATTGCTGTCTGTAATACGTGTATACAGACGTACACAGGGAGATTTGGGCTGGATCATTTTCAAGTTTGATCCTGTCCCACTGTTGCCATTAGAGATGATAGTTGTTATTGCTATTCAGTCAGCACTGCTGTTGAACTCAGGGGAGTCCTGCGGCCTGTCCATCAATCCTCCCCTTGCTTAGCACACAATGCAGCTTGCATGTCTAAGTTACCATTCACATAACAAAGGATGCACTAGGCTGTGTCTGTGTGCAGAGCCCTCAAAACAGACTTGTTCCTCTCGGATTACTCAAGAGCTAGGCATCTCAAGTTATGTTTACAAGCACAAAGAAACAAATCTGTCTGCCTTCCTCTGTATCTTAAACTGTGTTTTTCCCCTTGGTGCAGCGTTGTAAATCATTGCTTCTTCTGTTTAAGTTAGCAAAATGATTTCAGTTTGTCATCATTAAGAAAGAGAGACAGTAATTTAAGCAGAATTTAAGTGCATCTTAGTCTCACACCTCAGATAACAAAGAAAAGACACACAGATTTTATAGATGTATAGATTCCTGGAGATAGATATTTTATAGCTATTCAAGGCAGACAGCCTGTAGCAATAGGATGCAGACTGCCTTTCCTTGTTATGAGATAGATAGATGGGGCTTTCTGAGGATGTCCTGGATTGCACTTTGTCACCAGAGGTGTGAGAGCTGCAGACACACCCTGGGCTGCCCAGAGGGCACCAGCACAGCTCAGGGAAGGAGCACAGTGTCTGCAAAGCTGTGATCCAGCTGAGACACTGATATGAGAGCATCTGGGGTGAGCCAGTTGGCAGTACCAGCCAGCAGACCAAGGAGGTGAAGCCACCTGGGGAAACAAGGTAAGGTTGCATATGTTGGAGACGCCACGTTTTTAAATGTTTGTGTTGTCATCTGGACCTGCTGTCACCCTTCCAGCCCCATCAAAAATGTAAATAGAGGACAGAAGTGGTGTAAAAAGGTTCCTTGCATCAAATTAGCTTGTGATTCTTGCGAAAGTGACAAAGTTCTTGTGTGTATGGATGGCTTGCAAGAGTGTGTATTTCTTGGTTGTAGAAATTTCATTTCTTCCAGGAAACAGTGCTTTCACTTGGAATATACAAGTTTCTCCTAGTTTATTTTGAACATAAATGTTTTTTGGTGAAGAAAAAAAAAAAAAGTAATAGAGCATGTAGCATTCCTCTGCTAAGGAGACTTGGGAGCACATGTCCCTGTAGTATAAGGAAAGATGAACATAATTTCATGGGTTTTTTTAGGCAAAACCTGTGTTTGCAGTGAGTGTCAGATTGCAAAAAAAGCATTGAATCATAGAATGGCTTGGGTTGGAAGGAACCTAAAGAATCACCGACTTCCAACTTCCCTGCCATGGGCAGGGTTGCCAACCACTAGATGAAGCACCAGATCAGGCTGCCTGGGGCCCCATCCAACCTGGACTTGAACACTTTCATAGACATCTACAGTCTGTAGCAGGATTCAATCTCTGGGCAGCCTGTGCCAGTGCCTCACTGCTCTCTCAGTGAAAAACTTCCCCCTGACATCCAATCAAAATCTTTCCTCTTTTATTTTAAAACCATTCCTTGTTGTCCTATCACTGTCTAACCTAAGTAAAAGTTGAGTCAGGATTGCAGAGGTGAGAAGTTTGCAAATTGCTTGATATTAGCCCAGCTGCCAGCAAAGCCAGGAGGAACAAGCTCATACAATGCTGAGTGCTTCTGAAAAATACTGTTTCCCCTCAGAGCATTTATTTTCCATAGCTTGCTTTTCTTCTGCGAAATCAAACCCAAATGATAGCATTGTTTTTGTATGTACGTGAGGATAAATCTCCTTCCCTGCTCCTTTATCACACTGCTGAGAGTTTAGGCTTGACTCAGGTTTTGTCTTACCAATCATTCCAAAATCTGCTGGAGCAAAGTCAAAATGTACAGAAATATAGTCCATTAAGGCCTTAACGTAATCACAAGCATTTTCAAATATATTGTGCTCAAGTTATCTTTATGGCTTGCAAATGTAGCTGGCTTGGGAATTTGATGAATTTTTCAGAGTGCTGCCATGTGATGAAGTTTTATACCATTTAGAAGAAGCACATTAATGTCATTAGTGGCAGTTAATTCTTAGTTTTCCAGCAACTATGCTCATGTCATAAATTTCTGTGTGACAATTTAGTGAGTCACGTGGGGGAAAAAGTGGTGTTTGCTAGGGGAAGAAGTGAAAATACTAATTTATTTAGATTCTAGTTTTCGAGGTTGTTTTGGTATTGAGAGCTGGAGTTCATTTCAATGCATAGTGGCAGTAATGGAGCCTGATTTAGCATAAACTTGGTCAGAACAGTAGCAAAAAGACGCAATGTATTCATAGAATCATAGATTCCTTTGAGTTGGAATGGACCTTTGAAGGTCATCTGGTCTAATTCTCCTGCAAGGAATGGGGACACCTACAGCTACAGCAGGTGCTCAGAGCCCAGTCCAGCCTGACTTTGAGCGTCTCCAGGGATGGGGCTTCCACCACCTCTATGGGCAACCCATGCCTGTCCTTTACTATTCTAGAACAGATTGCCCAGATATGTGGTGATTTTCTTAGAACAAAAAAGTTCAAGACTTTTTCCTGCTTGGGATGTGTGAATCATCTTTCCTTCAAGGTAAGGTCTTGAGTCTGTCTTCAAGATGTGAAGCCCTCAGAATACCCGTTTATTCGTCCAGCTCCAGAAACCGCTTTTAAAAGACTTTTAGCAAGTCTCATTGCTGCAGCATTGGGTGATGGAGTTGCCGAAGGATGCTGGCAAATCTGCAGGATTTGAGCAAACTGGCAGCTTTGAATTACAGTGTTTTATTAGTGGATATTTATTTAATTTCCTTCAAATCCCCAAGGCGTGCTGCAGGAAGCAACAGAGCGCTATTGCAGATAGAACGACTGACCCTAAAGGAGATATAATCAGGGCATTTTACACATTTTCTATAGCTTTATAGCTTTGGCAGCAATTTCAGTGTCTGCCTGCAGCTCAAGGAGAGCTGTTAGGATGGGCAAGATTAGCTCTTGGGAGCCTACTTGGAAATTCTGCAGGAAGAAACTCAATTGTGGGCTGTTGTTTTTTGGTTTTTTTTTTCCCCAGCATAATTCCTGGTTGCTTTCAAGAGAGCGCAGCAATCATCTGTTTATATTCTTTGGGAGACATGAAGACAGTCTGCTGTGTTTTTGTTTTGTTTTGTCTTGTAAGTAAAAGTGCATGTTAGGAGCACAAGCTGAGGGTTGGAGCCTCTCAGCAGTTTAATTGATTGCACATTGTAAAGATTGTGTACCTCGCTAAACCCTTTTTCTTTAGGTTTTGGACACATCTAAGAGGCAGCAGCTCTCTCTTCTTGGTGCAAGCGCTTCAAGGCGCGGCAGCTCCAGAGACCAGAACAGGGGTTGGTTTATTTGTAGCTTGTTTTTACTCAAATCCTTCAACTCGCAAGGCATATTCCCTGTGCTGGAGTGATGTGCTAATGAGGGCAGAGTTGATGAGTTACAGAGCTGCTCTCCTTTCTGCTGAATACACATAACACATCCTACTTGGGTTTCATCCGAGAGCCAGCTTGGTGTGGATTACAGAGCTCAGGTATATCCATGGGGCAGAATTTTTTGCGTGTTTATGCTGTGGTTGCTCCTAAAAGCTGTGGTAATTTGACAGTCCCTGCCTGAAGAAGTTTGCAGTTTGAAAAGGCTAATCAGTCTAAAGCATGGGAAGGAGAAACAAAAAGAGTTTGTGGTTTGCTCCTGGGCAAGATATACTCTGGGAGGGAAACAGGTTTCAGTTGGATAACCTGTGTTCTGACTAGACTAGATGTTCTTATCCCCGTTAATTTTTGTTAGATTTCATTCTTTAGCTTTATGGATTAGCAACACTACCTTGGGAGTGATATTTATAGTTTCTGATTACTGTGGAGACTAATTTAGTTCTCTGCAAGGAAGATGGTATCACTCCTATTTGAGCTTTGTTTTCTGGCGTATACAAAAGGTTGCTTTGCTGATACTAAGCATTTAAGTACTCCAGGCTTATCCTCCCAGAATTACAAGAGTTCGAAGGGTTGGACCTTTCTCATCTCCCCTGGGCTTTCGAGGCTTTATAAGGTCATGCTTCCTGGCTCTTCTCTCCACAGGGACAAGGCCTAGACTCAGTCCAATATTAATTTGATGTCATGATAGCTGAGGGCTTCCTGTGTTACAGATGATGGATGCTTTTACTGCTGTGGCCGTGTACATGGGTTTGGTTCTTGATCGGGTGGGTAGGCTGAGAGGAGGTCCTTGTTCCCAGCACACGTGCCTGAGCAGCTTGCTGGGTGCTGCCTGGGCCAGTGTACATCGTAGCCAGAGAGGAAGGGAGGTCTGTGCCGTGGATGCAGCATTCAACTGAAGTTCAGGAATGAGCTGCGGCTGCAAATCGTTTGATGGTGAGGCTTGCAGAAAATAACCTCTGTCAAATAGTCCCAGCTGTTTGATTTTTTTGGTTTGTTCTGCTGCTGTCTCTTGTCCTGATAGAGCACATGAAAGTTCAGCATGGCATTTGAAGAGGCCAGTTTATATTGTACGAGTCCCAATGATTCCTCCTTTGTTTACATACATTATAAGACCTAATGTCTAGTAGCGTGGCTCTTGGGGGGATCCCATCTATAAGATATGAAGCCAGGTTCTAATCTGACTGCCAACTGGAGGGATCAGCTCGTGCTGGTGTTGTCCCAAGAAGCTCTGGCTGCCGTCACTCATCACAGTGATCTTGTGCCAGCCTGGCCCAAAGCACTGGCATCAAGAGACTGCATGGCTGCTAAAGCTCTGTGCCTGTGACTTTTTGTGGTTGCTACTGAAAATGAAAAAGTGAAACTAATTTGCGGGTAATGGATGTGCTGCTAACAGAAACACATCCCCCCTAACACCAGCAGGTTGCTTATGGCATATTTTGTGCATCTAAAAATATTCTCTTTTTTTCAGCAGCTAATTTTGTTTAAAGACTGTTTTCACACATCAGTGGCTGTTAATCAGTTAAGGAGTTATCAGTTTTAATATTAGAAGGAAAGAAGTAGGTGTCATTGACAGCTTAAAACCATTTCTATTCAGCTGGCTTGCAGCAGATTATGAGGAATCTTAGGCTCATCTTATTTCTCCTCCTTTTCCCACCCTCTTTAAAAGGCAGATAATACCATTAAATGAACGGCTGTACTGTGCTAATTCTACATATCCTTTGAAGAACCATTGAATTAGAAATACTGAGATAAAAATATAAGACCAAAATAAGATTTAATTAGACATTAAACTCCAGACTCCAGGCCATGTAATTTTAAATAAAATCATGTATACTTCATGAGAAGATTTTAAGGTTGGCTTTCAGAAGAGGAACAAACAGTAGGACAACAGACCAAAACCCAAAGTATATGCTTACAAGGCACAGGCTGCTTATGGCTCTGTTTTGCTGCAAATCCAGATCACAAAATCATAGAATCATAGAATCCTTAGAGTTGGAAGGAACCTCTGAAGACTACCTAGTCCAACTCCCCTTCGGCTAACACAAATACCCAACTCTTTGCCAGCAAAGGCAGAAAAGTAATATACTAGCCCGTGCTTTTTGGCTGTTGAGCTTGTCCAGGACTGTGCTCATGATGCTACCATTATACCTGCTCTGCAGGTGGAGGGTAAGATGTACCGGAGACAGCTCTCATGTCCAAATCAAACCAGGTAAGAGTGCAGAGAAAAATCGTGCAATAGGTACTAGTTGCTCTCCCAAGCTCCTGTTCACCTATGGCTGGGAAACTGGGCTGGGGTAGCTGAGCAAATGCCCCTCTGTCCTCCCCAAAGCATCTGCTGCTGGGCTTTTGACTCTGCACACCTTTCATCTGATTTGCTGTGGCAATTCTGATGTGTATTTTATTTATTGTCCTTCTGCTTTTTTTTTTTCTTTCTTTCTTTAATAGCTATTTTTCTTTTCTTTAATAGCATAGCTCATCTCCTTTTCCTGAATTCTTTCTTTTGAACTGATATGAAGGTCTTTCACTTAGATTTGACAGCCCACTGTGCTGGGTGTTTGTTGTGAGGATTGATGTTGCAACTTTCAGTATAATGTAATGCCCTTGAATATGCCTTCTGATACTATTTGGGCAGAGGAGGGACCTGTCTGACCCAGGGAGCTTCAGATTACACAAAAACTGATCTAGTTTAGTTTCATTTCACATCCCTCATTAAAAAAAAAAAAGGTTATTGGTGTTGTGAATCTGTTGGCAGTGCACTTACTCATGAAAACAAAACATTCCCTTCAAGCTGAGCTATGTATCATACCGCCATTAACAAACTGCACCTCGTTGAAAATATGTTGAGGAAAACTGATTTATGTTGCATTTGCTGCTTTGCACACAATAGAAGCACAGTAAACTCTCGTGCCATAATGATTTAATGATTTTCTGTCTGTCTTGATGGGTCATAATGAGATAAATTCGAGTCCTTTTCTGAAGGCTAATTACTTCGAGTACACACTAGACGTGGGTTGCACTCTTTATACTTCACATGCGTTTGTGTTTTCATTCTCCCATCTCTTTTGTCTGCATATACAAGTGAGTTTTGATCTGTCTTTGAAATACAGATCAAAGGCTGGAGTCATGTCATGGTCTCTTCTACCTGAAGACTCTCCAGAGCATTTGTAACTATTCCTGCTGTACAGATAGGGTGGCACCTGAAGATAGCTGTGAAGTAAATAAAGTAAAGAAACTGTGTTAGAAACTGAGGAATATGCCATAAGACATCAGGGCAGCTTGCGGTAAGTGTGTTAGCAATTATCTAGAATAAGTTTGGCTGTAGGTGTGTTCACTGTGCCCCATGCATGGCTACAAGATAAGGACTGTGTGCTCCAGAACTCACAGCCTAAATTTGAAAAAATAATTGAATGCTGAGCAATTTTGGAAATTGCTTGCATGGTCCAGGCAAAACTCAAGGTGGAACTTGGGGAGGTGTATGGTTTGCTCCTGGATTGCTATCCCTTTTGCTGATCTCCATCAGCAAAGACTTGCTGGTGATTCCAAGGGATTTTCTCCCTGTATTGTAGAGAGCTGATACCAGAATAGCTGCCATACCAAATAAAACACCGTGTGTTTTTGATAGGAGTTGATGTGCAAGTGTCTCACCTTTGGTGAAAAAGTTTGTGATGAAGGGGGAAGATGTCAAGAGATTTTCTCACTACAGGGAGCAGAGTCAACTTTAGAGCCAGTTGTCCTACTTGGTCCTTCAGAGGAAAAGAGATTAATAATAAAAATTTACACTTTATCTGCAGGGAAGTTGAACTCAGTCATCACATCTTCCGGTTGAATTTTAGCACATGGCGTTTGTGCTGTTTTTGTCTGGGACATTGATGGTGGGATAGTATAAATGCTTCTGCTGTCAGCTCATTTGCTATTCAGCTGGGGACGTTTGAATGCAGATGGAAAGGTTCTGGGATTTCCAGGTAATTCCTGTAAATCTTAATGGCAAGGCCTGTCCGTCATTGATACCAAACTGGACATAAGAGCATTTTTGAAGGGAAAAATGTGGCAGCTCTTTGGAGTCAGGCAACATGTTTATATATCTTTGCTTTTTGAGGTGACCAACAAATCAGGTTTTCCACAGGTTTTATCTGTGCTTTGTTTTTCTTTGTGGTAACTGTGGCTTTGTAATTCTGTATACCAACTATGCGATTACAGGTCCACTTGGCTTGTTTCTAAAGACAAGGTGGAAACACAGAAACCTAGGATTGTCACTGCTTGTGCTGCATGCACACAGAGGTGAATGAATGCAGAGATCATTGTTTAGGTGAAACAGCACTTGTTCCATGAGCTTGGAAACAAAGTATTACTGTACTGAGTTCAAATTCTGATAAAAGAAAGAGAATAAAAAAACCCAAGCTATCCTTAGCCAATATATTACATTTGTGAGAACACAAAAATTTCATATATGGAGACTTTGTGCTTTATCGTGCATATATATTGGAGCCAGAAGGAGCACCCTGCATGGCAAGAATGCTTGATTCAGGCTATACCCAGAGCAATCTGTCTTATATAGAGTACTTTAAAATTCATCATAGGTTTTCAGAGTAAGAAGCCCTAGGGAAGTAGCCTTATCACAATGTCTTAAAGCTTTCGATCTTAAGATCCCCTCCACCACTGTATTGTTATTATGTGCTGAGACATTGATTTCTGGGTATAGAACATCTTAAACAAAAACCACAAGATGTATTTTACGTGCTTTTCTAAAACTGAATGAAAAAAAATCCCAAACTCAATAATGTTTCTTAAAGCAGAGAGAAAAGATGTTACCTCATGCATTCAACACAGAAAATAAATACTCAGCAAAGGCAGATGCTAGGGGGGAAATATAGTCAACAGATTCTCATTTTCTTTTCATGCAGATATTTAAGTGTTCATTGTACACTGGTGGAGTAGACTTGTTTTGAAATATACAAACCAAATAGCTTGCGAGTGTTTGTCTGTTCTCTTTGTAGCTGAAGACATGTTTTTAAAAGGAAATGTGAAGACACTAATTTTATGATGGGAGAGCTTAGTCTGTGGTTCTTCTTTTTACAGTATGCAGACCTGGGTTCTTCAAAGCTTCACCCCACAGTCCATCCTGCAGCAAATGTCCCCCTCACAGCTACACGCTTGATGAAGCATCCACATCTTGCCTGTGTGAAGAGCACTATTTTAGGAGGGAATCAGACCCACCTACAATGGCCTGTACAAGTAAGCATGTGCTTATAGGGTTGTTTTTAATCCTTTTGAGCTGTTCCTGTACTGTGACTAGACATTATGATCCTAATGTGCTTTTACAGGCCCTGGGCTTCAGTCTGAGCTAGTCTGACACAGTCTTAATGTCACTAGCTTTGTCCACCATACCCCCAATTACATGAGGAGACTCAGCCCTTTGGAAAGCACCTTTGGAAAGATGCTGTTAAGCTTGAGGAGCATTGAAGTAATAAATAGATCCTCCATCTCTTGTAGTTTGCTCTTCAAGCATCCAGAGATGTTCTCAGCCAGCAGCGCTGCACTCAAGTGTGTGCATGGGTACCTGGGTCAGGCACATACGTGGAGGAAACTATGGGTAGTGATTGTCTGCTCTAGATATAAGTAGAGTATATATGGTCCTGCTTAGCATCATCTCTCAACTCATTTTCAGTAGATAGTGAGGGAGCGAACCTTGCCTTTCTAAGCCACCTGGAGATTGTTATTCTTCTCTTGCAAGGAGAAAATGCATCTCCAAACTGGTATAAAAAATGTAGAGCTTATCACTTCGTGTGGGGAGGGTGGTATAACAAGCAAGTTGGGGTTTTAAGAGTTGAACTGTGAAATCAGAATCACTAGTTTTACCCTTGTCCTGTTATTCTTTCATCTGTAGCTTGAAGGCTGGTTGTTCTGTTTGTTTTATATTTCAAGTACGTAGGGCCTCAGTTTCCACACCTCCAGCTAGTATCCGTGTGCGAAGCACAGGCCATGGGTTTTTGTGGGGCCAGATCTTTCGGGTCCAAATGTAGTTTTGCAGGCAAAAGTGATTAAAAGGGACTGAAGAGGAGCTGAACTACTGGGGTAGGAGCAGGCAGAACTTCCAGGGGACGTCAGCAATGGAGAAAAAGCAGGTGTGTAAGTTCAGTCCACATACTTGCTCAGCGCCACCTGGGAGTGATGTAGAGATGACTTCCATCCTGTTTCCTTTGCATAATCCTTTCCAGGAATGGGAAGTTCACAGTTGAATAGATGCTAGATCCCTTTAAGGTTGTGTCAGTGGCATATTAATGTGCATCATGTCACGGGGCTCTTCTCCTGGCTGTCCTCCATGCAGGGATGAGGAGGAGAGATTTGTAAGCAGAGTGGAAAAGAGCAGAGAGCAAAGGGCTGCAGGGACAGGCATGAAAACTGAGGTTGGATGTGGCACTTACTGTGCCTTCATCCTGGTGAATAAAGCTGTCTTTTCTAGCTTCTCAAGTTGGCACTTCAAAAAAGAGAAGGAAAAAGGCTGTTCCAGTTGGAGAGTCTCTTCACATAGGAGGACTGCCTGCTCTCAGCAGATCTCTTCCCACCTGGAATAGTCGCTTGGCACAGGAAACACAGGAGAAACAAGGCTCTTGATCTCAGTATTTACCTTTTATGTTAAGGAATGTGAAGCACATGGCTGTTGAAGTTCTGCTACAGGGAAGAATAAGACAGCCTCAGGCACTGTGACAGTGACAATACTATGGCATCAAAGTGGTGGCTAGGATGGGCTACGGCATGGGAAGCTATGACAACCGTACTCCCTGATGTCTATTTTGCCCTGGGACATGTTTTTAAAAACTTTGATAAATGAGAGAAAGGACCAGTATTGGTGGCATTGGGAAATGGGAAGAGAACTCTGAAAAGGCACACAAAATCAGCTTCTTTTGAGCAGACTGAACCAAAGCCAAGGCACAGTAATGCCAGACAGTCCTGCCGGTGAGTTAGCACACAGAAGAAGCAACCAGCTCTGAAGAAGAGGTTTATGCAAGCCCATGACCTGAGCATGGGGTTTCTGGCACAGTCTGGATCCTGTAGGTAAAGACTGTAATTTATGATGCCATGAATAGTGGATTGGTATTCCTTTTATATACTTTTTTTACTTGGGTTTTATTTTGGTGGTGGTTTGTTTTTTGTTGTTGATGATGATGATTAGTCAGTTTGGGATTTTTTTGTTTGTTTGTTGCTGTTTGGGGGTTGTTTTGAAAGCTTACTATAAGCTTGTTTAAAGTCCAGGCAGTGCACACACCAGTGGTGTGTGAAGCTGTATTTGGATGTGGTTTGGCAAGGTACCGAGTGCTTCTGACGTAAATGAGAGTTTTAATGCCAACTCAGGCACTGCTTACTTCTCTAGCCTGCTGTTTCAGAGGATGCTGCTATGCCACATACAGGGCAAACTCGTACAGTAGTATAGGGTGTTGAAGCATCTCTGGTGAGATTTATACTTACTACTCCCAAAAGCTGAGTGCATCATCTGAGCCCTCTTTGTGCGCTTCAGTGTGCTAAGTCATCCTCCCTTCTCCTATGCATCCTTTCTTGGGATTTTGTGCTAATCCAGCTGTTTCTGTGTTAGAGGTGGTAAGGAGAGCCTGTGCATTACCCCACTCAGTTGCAGGCAAAGTAAATTTTGGCAGGGATAGTAAAGAGTATGTGACAACCCTAACATTTTGAACCCAATCCTGTAAGACTTGCGGGGGAACATCTTGTCATGAACTGAAACACAAGCAAGACAGACTTGGGTCATGACGGATAGGAAAACACTGTTAAGTTTTGTGAATGTTTCTATTATTTATTACAGCAGAAGTTAATAATATTCATAGAATTTCCTCAAACTTGAAATCTAGTTAATTTTAGAGAATACATCAATGTTTGTTTTCAGCTCTACACCTCTAAGGTCCCCATGCCAGTTGGTATAGCTATAAAATCACATTTTCCTAATTTAGAGATAGTGCCTTTTGCTCTCAAGCTGCCATGAGTCTCCCCACCACCACCACCATTGCTAAAGAAAACTGCTAAACCACTATCAACTGTTCAGACAAGCATGAGGTAGGGGACACAACACAAATACATTTTTATTTAATTTTCTCAGTTCCTTAAGCATGTTTTATAAGTAATGCTTGGCAGTTTTTAAATTTATAGTGCTGTGATGCAGTCCAAAAGAGCTATTACCATCAAACAAAAAAAAATCAGTTCTGACAGGCATTTGAGAATTCTTGGTATTGTTACATGCATCTCCCAGGAAGTTTTTGAGCTTGATTTCTTGATAGCTAGTCCTAATTTCAGTTCTTGCGGAACATCAATTTTGAATGAAAACATACTATTTTGCACTCATTTTCCCCTCTCCCATCTTTGATGATTAATCCTGTTGTGGTTCAAAGTATACAGAGAAAGTATGAGTGAAGGTGAATGGCACAAAAAACATAGAAGAAAGAGTGTGTTTTAAGGGATGCACTGACATTTTTGTAGCTTTTGGTGTAACATTCTGTTCTCAAAGGAAACGGTTAACTCTGTGTACACACACACGTATATATGTATAAAATATGTATTTGTGTCTTAGGGGAAATTTCTTTCTCAATTTATTTTTTAAAAATACGCATATCAGCAAACAACAGGTTAGCTGTCCATGAAGGAAAACATTGATACCTTTATCTTTAGAAATGACTTCCCTCTGGTCAGTGAATCATTCTGCAGAAATGGTAAATCTCAGCTTAGGGCACAAAGTAACAAATTAAAAAAAAAAAAAAAAAAAAAAAAAAAAGGCAGAAAATGAATGTGTTCATCTTGATGAAGGGAAGCTGTAAATTAAAACAGAGCTTCTTGGCAGATCTGGGGCCCTACCTTTTCTGAAGCTAAAACACTGGTTTGTTCTCCCAGCTGAGATTTTTCAAAGCTTTACTCATATGTGCAGTTTCAGGATTCTTCAAGCAGGTCCTGTTAGGTATGTGCAGACAGCTAAAGACCTTTCTCAGACCCCTCTGAGAATGCTAATTTTATAGGTTACCCATTCCCACTAGCTTCAAAGCATGTTTTTAAGCCTTCAAGAAGAGCAGCTGATTCTTCTGTGCAAAGAGAGTACAAACCTCTGCTGCCTTTACAAAAGCGATAATTTATCCCCTGTTAAAGGCATGTTGTCCAGTAAATGTTTTTTGTAGGTGTTTTTTTTGTGCCTGAGTTCTTTTATTTTTTTCTTAGAATGATGATAGCGGTGAAAGTGCATTCATCCAGCGGAAGGAGAAATCAGACAATTTAACCAGTAAAAAAATCCTTGAGTGCAGTAGATACAACCCCACACAGCTCTTGAGATGGATTTCCAGCCCCCATTATATCAGTATGAGGATGAGAGGCCGGAAAATAGTTCTGGCTGCTGCTGTCCTGTGGTGTCATTAGCTAACCAGCACTGTCACCCCGTGGTGCTGCTGGTGAGAGGCGGCCTGTAGGAATCCTCAGGCTGGGCACAGCCTGCTCTGCTACCACTATGCATCACCTCCCTCAGCTGCCTTCTGCCCAGGGAGGGGGTGCTTATTCCCCATGTATACCAATGTGAAGCTGTTATTGTTGTGGTCCTCTTACAGAGGAACATCCTGGCTTCTCTGGGAGTTGCTGACATGGCTGCTGTACCTCTGACAAAGCTGCCATTTCCTAAACTAACCTAGCTTTTGTCTTTGACTGTTTTTCTCTGAAGAAAAAAAATACCGGGAATATTTATTTGTTTATTTATATAATATATATATATATTATATATTATATATTATATATAAATATATATAATATTTAATAATATAATTTAATAATTATATAATAATATAATTATATAATTATTATTTAATAATATAATGTTCATATAAAATATTTGTTTATTTATATATAATATTTATTATATAAATATTTATTACTCTGGCGTTGAGTTTCTTGTTGAATCAGAATAGCTTGAGTTGAGATCATTGCAGTGTTTCATAAGCATTACCAATTTATAGACTTAAAAAGGGGAGAAGGGAAGGAAAATAGTGAAAAACCGAAGGTAGATTCAGTTTTGCAACATTGCCCATTTTAAATAACAAATTGAGTTCAATCATCACAACAAAACTAGAAGACGACAAGCTAAGACAGGCTGTTAAATTTGTATGGGTTTCTAGCTGGTAAAGCCCGCTGACAGGCTCTTTTCAAGGAGCTGCTCGTGGGTTTTGACAACTTCATTCAAACTGTGTGGAAGTCTGTTTGCCTTCTTGGAAAAATCTCAGTCTTTGCTCTATAGCTTCTGGTAATGCTGCCACTAAAATCCATCCCATCTTTCTTTGATCAGTTTCCCCATGCGAGTCTCTTGCATGAGATTCTTGCTGTCCTTTCACATCATCTTCAGGGCGTATCGTCAGCTTGCCCTTCATCTCCAAGACAAGTCTATTAAAATGAAAAGTTTCTCAAAGTATCTTCTGGGTACTGTATCGCTTCTCCTCACTAGATGGTTAGATTTTTGAAACTCAAAGCCATTGAGTGAAGTGTGAGCATTTCAAGTTGGCTGTGGCTCTGTGCTGAGAGACCTGCCTGGGCTGTCCCGCTCGTCTCACTGGGAGATATCTACAGAGCAGTGCCAGGGGTTGCAGGAGTAGCTGGTGATAATGCACACTGTCAGTTGCCTCTGACTTTTGGAAAGGTGCGTGCCAGCACCTTCAGCATGTAAAAGTGGTCTTGTGGGTGTCTTCAGATAGGCAGCACAGCCACTTGCTGAACTGGAAGCTGCTTTTGTAATTGTGACCTGAGCATGTAATGCAGCTTTCTTTGCCCAACCACAGCTTCTTCCAGCAGGATGAAGGAAAACAGACCACATCTGTAGGAGCTCTGATAGTTCCACAGCAGATGTTCCTCCTTAGATAGCATTGCCAGTGCCATACTGACATACTGAGTGTGGAGGCTTGGCAAAATAAGCAAGCACAGTGTGACTAACCAATCATGCTAGTGCTGAGAGCTTGGCAGGGTCCACGAAGGCTGCTGTTGAGTAGCCAGATATGGCTGTGTTTCCAGTGGCCTGTGTGGATTACCATCTGCTTTTGGGTACGTAGACTGTCTTGCTTAGGTATGATTTGGATGCCCAAGCTTAGGTTTTACTGTTGCCAGAGAGCTAATTGGCAGAGGTGGGTGGATGAATAGAATTCAGTGTCTGAATTGGCAGAGTAGTGGGAATACACTGGTATGTATCTTTTTAAGGATCCAAGGCTAGCAATACAGGGGCAGTGGGGCAAAAAGAGGGAGTCTTGCCTCCCAGGTAAGCCAATGTTGACTGGGACAGAGCAAAGATTTGCAGCTCCCTTAGCAAGCAGAACAAAGAGAATACCAGATGCAACATCCCAGTATGAAATGTGCTGCCCTTATTACTTTTGAGCCAAATCTGTGTCTTGCCCTCACTTAGAGATGTCTGTGTCCCAACACAAACCTCTTAAGGTAAGGTGGGAAGGCTTGAATCCCCATCTTCTGTCTTCTTTAGCTGCTGCTGCAAATTGTCTGTGTGCTTTTTGACACATGAGCAACACAGCATCTCTTTTCAACCAAAGAGTAGTAGAGAGCAGGATGACTGATAATACTGTTTTTACCATGTGTTTTTCTCACTTTGCAAACCAGGACCCCCCTCTGCTCCTCGGAGTGCCATCTCAAATGTTAACGAGACTAGTGTCTTTCTGGAATGGATTCCCCCTGCTGATACTGGTGGAAGGAAAGATGTGTCTTATTATATTGCATGCAAGAAGTGCAACTCACACTCAGGTCTGTGCGAGGCATGTGGCAGTCATGTCAGGTACCTCCCCCAGCAAACCGGCCTGAAAAACACCTCTGTCATGATGGTGGATCTGCTTGCTCATACAAACTATACCTTTGAAATTGAGGCAGTGAATGGAGTGTCCGACCAGAACCCTGGAGCCCGGCAGTTTGTGTCTGTAAATGTAACCACAAACCAGGCAGGTAAGTGGATCTTCAACCTGGGAAAATGTCTGGGGTGGGAGCCTGAGCAGTCAGACCCATGGAAGGCCTCCCTTTGAAATGGGTGGAAATCCCCCACGTGTAGGGCTGGACTGTTGATCTTTTGAATATGTTGGGTGGTGGGGTGGTTGTGTCTTGCAGGCTATAATTACTGCAATCTTCAACGTATTTCCTTCCAGCGGGACACACTTAGAATCTGTGGCTTTTTCTTTTTTCTGTTATATTAAATAAGCTACTTGGAGTTCCCACCACTTCTTTGCAGTTCTGTGTATCTGCTCACTAAAACAGAGGGAATATAATTGCCTCTCCTGTTGGGAAGGGGCAATCCCTGAGAGTTCATTTTGATTCCACATGTCAGTGGTCTAAAACATCCAAACTTTACAGTTACCCTAAGAAAATAGTCTTGAGCGACTTCAGGAAAGTTCCTCTCCTGTGTTATGACATGCAGTGCAGTGTCAGTGCATCTCCAACAAGGTAGGACTGAGATGTCATTGCATACTGTGTCACTGGCTTTGTACTGTGCAGACAGATCTCGTATATTGGTTTGTTCCTTTGTCTGGAGCTCAGATTTGCCTGCCAACCCTTTGGAAGCCTAGAGAGAAAAAAACAACTGTTGTGTTTGGGGCAAGCTGCTTTGGCGCTTCAGAGTTCTGTGCTTTGAACACAGGCAGGTGTGGAGTTGACATTGTCACTTGTCATTTGGAGGTGTGATGGGAGAGAAAAGCATGATTACTCCTTCTGTGCACATCAACACACAGGGCACATCACACAACTTCTTTAAGACCCAGAGAACCCCCCCACACACATACATTTCCATTCTTTTCTAGTGCCTTGTATGCTCTGTGTTTTAAGTTTTTTCCTACTGCCTATCTAGCTTGCTTCCTGCTGCTTAGTTTAAGGCCCCCAGTGGTACTTGTCTGCTGTGGACCCCATCCAGAAACGTGAATTAGTGGAATGTGAGACCTTGCAGACTGTACTGCCTGATCAGAGGAGCCAGTGTTTGCCTTCTCCTTACAAAGATTTAGCAGGAAATGTGGTGCGATATGCAGAGTAACAGCTAGATGGAGATTGTCAGATCCTCACTGTGAAGCAGAAACGAGTTAGCTGGAGCAGGACTGCATTTCATTCCTGCTGCCCAGGTGTACATGTGTGGGCTTGGCTGCCAGCAGTGAGAATGTAATTGTATTGGACTTCATCAGATACCTACCCAGATAATTAGACGGAATTGTCAAGGTGTTGGACAAATTGTTCAAGGAGAGCAAATAAAGGCATGCTGGGGTTACTGCTCACTGCTAATGGATGTAGCAAGGAATCTTCCAGAGGAGCATCAGTGGATGGCAGTATGACACCTGTTGGAGGCACCTGTTTAGTGCAGATCAGTGGGTGTCTTAGTCCTAATGCTGTTTACTGTTGTCCTCCTACTGGGAAGGTTGCTGCCAGTAACTACTGCTGGAAAAAAATGTATTTTCCTGTTAGTGGGCTTGTATTAGCATTTCATTGCTGGCATTACTTTTTCCCTGATATGTAGAATTAAATCCACATAACCCTCTGTAAACGTAGAGAGAAATGAGAGAAGATGATATGTCGCTGATCACTTCTGTCTGTGAGGAAATGGCTCTGTTCTGTGAGTTATGTGCCAAATTCCTGGTAGTTGCAGCTGGATTTATCTGCATAGCTAACTTCTTGTGACTCAAGCCAAGAACATCTCCCTTGCACAGTTACTGCCCACAGCTTTGTACAGGGAGATCCATTGTACGAAATTGTAGACCTGTTGGTTTCACATGAAAATACAGTTCCTGTTAAAGACAGTGGGTAAGTTTAGCTTCTGGTTCAGTCTCTGTGTTACCCTGGCAGAGCTGCAATGCAGCCTGGGGAGACACAGGCAAGGGTAGTACTAATGGATTGAGCCACAAGTGTTTAATGCTCTGTGTAGCATTCAAGTAGTATCTGTATGCTCTTGTGTTTGAATCAGTAGGAGGTGCTTGCGGAGTCCACTCATCATCCAGAGGGATTGTGCAGGGGATTTTGTTGCTGGAGCTGGTCCCACCCAGTTCATTGAATAAAGAGAGCCAGGCCTGTTTGCTTGAGCTGTACAATTCGTGCATCAAATGTGTTTCTCAGTAATGTTCCTCACCCTCTGCTCTCTGGGCACTCCCTGGGATGACAATCACTTTGTCCATGCCAGAAACAAAGCGACTATAGACAAGGACTGGACAAATTGTATGCAAGCATGGAAAGTGGCTATCTGTTTTATTTAGGTTCCTCTGAAAAATGTCCTTTGGGGTTAGTAATGGAGGTATACAGGCAGAGTGGTCTATGGTTGGCCATAGCTAGAGATGCTAGATATCTCTGAAAGAGCCTCACCTTCAGCTGTTCTCTCAAATCAAAGCAAGCAAAGCACATGGGGCTTTAGCAGGATCTCAGCAGCCTAATCTCCCCAGGAAACCAGCACCAAGAAATGCTGCCCTGGGGACCCATCCTTTCTCTCACGCAGATTTTCTGCCTGCGTGAATACATTTCTATGAAGGCTGGTATAATTAAGTAGAGTCACTAAAGGCCTGGTAGCATTACAAGGCCAACTGCAGCAATAGGAGAACAGCTATGTGCTGGGAAAATGAAAAAAATTCATGCCATGGGTTAGGTCTAGCTGTTTGAGACCCACTGGTTGGTAGTCACTAACCCAGTAATGGAGGGAAATGCCAGGATTTATTTTGCTGTTTTGGCTTTGTCTGTCCCCACCAAGAAAAAACATGCTAATTTCAGTTCTGCAGAGAATGTGCAAGCAGCAGGATGTTGGCTGTGCCATGTCTTCTATGTATGGGAGCTTTTGGCAGTAGAAACTGTGTCTGATTTGGGTTCTTGAAGGGATTGCTTCCTGAGGAAAATGTGTTCCTCTCCAAACTAATTTGTTTCCCTTTCTTCTCTCCCCAATTTGAAATAACGATAAAAAGAACTGGCACTGGCAATCAGTCTGGCATTCTTAGTCTGATGTAATTTTCCTCCGAACTTTTGAAATGAAGTTTGGAAGTACAGCAAGAGAGAAATAATTTTTATGCACAAATGAGGCACATCAGCTAATCTCAGCTGGTGACCCCAGCACACTTCCCCAGGGATGTGATGGTACCTGGGATGGGACCAATCTATGTTGGACACAGTGTCTGCAAACTGAGTACTGATTCCCCTGTCACAACCTGCTCTTCCTCAGTGATCCCAAGCCTCTGTTCTTTCTCTGTGATTTTGCAGGTGTTTTTCACTAGATACTGTCATGGATCTGAACAGTGCAGCCAGCCAGGAAAGGTGGAAAGTGCACTGACCTCCACTGTGACACCTCAGAGCTGCAGGAGGCAAAAAGAGGACCTTACTCCCTGTTATATTCCCACACCTCCTAAACATCTGGTGCAGCTCCCTCCTAAGGTCTAAGTACTCTGTCCCTGTCCACTGTCCACCATGCAGTTAGATCATCTATTTCTGATAGTGCAAGCAGAGGGCAATTCTTGGATTCAAGGGTCAAGAAACCTTGTGTAGACTGGTCAAAGCATGGTTGTCCCCATTGGGACAGCTATAAAATAAGCACACACGGGAGTTCTTAGCACAGATGGCAGGGAGCCATCTGTAATGCAGTCTGAAAGCATTAGAAAGTGTGCCTCATGCACATGGGCTGGAGCCCAGTGAATAATTCATCACTAGCAACAATAGGATTAAGTTAGCCATCCTTTTCATGTTGGTGGTTTTACTCAAATTCTTATCTTTTTGAAACTGCCATTTCCAGAGAAACACTATTTCCAGAGAGCAGTCTGCCGGTGCTGCTAATACTGAAGTTGGCTTTTCACATGACAATGTGTGATGTTTTTTCTTAGAGATTCCACCAAGCTGGGTGATTAAGTAATGCTGTCATTCTAGACAAAGATGTGCATCTCCCCTGAGGTCTTTCATCTTATCTGCCCCATGTACAGAAGGCACCTACCATGAATTCTCGCTCAGGGATGTGTATCTTGTAATGGGACTGTAGGGAACAAGTGGTTGTGATTCATGGTTGCCTGTTTGCCCATTGTATCATCATCCACACACACAGTGGGAAAGCATGGCATTAAAAACCCTTCTGGGCTTAAAACCTGCAAAAGTAATTCAGTTGTAGCCAGCCTAAACAGCTGAGCAGTTTTCTTTGCCTTTCATTTCCAGCTGGACATGGGCTAGAGATGGGGGTCTAGGAGTGGAGAAGTTCTTTTGCTGATTACTCACATGCCATGGAGTCTCTTTACATTTGAAGACCTTCTTCTCTGTGTGTGTTTTCAGATGAGCCCCTTGCCTGTTTTCTACTTGAAAAGCTGGAAATCAGCATTCAGTCCAACTCTGTGACCTGTATGGTGTTTTCACGCCTTTTGGGGAAAAGGGGGAAGAAAGGTCTGGATGTGCTTGCTAGCAGTGGAGGAGTTAGTGTGTCTAATGCTTCAAGAAGCCTGCATGCCTGAGGCCAAAACAGAGATACAAGTTGTGTCCTGTGGTGCAGCAGTGATCTTTAAGCAAAGATGTTGGAGTACAGGACCTGGCAACCCATGCTGCTGCCTGGGAAGCAGGGCCAGATTCTTCCTTGACCAAAAGAAAATGGTAAATGCTTGGAGCAGCTAAAAAGCTGTCAGGAGCAGAGAGGTGCGCTGAGAGCCATGACCCTCACTCTGACTGTGCAGACTGTGACACAACAGTTGCAAGGAGCAAAAGAGAAGGGATTTTCCTTAGCACTTAGAGTGCACCAGCCTATGAAAAGCAGCCAGGAGCAGTTTGGAAAAGAAAAACTACAGTGTAAGGCTTGTTACAATCTTAGGTCAACAACTGCGTGCTCTTGAAACAGAAAAACTGCAGCTCCACACAGACTGGGAAGAACATACCAGAAAATGAGGCAAGAAGATGTCAGTACTCAGTGCACTGGGAAGCTGTGTTCTCTGAGGTTGCCTTTGGGAAAGGTTCAGTTCAAAACCTGTAAGGTTCAGGGTCTCATTCTGTCAGATCACAAGTCTCACCAGCTTGTTTGGTCTGTCCTGCAGAGTGTAGCAGCTTGCTTATCTTCTTTAGGAAAAACAAAACATTTCCAAGAGGATTTTCCAGTAAGTGCAGCATATTGCATGTGACTGTCTCACACAGAAAGCAAGACTCATTTTGCAACTCTGCTTTGTAACCAGAACTGCAAGCCTAGGGCCTGCAAAAGCTTGAATGCATGCTTATTTCTGTGAAAGTCCTTTTCCACAGCCAGGCTGCTGAGCAGAACTTGGCTGTAAATGTCAGTTGTAACAGCACTCAATCCATTGAGCTGCATCATCTTCTGGACAGTGGACACCATAGAAAAGGTGTGAGCACAAGGCACACTGCTGTTTCCATAGTGTGCTCCCAAGCCTCCTGGGAGAACCTCTTTGTACTTTATAGCCCCTAATGGATTTCTCTTCCATGAATTTGTCTAATCATTTTATGAACTCTAAGAAAATCTTAGCAGCTGCAGGCAATTCAATATGAATTTGGTATGTCTGATAGTTTAAGCTATGCTTTAAATTCATGTTGGTCAGAGAGGAGCTATTAGCAGCATAAATAGAGGGTTTAAGACTTGCAATTACACATCTATTTGGAAAGCGCTGTCATTTAGAGATGCTGCACTAGCTTCCAGTGTATTAACACAGGTATCAAGAACTCACCATTTAACTTAAATTACATACTCCTGAAAGCAAAGCGTTGTCTTACAAACCACTATGGACTGAGACAGGGATATTCTAATAAGTAAAAGTATACTGGTACTGCCTTGAAGACCACCTTCTGCCTTGTTGTGAGGGCTTCTGCGTTGGAAAATGGGTGTTCAGGCTTTGTTCTCTGGGAAGAAGGATCTTCCGTCTTTTCATACAGCAGTTAAGTCCACAGAGAAATTTTGACTGGTTCTCATTCCAGGCCTTGCTGCATCTCTTGAAATTGCTGGGGTTTTTCCCCCTGATTATAGTGGGAAAAAAATGCCCACTAGGGCATCAAAGTCTGGATGTTCTTGAGAAGTCCACCTTTAACTTTTATGCTGTCTGACTTTTTATGTCCAGCTGAATCTCAAGCCCACTGGAAAGCTTTGCTGTTTTGCTGTGTATCAAGCTTACAGCAAGTGTTGAATCAAGGAGAGTAATTTCATTTGTGGAATCCTATCCTGTATGCTATCCATCAAATATTTTATGTAGGTAGAAACCTAAATAGTGTAACTAGATATGTGCACTTACACCAGCAGAGACAGTCAGTGGCAGTTCTGCCACAATCAGGCTGTCCTTCATTGAATTTATTTTTGAAGTGTGGTTGCTTGTAGTTATAACAATTGTAGGTAGTTAGAGCAAAGTAAAACCTGAAAACCAGTGATGCACAAAAGGCTCCTGGGTTGGTTTTTGTGTGTTTTGGTTTTGTTTTTTAGTAGCTCCATTTATTCTGAATGCAAAATCTTATTCCAGAGCTGCAAGTTCACCCCAGCCCAGATGGCTGGGTGTCTGCTACCAAATGAATTATGGATCAATTGAATATTTTATAGTTTTATGTGTAACTCCCCAGGTGGTAATTGCCACTTTCTCATAGTTTGGCATAAGCATTTTTATTTTACTTAGAATATCAGAAGTACATACTTGAACATTGAAGGAATTAATTGAAATTAGAAGAAAAAAAACCAACAAAAACAAAACCTTAATTCTGAGTAATTTCAAGGTCATTTTTATTCCAAAGGTGTATCAACCCTCTTGATATATTAGGACATTAAAAGAGGAAATAAAAACATTTTCCTGCATCTGCAGACAGACATTTCAATTTTGACATTGAAGTACATATAGCTGAAAATAAAAATAATAAGTAATAGTTGTCCACTTTATCCCTTAATGAAGAGCAGAAATGCACTGAAGTTCTCAATCCTCAGATTTGACTCTGCTGATGAACTTTCAGACAGTGTCACTTACTGCATGTTGTGTGGTAAATTTTTCATTCATCTCACTGCATATCTTCATAGGAAAGGGGGTAGGGTTTCCTTCAAAGCATGCCACTTGTGAGACAGTCACATGAACTACAAAAAACAAATGCCTGGTTACACATGAGGAAATTTCATCAGGGGGATGCACGCAAGTAGAGCCACGCAGCTGAGTATAAGGGAAGCAGAGCTGCCCAAAATCATAGACTCATAGAATGGCCTCGGTTGAAAAGGACCACAGTGTTCATCTAGTTTCAACCCCCCTACTATGTGCAGGGTTGCCAACCACTAGACCAAGTTGCCCAGAGCCAATACCCAACTGGATGTTCTGCAGCCAGCAGGGCTGACACTATTTCCCACCTAATACTCCAGAGCCATCAGCAGTGTAGCCTTAGACCTGGGCTGCCATAGCAGAGACTGGGTGTCCCCAGTCTGGTTTGTTAGCAGTGTATCAGGTGCAAATACTGGGATTTTTGAAAGAGGGCAGAGCAGCCTGTGCTGAAATTAGATATTCTTTTCCCACACTAAAAGCTGGGCATGAAAGCTTCACAAGGTCAGAGATGTACGAAGCTCATGTTTTTGCAGAGCACCCTTGATGTTATATTGCATGAGTGATAAAGCTGTTTTAAAATTTTATTTCCCATTTGCTGGCACTCTTCTAAAGAATTGCCAAGTAATCTTATATTAATCTAATTCTAATCACCTTAAAACGCAGTCTTTGGGGCCAAGGAGTTCTTTGTGTTGCGATGAGCACAGTACTTGGCAGAGAGCAAAAGTAAAGCATCCAAAATGATTTTGCTGCCCAGATGACATCAATGTATAGATTTTTTTTCTTGAATGCAGCTTCTGAATTTTACTGCTAATAAAATCCTATTCAGCTCTTTAGTCTCCATCTGCAAGCTGATAATTCCTTTGTGTGATACTTTAATTCTCTGATTTAGCATTAAAAATAATTTCACAATTTTAGCAGCCTGCATAGACGACATTTGTGAAAGTGCTCTTGTGATACCAAGACTCAAAAATAGCCAAAAAAAAAAGACTGTAAAAATATTTTCAGAGCTGCTAAACAAATAGCAGGGGACTAGTAGGCATTTAATAGATGTCCATTTGCTCTCTGGCTGCAGCTTCTTTAATGTACCACGTAAGCTCTTTATAGTAATCTTCCTCAAAAGTTAAATATAACAGTTCAGAAGTCAGGGTAGTTGGAAGCATATGAGTTTCAGTCATTATGCACTGAGTGAGCTGTGATACAGGAATGCCATTCAGGGTATAGCAACTGCACAGTGCATTTCTTCTTTCCTATGAAACTGTAGTGCTGATAAGAATGTCAATGAATGTGAGGCTGTTAGAAAGTGCACAGCAGCGTGCTAGCAGGTCCTGCATCCTAAGAGGGCTTCCAGTCCTGCAGCATGTCTTATCAAGGTGGGTCACTTTAATATGCGGGTTGTAATTTATCTATTTATTTGTTCACGTGACTGGATTTTTCCTCTTGGTTGCTTCTTCTTCTTGCTGATTCATCTGGCATCTGCACTCCTGGAGCAGGCTGGCTTATGCATCTTAGGAAAGATCTCTCTGTATCCAGCCTGAGCTCCAGCTCACAACATGAATGAATTACAGCCTCCTGCTCAGGATTTTACAGCATTGCATAGGTTGAAATGCTTTTCTCTCCCTGATTGCTTGTTATTGGAGAAGTGTGATTCAGCAAGGGCAGAAAGATTTTTCCAGATCTTCTTTTGTGGTTGTTTTTACAGTACACTTCAAAAGCTACTGCCCCTTGCTTATTGCTGGGAAGACCTCTGAAATGCTACTTCTGGCACTGAAATTTCTTGCAAAGGGTTAATGTAATAGCAGAGCCTAGGCTGGTTGTGCTTTATCCCAACCCGCGCTCTCTCCTCTCCTCCTTTGAGGCTGCAGTGCTCTATCAGGAGAGCTGAGAGCAGTGCCAAGGTGACAGGCATCTGAACAATAAACTGTATTTCCCTGAGAGCAGCTGGGCCAAAGTTCAGATACATGCAAATACTGCAAAAAGCTCGGGGTTTGAAGGCTTTAATTAAAGCAAGCTTCAGATGTACTCATTTGCTGGCATGGTGGAATGCTTTCTGCATCTCCTCATCCTGGAGGAATAGTCCTGATCAAAGCAAGGAACTAATGGGATTTCTGGTTAGATCAGTACAATAGAAATCACCAGAAGGAAAGCAGCATTATTTATTTACTTGCCCTCTTTTTCAGGATTGATAATTTTATAAATATGGGTTCTGATCAAAAGGCCCTGTCCAAACTGCTGCATGACGCCCAAAGCTGCAGTGGTACTGGCCCAGGCCTGCAGTGAGCAGGCACCAGGTGCGCAATTTTTGTGCTGCAATGCAGCAAGCCAGGCCGATGTGCTTCTCTGTGAGATGCACAGAGCACGCTGGCTCCATAGAGTAAGTGATTCAGCTTGAACAAACCTTTAGGAGAGAGCTGCCTCATGACAGTGAATGAGAAGAAAAACACAAAATGTTAAGCATCTGGCAAAATCTACCCTGTGTATTTACGGTCTGAGGGCAGGTCAAGTGGTTGGAAAGGGCACTCTGCTCTGGAGCTGAGTTCATACATGGCCATATTTCCAAGAGCAAACCTGCAAATCCATTGAGTTTGGAGGCATCCCAGGGATGGCAGCCACAGGGTGCACAAGTATGTCATAGGGCAGAAGCAGTGCTGGGGCTCTGTGTCAGCCATCCTGGAGGGCAGCCAGTGGCTCTGTGCACTTATGCTGCCTGCTCTGCCTGCACTTCCAAAGCCAAGCAGTTCCAGTGTGAGCCACAAGGACTACGCACCAAGCAGGCTGTGTTTTAATTTCTGCATAGTGCTGAGCCCTGCAGGATGTTTGGCAGAGAGAGCCAAAGATGCCTCAAAAGCAAACTGGCAGAATTAGGTGGAAAATGCCTGCACCTGCTCGCTGCCTTCCAGAGGGCATGCATAGAATTTGCCCACTGTGATTCCGCATCCTACTGTATAAAACTTGGATTTTTTTTGTGCTTTCTTTGTTGGTTTGTTTCTGCTAGGTTTGTTTGACATGCAGTTACCTAAGTCCTTGTGACTGTACCCTTAAAAAAAAAAAAAAAATCATTGGAATTATGTCTCCTTCTAACCTGGCATTTGTGGCTGAGGTAAGGTGTGCTACTTTGCTTTGTGGCCTAAATGAGATGAAAGGAAACAAGGTTGAATCAGATAAGAGCAATAACAGTGCATTTCCCTTCTCTCCTTTACTTTGGAAAGGTTTACAGGACCCTCTGTGCAGCTCAGTGTCTTCAAACCTTCTTCCCAACTTTTCTGCGGTCTGCCTCAAACTGAGGAGAGAAACCATTGCTCAGCCAAGTAGATTATTAATTGCAGTATTCCCTGAGTTGACTTTCATACAGCTCTGCATTAGTGCAGCTTGTTACTGAGTACAGGCCTCTGTGACCATTGTCCTGTCACCTCCAGGGTTCTGCCCTCTTTGCAGTGGGTTCCTGCCTTGAATCGTTAAAACACGCAGCTCCACGGTTCTGCCTCATTCCAGCAAGGAGTAACACTAAGCATGAAATCACTCACTGACCTTGCCAGAGACTTACAGTGTGAGCCTCTAAATGCCTGGCCATGCAAGGGCAGTTTCCACAGAGAGGTGCTCTCACCCAGTTCAGTAAGCTGGAAGGCCATTGCTTCAGAAATTACCAGGTTATTTAATTTATTGTATATCTCTTGGTACCAGGTATGACTCAGTCACTGAAAGGAGGTTTAGAGGAGCTGGAGGATGACTGGGCAGGATGCACATGAGGGCACAGACCCATCTTCACCTTTTCCAAAATTGCACACAACAACTAGCAAAGCTGGATGTGCGTGAAGGACAAAATGCTCTGTGCTGTCTGTGGAAGTGATGCACTAAACTCTCTGCTGTGTGTTGGCTGAGGCTTCAAGGGGAACTTCTGCCAGTCAGATAGCTTTGTACGGCCCAAGGTGCTATGTGCAACCTCTTCAGAGCACCTCTGCAAAACAAAAAAAAGCTCCGAGAAGTGGTCAAGTAGATGATAAGTATTTCTTGTGCTCAAATGATGATTGCGCATCTATACTGGCCTCCCCACTGTTTCTGTAGCCTCTGATAGTAGTGATCAACTGGTGGCTGGTATTTTAAATTCTGCTTGTGCAGTTTCTACTTCTTTATTTGGGGCAAAATATGGAAGGAAAATACATGGTCATTATGCAAATGAGTGCAGTAAATAAATTCCATTTGGCTCAGCTTTCTTATATCCAGACCTGATCCACACAGCACATGCCATTTCTAGCAAAGGCCAGGGGAGGTTTAACACAGCAGGTCTGGCCCAGTGACAGAGTTTGTAGCGGCAGATTCAGATACATTTTTAGGGGATGTCTGTATGTGCCATGAGCTCATTACGTGTGGGAAGGGATGTCTCTTGTCAGTACATTGCTCTAGTGGTTTTCATTGCCTGCCACTTGCGCATCAGGGAGGCTTGTCAGCAACCATTTTTGCTGATGGAGAAACAGAGGCACAAGGTGTGGTGTGAACAGAGGGCACACATGGGCTGGAAGCCTGCTGGAGCCCTGAGCTGCGCTGTAGATGCTTCCCAGCCAGTTTGCCAAACCGACTTCAAGAACAGATAAGAGATGCCAGTCACGCTTGACTGGAGTTGAGCTGAGGAGCAGCTCGACTGAAAATAGGCTCAGTGGTGTTTGTTTGTTTGTTTTCTGAATTGTTTTCAAGATGATGTGGTTTCAAGATTGCTGCAGCATTTAAAATGAAAACCTCGTGCGGTTGTAGTTGCAGCAAGAAGCTGATTCCCTGGGAGTGACTTGAAGCGAACCAATTCCCAGCTGGCCATTGCCACAGCTTTACCTCAGCCAAGTTTCTTCTCCCTGCAGCACCATGCACAGAAGGCTTCAAATGTGATTGGAACTTGGTCTGCTTTTGCAAAAGGATGCACAAAGTACCATTTTTTTCGTCTGGAGTGTTTAGTGAGCTAATAGTGCTGAAGAGCATGCAGGGAAGAGTGTGGTGTGGCATGCATTTACTCCCAAGTATTTTCTGCAATAGTGACAGTTCCGTTTTTCCTTCTTGTAGGCTGTAGACCAGGAAAGACGATCTTTGATCCAAGTCCAGCTGCCCTTCCTGGCTGAGTGCAGGGTATTGACTGGAATGTGTTTGGATGGTGAACTGTGCTTTGTCTGCTAAAAACAGAGCCATTAATAATATCTCTGTTCATTGCAAGTGCTTGCAAATTCCTGTACCGTTGCAATTCATTGTAACTAAAATCCTGATCCATTTGACTTTCTATCCAGGGGGAGAGCAATTGCTGCCTCTTCAGTAAATAGGTTCGGTTTTATTTGGCCTTTAGCAGTAATAGTATTTAAAGTATCTTGGCAACTATTCATTGACGAGGGTCCAAAAAAAGCACTTAACAAAATCAAGTGGTAGCAGTAATGAAGTGCTAAAGACACTGACACTTTGTTTATCCTCTTGAAAGCTTAGAGGAGGTTTCAGCGGCTCCTCCTGTTTTCTCTTCCTCTTTTAACTTTTGAACCCGGCTCCTGGGACAGTCTCTGCGGGGGGCTGGAGATGAGGCTGCCTCCTGCATCTCACGCAGGGCTGTCGGGATGTCCTGCGCTGGGATGCTGCAGCCAGGGGAGCTCACGCAGTTATTCTCCCCGGCCCTCTGTTTGAGGTCAGGCATGTGCTCTAAGGGCTCAGCCAATGATTTAACAGGAGACTATCCAAGTATCTGAACTGTGGGGCTGTCACATCTGCTCATGTTTGCTGCTACAGCTGCTCTGCCTCATGTGAGTAGAGCTGTACTCATAAGGATGGGATGCACAATGTCACTCCTAAAACATCGGCTCTGTAAGGTCAGTTGCACAGTTGTCATCTTTCTCCTTCTCTGACAAGGGAGAGATTTGGGGCTATGCCTCCTGTTGCAGTGCTCAGGCTACACACAGCAGCTGCCTTTTCAGTTTGCCGGATGGGTGCTTGAAAACCTCAGAGGTGCCTCAAGTCAGTTGTTTTTATGGCAGCAATGCAGCCCAGTTGGGAGTATTTTCCTTTCCAAGAGAAGAACCGACTATTTTTCAGACCAAATGAAGCCACCTGTTCGGTTAACTGGGCTTCATTCAGTCCCTAGGCAGCCCTTCACAACCTTTAGGGCCCAAAGGAGTCTTTGAAGTACCATTGAATTTCATTGTTAATGTCTCAGTCATTTACCCTGAATAGAAGAGGGTATTTTTTCACTGCAGGCATGAATAAACTCTCTAGATTGCAGGAAATAATCCCCCTTAGAGGAGAGTTAAAAGCACCTTCTTTTAATATAAGATGTGAGGAGGTAAGAAAAAGGAAGCCTCGTGCCAAGCTCTGCCTGGGACCGCATCAGCTTTTTGTAAAGCGCTGGATTTTGCTCAGTGATTAGAAACTGAATAAATCAGATGAAAGGAAGGAGCCGATGACAGGGTGATACATGTGTTGGAGAAGGGGAGGGAGTGGCAAAGGAAAAGCATAATGTGGGTGACTTTAATTATGTGGAAGGTGGGAAGATTGGCTTCCAATCCTGCACGGCGTGTGCAAAGATATATTAGTCTATATTCTGTGAGGGGTTGATGAGGTCTTCAAGAAGATGTTGGTAGTTACTTGGAAGAAAAAGGTGCGCTTGCTGGCAGTATTTATGAGAGCTTTAATTACATTTCACAGACTGAGTTCCAATTAGAAGGGAAGAAAAAAAATAGGAAAGAAAAGATGTACAGCTTAAGAACAAGGTGATAAATCTCTGGCTAAGGATAATGGTAAACAAGGCAGCTGTACATCATAGCATCACTCACACACTTCTATTTTTAGTTGTTTATTCCTCCTCCCTTCCTCCTCCCACCACAAGCAAAATGCTCATAAAGGGGTCAAACGCAGGCTTCCGTTATTCATCTTCAAAGAAGCGAGGGAAAGATCATTTGCAATTGCTGCACTACAAGGCTATTACTTTTTGCCAAATCATTAACTGTGTCATAAAACAGCACTCCAGAAAGGCAGACAGAGACAGATCGCAACATTTGTCTCTGTGCTTGCATGAACAGTGTGAAAATATTGCTATCATTAGTGCATCCTTTCACATTGTGCTTAATGCTGCAAATTCCCACACTTTGGGATAACCCAGGTTATAATCTCACCCAGTTGGCTTCTTACTCAGGTGACTGTAATGTCTGATTATGTATTTTAATGTCAGGAGGGAGCACTGAAAGAGGATCTCTAAAATTGTTCAACACTGGCTTAATTCTCTTCCTATTGTAGGTAGCTAGGGATTTTGCTGTTTAGTTTTCTGGACAGGTAATACCTCTGAGTTTCGATGGCTTTGGCATATCTGTCTTGTGATAGCCCTCTCTTGTGCCTAGAAAGTGAGCTTTTATGTACTTTTTATTTATTGGTGTGAGGTGTTTGCCAGTAACATGCCAACAGCTAATGTAGGTAGGAGGTTTATTTTATCTGATGATGTCATGTTAGATATGGGGAATACCTTGAATCTTGTTAAGTAAAAGTAAGACTGCAAACAATTTATGCCAAACACTGAAACCCTAGCAGTAGGAATCAGCTAGTGAGATTGCTTTCACTTCAGATAGCATCAGTCCTCCCACTGATTAATAAGAGGACTAACAACTGTTCTTAAGAGTAGTGAAATGGCTGCAATGATTCCCTGTCACTACTTCCCAGTGAATGGGAATTTTTGTTCTTCTGTAATTCCACGATCACACTCAAAGTTAAGCAGATCAAAGGAGAAACTCCCTTTTCTTTGGTGCTGTCAAACCATAATCCTTGTTTATTTAAAAGAAACTATGTCAGGAGTAAGGTATGATGGAGTATAATTGCAAAGTTCTTATTTGGTAATTAGTATCTTGGAGCCATCTTAATGCTATTAAGAAACAGGCATAATTGCATGTAGGAGGTGTATATTCATCATGGGAGCTGGCACTTCAAACCATTAGGAAACATCTATAGCTTTGCTGCATTCTGCTCAGAGATTAATCTAGTTTAGAACACTTAAGAGCCTGCCAGAGAGACACTCTTGTCATCCAAGCAGTTGTACAGTTAAGTGATAGGAGAGAGCTCAGAAAGGCAACAGATGCTTCCCATAATCCTGGTACAATCATGTTGCAGACCTCTAATATTTATGCCTTTCAGGAATGCCTTCCCCATTACTGGCAGCAGTATTCACCACTGTGTGTTTTGTACACACACGCACAACAACAACAAAAAAAGTGAGGGACAGGAGGGAATCGGTTCATTTCAGTGTGAGCTCTGTCTGCAGGTATTTCTGAGTGCCAGCATCAGAGGAGAGATGCTTGGGCTCTGGGGAACAACCTGGAAGAGAAATGCCTAGGAAATAATTCAAGGCACAGGGCTGTGCTTCATTCAGTGAGAAAAATTGTTGTCAGGATATAAGCATGTTTTCTTGTCAGGCCACCAATGTGTAGTTAGAAGCAGCTTGTTATGGAAATAAGGCTGGAAATCATGACTAGGAATAAGACAGAAACAACTTGCCAGAACGGAGGCTTTTCAAAGGAGATTGTCATTAGCGGTTAGGCAGCGCTGTGGGCTTTTTAATTAAATGTGTTTGGGAAGGAATGGACAATGAGAGTCTTGGAGGTGAGGTTTTTTCGGTCGTGGGCCTAAAGCTACCACCAAAGGGGAGGCTGAATGCACTGTGAACGTCACCATACTCGGCAAAGAATGTGAATGCCCTTCCCACAAGTTTTACAGGTGGAGAGAGAGAAAGCGAAGGATTTGCCAAAATCTCACCGCAGGGCTAGGAAGAGACCAAAAGCCAGCGGAGTCTGGTGGCAGTGCATTCCACTGGAGTCAGGGTTATGCCATGAACTTAACAGTTCCGCTGTGTCCTCTTCTTTTTCCCTCTATGTTTCTTGTCTACTTTTTAGTGCTCAGTGTATGAATGCAGAGTTAGCTGAGTCCTTCCTGACAAAGGCTGCTGAACAGTTCAAGATCATACAAGTGATTACTTCCAAAATAGAATGACTGTACTTTTCTGTGTTAATTTGCAGCTGACCATAGGTTCAGGCAGTTTTCTGGGACACGTTTCATTCATTACTTTGGCTAGTTCAGTGTCTAGTGGACTATTTTATGCTATGTTTCCCCATTCCTTGGTGGATCAAATTCAAGTCTTAGTTGCACAGAAGCTACTTCTGAAGACCTTGTTGAGAGTAACCTTTTATGTAGAGGAAGGTAAGGTTTGACCTGATGACTTGGGTAGACTTGAGCCTTTTTATTTATTCTTCTGAACGTGTGTGCAGCCACAGCTTGCATTTCTGTTTGAGGTCATCCTTGGAATTTCAACTCTAAAAGTCTTTTTTTGGTTTTCCTTCTTCCAGGATGCTGAGAACACAAGATCTTCAGTGCATGGAAGTATAGTAATTTTGATATTCACTCTTTTAATAATGTAATGTCTTGCTGACCTTTGCCACAATTTTCTGAGAATCTTTTTACCAAGTCGTTTAGTATGTAGACATAGTATATGATCTTACTGAAGAAAAGATGAAGTGGAGAGGATCAGCTTTATTATTGGGTCAGTGAGTGAGATATTTTTGGGTTCCAAGAGCTTATCATAGTGACCATCCTGGCTCTTGCCAGTAAGGAGATGATCTTAAGAATTAGATCACTGAGATAATAATATACTGCTGTGTTAGACAAGATTTATGATCAAGAGAGGATATGGGCATTTAATGGCCCTTTTAAATGTCACATCCAGGCTTTAAAGGCTATACTCCGAATAAACAAAATAAGACAGTAGCTATCTGCAGAAGCTTCTAAATGAAAGCAGCACCCAAATGATGCAGGTAGGAACTTCCAGTCCATATTTATACAGCAGATGCAATCCTTAAGTGGCCATTGGAAACCATGAAAAGGCAATAGCAATATCTTTCTTGAGATACAAGGTAAGATGTGCCTATGCAGTCAGAGTGCCTTTCATTTAGCAGGAGAAAGAGGTAAGCAATATGAAGCTCTTATCAGAGCAGTACACAAGCAGTTTGACAGCCATTAACGGCTTGAGTAATTTTGGTTGGTGTACAATAAATAAAATGATTGCGTACCATATGAGGTAATACACGGCCTTGCAAACAGTTGTTCAGCAGCTGTATAACTGGATGGGATTTTTTTTTTCTGGCAACGTAGCATTTTAAATGAATGATAACACTGAAAAAAAAATACATTTCTAGTTTTCTTTAATAAATTAGTCACTAGTAGAAGAAGGCCCATGAGAGGGTAGTCCATGGAGCCTAAGCAGACTCTGCTATTGGGTAAATCTTTTTTTTTTTTTTTTTTTTTTTTTTTGTAATTAACAACATACAGCAAGATGGGCAATACTGACAGTGTGGTGATGTCTGATAATATACCCCAGGGATGAATTGTTATTGATTAAAAGGAAGATGAAAACTCAGTGATGTTTTGTGGAAGGGCTAAATTATTTCTTCTGGCCTTAATATTTAGAGATGTTGGTTTAAAATTGATTATCTTCCTTTACGTGCTGCCTATAGGCTTGCTAATTCATTATGAATGAACATAAAACAAGTTCTGGTCCAGATCAGTTTATCTATACTGTTTTAACTGAACTGTTTTAAATATTACTCTTTGATAAGCCTGCTTAACTATCTTTAGCTCTCTTAAGGTAAGGATACTTCTCAGTATCCTTGAGGGGAAGTTTAAACTTAAGGAGAAGTTTAGCAACATTTGAATATTTCACTGTAATTGAATCCTGATTTAAACCCAAGTCTTTTTTTATTCTTGCATTCACTGAAGAGACTTCAGTAACTTGAATGCTTTACCCTTGCTACTGCTTGGAAGGCAGTCCTGTAAAAATGGGATCAATTACCTGCATTGTTAGGATCCAGTTTTCAATACTGCTGAATTAAGAACAGATAGGACTAGTTAATGATTGTTTTCCCAGTATAAAAGGTGGAGTAAATAAGGAGAATAGAAGCTGAATTGTGAGAGAAGGTAATCTCTGTTTTGTTTCTGCCTTAGCTTAGTGTTAATCAATTATCATATCAGAAGGCAAAGAATTGAATGTATCCCAGTATCTACACTTCGTTATTTAATCATCCTGCTGGATTCATAGCATTCGTCATTCACATTTTTAATGCCATTAACTGTTACCTCGCATTTATAAAGGGCGTATTTAAGGAGAGAAAGTCATCCTGATAGGCAGTGTCCTGTGGAATAGAATAGCAATCAAACCAGTAGGGCTCAGTTTCTGGCTCTTCAGTCCGAGTATCTTGAGCTCTGGTCCCATGAAGATGAACTGTTGACAAGTGAATCTTGTGTGTCCCTTCCAACTTGGGATATTCTGTGAATCAGGATGCAGGGAGACTTGACTCTCCTTCATCTTTTCATAATGAGTTTGTGGCAGTTCTGGATTAGAAGAGGTCATTGGAGCCTCAAGATATACTTGGGAGTGCAGCTTCACAAATGATTACTTTGGAGCAATAGGTTGCATGGTTCCTGCAAGCTTCAATCTAGCCATATCTGCAAGTAGTAAGCCAGTACTTGGCATTTCATAGCTGGGAGGTGAACAGATCTAGAATGTGAATTTATGGCATATTTTTTCCCTAATGCTTTTGAGAGCAGCACTATCTGAAATACAAACCAAAGCAGGCATAAAATCCTTGCTGTGCTATTCCATGTGCAGATATCTTGCTTAATATTTGATCTGCTACATCCAGCAAAGCAGAGAAAAATAC